>NC_071994.2:78593030-78896060 GCF_028885655.2 Pongo abelii
TTATCAGGATGTATCCAGTGAATCACAATCAGCTACTTCAACAATCAAAGCTCTGTTAGAACTCCAACAGACAACAGGTATGAATTCACATGCTCAATTGAATGAAGCATGTTTTCTCTAGAGACGGGTTGTGCTAAAATACTACCACTGTTATTATTATTACTATTATTTTTATTATTATTACTATTATTACTATTACTATTATTATTATTATTGCTATTATTTGAGCACATTTCCCCCCTCTGGACTTGTCTATAATCATTGGTACAGTCTGGTTTACTTGTTAGTTCAGTAAGATGTGCACAGGAATATTGAAGTACAGATGCACTATCTGTAGAAAAGAGAAAAAAAATTGACAGCTCTGTCTTCTTTGTCTTTTGCTTAAAATGGACAGTCCTATTGTTCCTTAGCACTAGAAAGGAGTAGTTCTATCACTTCTAAGCACAAGGCTAGATACAGTACAGTTGCCAATTGCATTGAAGAATAGCAGGAGGCAGATTGAAGGGCCTTGCCATCCTCCTTGATGTTGGTAGAGCACAAAACACCTTTAGTGGCCCTGGCTAACATTCTGATTTGTTTGAATTTTATCTTCAGACTTATTTCTTTGAATAGTATAGGTTAGCCACTTGAGCTGTCATGCAAAGTTGTCCTCATATAATTAGATCCTATAAGTATTTCTAATTACTAAATATCTTTGATAAACTCTAGAACAAACCTGTGGAAGTTATACTGACTTTTCCTTTATAATAGGTCAAAGATTTTCAGAGTATTTAAATGACCTTAGCAATTATGTCATCCAAACCTTTCATTTTATGGATAAGTAAACTGAGATCTAGAGAGGTTATCCAGTTGATTAGTGGCAGAGTGAGACTCATCTTTTGGTTCCTAGTTCAATGTCCTCTCTACTTGTAGGGTGACTTTTGTATTTGTTGTTGTTGTTGTTGTTTTACTTATTTTGTTTAATTGTTTTGATTTTTGTCAGGTTATGTACTCAGTGGGTATGAACATTCAGTGGACTTAGTTACTGGTTACCGTTTATTGTAACTTCCACCTTGTTTGATCCAAAGATTACTAGCATTTAATGTAAGTCTTTGGTTAACCCTTCTGTCGGTGTTATTTTTGACCTTAGGGATTTCTTCGGTTCTTTGTCGTTGACATGCTGAGCCATTTCTCTTAATGCCTTATAGAGATGGGGACTTTGAATGCATAGATTTTGTAGAAAAGTTGATAACAAGGTAAACAAGGTAGAAAGTGAATCTATTAATGGAAATCATTCTTGATTCCAGACTGTTATATCAGACATTTTTCTAGAAACAGAGAAGCCATTTTTTTCTAACAATGAAAATTTGTATTCTTTAAAAGTTGTTGAAGACATTGTAACATTCCTTTGGAGATATCTTGAAGTTTTAATAGCTCAAATTAAACTGGTCACTGTGTTGTGCTATTCTGGGTAGATGTGTCCTAGAGCAAATCATGTTATGTACTGCTTATTCACCCTTTGTTTTTAGGTTGATGAACTCAAGACCACAGGGAATACCTTGAAGAAGGGTATAGGAAATACCTTAAGGAGAGTGTACAAGATAAAAATTCAGTTGTTTGGCTTAGAGATAAAAAGGAGATGATTTTTATGTTATTGTATGTGGGTCCTTCTTACTAGGCTGCTGAGTATGGTTATGCAAGTTGTGCACTAAACAGCCATACATAGCAATCTGCTTTTTTCTTTTCAATTCACTGTCTACTTAGTCACTGCCAGTGTGGCACCCCAGAGGTCTGGTTCATTATTCCTGTGGACAACTCTGGTTTTGGTACCTGTTTGTAATAAAAGTTAACTTTTCCCCTGACTTTTTTATGCAGTAAAGGAAAAATTGGAATCTAAACCAAGACAACCCACTATTGACCTGAGTCAAATGGCAGTGCCTATTCAGATGACCCAGGAAAAGAGACATTCTCCTGAGAGTCCATCAATTGCTGTGGTAGAGTCAGAACTAGTAGCTGAATACATCACTACTGGTAGGTGTCCTCTTAAAACGTAGTATTAAGGTAGGAGAACTACCTTCCTGGATTTCATGGGATGATTGTGTGGGGGAGAATATATTCTTTATATTTTTAGCCTTTTTCCTCTTTGTTTTCAGAGCAAATTCACACCATCCTTGGGATTTACCCTGTCTTTAATGACTAGGAAAAAAAATAGGATGTTACGAAGTTTGTAGGTAATATAAAAATACAAGTCAGCCATAAATAACAACTGTGAATATACAGCAACAGTTGTAGGGAGAGGATAAAATATCTTTTGTCTAAGAATGAGTTTTGTTTGTTTTTTGTTTCTTTGTTTGTTTTGAGACAGGGTCTCACACCCATCGCTCAGGCTGGAGTGCAGTGGCGCGATCATGACTCACTGCAGCCTCAATTTCCTGGGCTCAGGTGATCCTCCTGCCTCAGCCTCCTGAGTAGCTGGGACTACAGGTGTGTGCCACTATGCCTGGTTAATTTTTTGTATTTTTAGTAGAGATGGGATTTCGCCATGTTGCCCGGGCTGGTCTTGAATTCCTGGGCTCAAGAGATCTGCCCACCTTGGCCTCCCAAAGTGCTAGAATTACAGGCATGAGCCACTGCGCCTGGCCTAGAATAAGTATTTTTATGCATCTAGAGTTTTTAGTTTTGTGGGAATGTGAGTCAAGGGAGAAAGAAGAAATAAAATCCGGTCCTTTTAATATTTTTAAAAAAGTAGAAAACCTTAGCCAGATGCAGTGGCTCACGCCTGTAATCCCAGCATTTTGGGAGGCCGAGGCGGGCAGATTGCTTGAGGTCAGGAGTTTGAGACCAGCCTGACCAACATAGCGAAACCCCGTCTTTACTAAAACTACAAAAATTAGCCGGATGTGGTGGCACTTCCCTGTAGTCCCAGCTACTCGGGAGGCTGAGGCACGAGAATCCCTTGAATCCGGGAGGCGGAGGTTGCAGTGAGCTGAGACTGTGCCACTGCACTCCAGCCTGGGTGTCAGAGGGAGACTCTGTCTCAAAATAAAAACAAAAACAAGCCAAAAAACCCTTAAATCCATGTAAATACTTACAAGTTCTGGTGGAAAGCAGATTAGCTATATGTTTAAAATGTGGTCTGGCAGCAAAACACTGAGATTTTTAGATGGCATATATAGAGAAATAAAACAAGATAGATTATTTATCTCCTATTCTGATTAGACCACACCTGGAATACTGCTTTCTCTTTTGGACACTTTATTACCTTGAAATTTGAAATAGATCAGAGAGCAGTAATGTGAATAATTAAAGGGTTTAAGAGAGATGACTTATGAGACAATATGTAGAGGACTCCTTTCTTAAGTTTTCTTTAGCAGTGATTAAATGAGAACGTAAACTTACAGATATTTGAAGGACATAAATACCAAAAAGAAAAGGAATTCTTTGGCATCATTTTAGGAGATAATATTATTAAGACTAATGGGTTAAAATTGCCAAAGGGAAAAATCCAGGTAAGATATGGAAAGCCATCTAGAATCTTTCTTTAGAGATATTTAGCAGAAAGCTAATTAAAGCAGAGGCCAGTATTCTGGGGAACGTAAATAACCTCTGGGGGTAGACTAGATTCTTGCATGGTGAACAGATGAAAAGACCTATGATTTCTTCCCTTACTTATCCTTTCAGAACGCACTGATGAGGGGACAGAGGTTGCTTTTCCCCTTCTAGGTAAGTGGTGTGCATCCATTTGTAGTATCACTGAAGGTAAAAGATGATTGTTTTGGGGGGAACCACTTAAATGGATGCGCTCTACTCTCATCTGGTAGAGGAAAGGTAAGCTCCACTTAGTGAAAGGAAGAGAGATTTTTCTTTTGTAGAATAGTGGAATTCTTTCTCAGAAATGAGCATTTTGACAGTGGAAAAAAGAGTTCTTTAATAAAAATGACTGCTTTATGGTGTTTATATGGCCCAGTTAAGGTCACTTCAGCTATTTTCCAAGTGTTTATTCTGTGACCTTCTTCCATAATCTCCACCCATGATATCCACAGCCATATTGAGCATTTTCTTTGACTTAAAAGCCAGCTGCTTGGCCTGCCGTTTGTATCATTCTGCAGTGGGTACTAGTTCTCTGTAACTTTCCTGAACTCTGGAGAATTACCGTGAAGTAATTTATAGTTGAAGGAGAATTATTTTTAAATAGACTTAGTTGATCTTTTTAAAATCCATTTCACTTCTTAATAAAAAAGTGCTTAATGTAATAATTATGAAGATTAATATGGATGGTAGAAGTGTTCCATATAATCTGATAATTTCATCTGAAATGTATTTTTTATTTTCACATGTCATTCATTTCTGATGCTTTCATTTAAAAAGTATTAATTTGCTTAATTTTAATATTATTATAATTTGTTTTTTCTACTCAGTTATATTGTAAATTACTTCAGTCATTGTTTTAGTCTAAACCTTGACTATATTTTTTTCGGTTACATTGAGCGCATATGGAAGATTTTATTAACTCACATAATTTAACATGTGCATACAAAGCATACTGTGAAATATGGTAAGATACTACAGAACATTTATAAAAGAATACTGGTGATGCTGCCTATAATCTTAAATCACATGTAGATGTATGTATAGCAACAATAGAAACACTGCATTTGTGAATATAGATAGAATGTGTCATAAAAAATAAAGCCTATTTATATTTCACTGGATAGTTTTAAAGTTAGTCCTTATAATACATAAATGGCATTTTTACATTGATTTCCATAGTGATCATCTTACTCTTGAACACCCCACTATGACTTTTCTAAACAGGAAATCAGTGCTATTTGAAATTATAGATTGGGGTATATGAACATTAGAATCATGGATTATTGAGACAGTTTCAATAATCTCAAAAGTCTTAGCTAATTTACAGATATGTTGTATTTTTATCTGTTTCTAATTCAAAGGGTTAGTTTCCCAGTAATCATATGCATTTTTAAAGCTCTGTGGACTGTGTAAAAAGTTGAAGTTGAGGCCGAGTGTGGTGGCTCATGCGTGTAATCCCAGCACTTTGGGAGGCCGAGGTGGGTGGATGACTTGAGGCCAGGATTTCAAGACCAGCTTGGCCATCATGGCAAAACCCTGACTCTACTAAAAAATACAAAAATTAGCCTGGCGTGGTGGTACACACATGTAATCCCAGCTATTCAGGAGGCTGAGGCATGAGAGTAATTTGAACCTGGGAGGCGGAAGTTGCAGTGAACAGAGATTGTGCCATTGCACTCCAGCCTGGGTAACAGAGTAAGACTGAGTCTCAAAAATAAATAAACAAATGAATAAAAAGTTGAAGTTGAAGCTGGTAAAATTTGATAGATTGGTTACTTCATGGGACCTTTGTAGCAATAGAATATGAAGCAGGGATGTTTCCTATACTGCAGTCTTACCCATTTGTGCCAGGTGAGCTAAATTTGAGATGATAGAACAGATTTTTCTATTATTTTGTTAACTCTTTATATTTGTTTAGTACTTTATAGTTTAAGGACAATTTTCCAATCTGTTACTTCATTTGGTCCTCTTCTAGGTAGAAACAGCAAGCTTTTATTATCCCATTAAAATAAAATCAATCAAACAAAACAAAACCTCTTAAGTTTTAGAGGCTAATAGAGGATGAGTGACCTCTTCAAATTCACTTGGCTGTTTGATGGTAGAACAGGACAGGATCCAAGTGTGATTCTTGATTCAGTTTATTTTCTGCATTATCACCCAGACCTTTAGATTTTTAGGAACTGTAAGGTTGTGAGACAGAATCACTTAATACAAAGGAGTGAATGCTACTAATGTTTTTATTGCATGTGGAACTGAGACCAAGAGATTAAAGAATGTGTATTGCCTTACTTTCCTTAAAGATATTATTTTGGGATTACAGAAATTGATTACTGCTTTGTTACCTTAATGGGATGAAAGTCATTGGAGAAAGTGAGTACAGCTCATGGGAGGATGCAACTTTAAGGGGTTTGTTCCTCCTTTGTGATAAGAGTTTTCACAGTGCTTCCATATACATTTCTCATCTCATCCTTATAATAGCTCTGTTATTCCCATTTTGCAGATGAGGAAACAGTCTCAGAGAAGATAAGAGACTTTCTTAGAGTCACACAGCTCATAGATGGGCAGACTGTGGTCTTCTGCCTCCTAGTTCACAATACTACACTTTCTTTCTGTGATACAAGCTCACAGACATTTGTTTAAAATGACTACTGGTTACAGATGCTGTGGTGATTTCTGGAGAAATATCATCACCTCCTCTATTTTCAGTCAGCCATCGCTCCCAGCCCCAACAGCCTTCCCAGCCCCAGCGGACCCTGCTCCAGCATGTGGCTCAGTCACAGACCGCAACACAGACTTCGGTGGTGGTGAAGTCCATCCCAGCATCTTCCCCTGGAGCAATCACCCACATTATGCAGCAGGTTGTATCTCTTCTTTTTCTTCCTATCTTCTGTAACTGCCCATGCTTGAAATAAGATTCAGTGTCATCTTGTATTTTAAGAGGAGAAATAATTGGAATGTAGAGTGTTTGTGTAATTCTTTTCTAAGAAATGAGTAAAGGAAATGAATTAAGATTCTTAACACCAGAAAATAATTCTGAAACAGTATTCTTAAATCTGTGAACTCTCACCATTTCAAAAGGGTGACAATGTCTAGATGAATCTAATGACATCAGAATTGGTCACTGTTTTTGTGTATTTTACCATGGAAGAATGTATCATTGAGGTAAATAAGATTTTCAAATGAAATAACATTTGGCTCGTTTAGCTGTTTGCTGCTGGGTTTGTAGTTTGTTTTTTGTTTTTCTTTTTTTTTTTTTTTTTTTTTTGCTTTTATAATGAATCCTCATAGTAACATTATGAATAAGGAGGAAAATAAATATTTGATTTTTTTAACTATACGTGGTCAATTACAGAGGAAGAGATGCAACAGAAAGTTGAGAATATAAATCTAATGTAAAACAGGACATCTGGTATTAAGGGTAATGGGGAAAAGGAAAAATATGTTGATAGGTTGATTTTGTGTCAGATACTGTGCTTTGAGCTTTAAGTAAATTGTTTGTTTCTTACTATGATCTTGCAAGGTGGGTGTGTTATCCCTCTTTTACAAGTGAGGAAACTTTTATGCTCACTTCAGTAAGAAAGTAAGAAACTTGCTCCAGGTGGCAGAGCCAGGATTTAAACCCAAAGTGAACTGCCTCTGTTAAATAGTTATATCATGGATATCAGATTAAAGCATGACTTATCATTAGTAGTCACATAAGTCACCATCACTCACATGATTATGAATCTAACTGTAGGCAAACTACTGGAAGGAAAGGCAACAGAGAATGTTGAATTGAAAGCCTGTATGTGCAAAGTCATTATGATATAGGGGAGAGTCACAATTCAATCTCAAAATTTTATAGTTTGGGATTTAAGTGTAGCATATGATAAGGCAGTAGGGAGGATGGGGATAGGGTGGATCTTGCTATGTCATTGAGAGAAGCCAACTGGCTGGAGGTTTTGTTGGGCGGCAGGTCTCAGCCTGGAGTCCGGCCCTCACCTGGCAGTTCCTGACATTGACCTTTCTCTGGACACCTAGAAAGGTCTGACAGGCTGGCCCTAACCATGTCACTCAAGATGATGCCTCCTCACAACACTTAGCACTGACACTGGGCACTTTGCCTTTCTTCTGACAGGAATGCTCTTGTCCCCTCCTCAGTCTCCTTCCGTTCTGGGAGCCAGGGCTCTGGGATCTGAGCAAAGGGGCGAGGAATGCTAGTTGAGAGGTGCTTCATGCAGACCTTGGTGAAGCCTGAAGAATGATCTTCACCCATGCAGGGGGCTCTCTGTGGGGAATGGGACAGGCACGGGTCTCAGACAATCTCCCTGACCTTCCAGATAGCACTGGACCTACACATAGCCACGGTGGGCTTCTCTGAACCTTGGCTTTTCTCGGGACCGCATGGCTTGGTTACCGCTTTTAGACAGGTTAACATGAATAGGCCGGACGGCTGTTTCCTGAGCCAGGGAGCCTTTCTCTTCCTTTTCCGTGTTAGGTTGTGCTTGCAGGGCCATCTTATTCTTCTAATCTGTAAGTTCTGGACCCTCTAAGACTTTTCTTATAGTAGTAAGTAGACCAGTTTTCAAAGCACTTATGTCTGAGAGTTGAAATTGCAAGTTTCAGTAGAAAGCTCCTTGAGGTTTTTTGGCCTTTCTAGGTTCTTCTGAAAATTTTTGAGTGAATCTCGTTAAGTGTTTTTCAGTTAAGAGGAAAATGTAGCAATGTAGATGTTTTTCTTATTTCATTCTTACTTTGTGCCTTTTTTACTTAGGCATTAAGCAGTCACACTGCTTTTACCAAACACAGCGAGGAACTTGGAACTGAGGAGGGCGAGGTTGAAGAGATGGACACTTTAGACCCTCAGACAGGTCTGTTTTACCGATCTGCCCTGACTCAGTCACAGTCAGCTAAACAGCAGAAACTTAGCCAGCCCCCGCTGGAACAGACTCAGCTGCAAGTGAAAACTCTGCAGTGCTTCCAGACTAAACAGAAGCAGACCATCCACCTGCAGGCAGACCAGCTCCAGCACAAACTCCCACAAATGCCCCAGCTTTCCATCAGGCATCAAAAACTCACCCCTCTCCAGCAAGAACAAGCACAGCCCAAGCCAGATGTACAGCACACACAGCATCCCATGGTGGCCAAAGACAGGCAGCTTCCTACCTTAATGGCACAGCCCCCGCAAACTGTAGTACAGGTGCTTGCAGTGAAAACCACGCAGCAGCTCCCTAAACTGCAGCAGGCTCCGAACCAACCAAAAATCTACGTGCAACCCCAAACCCCCCAGAGCCAAATGTCGCTCCCAGCTTCGTCAGAGAAACAGACGGCAAGCCAGGTAACGGAATATTGATAGCATGCAAAGTTAAACTTCTCTGTTCACGGAAAAAAAAAATGAGAACATCACGACCCTATCATGATATCAGTGCTTTCTCCTGGCAAGAGGAAACCCAAAAGCCTCATTACGCTGGTATTACATTGCCCCATCAGAAGGTTGACATTAGGGAAGAAATGCACGCATTAATATGTAGGAAGAAAAAAAAGCATAGCACTCAGAACTTGATTTTCCAGGCAGTTTTTATTGAAATCACTTCAGCATTGACCAACAGTGCATAGAAGCAATATCCCTAAATTATTTTTATTTTTTGGTATAAAATATTTATTTCCATGCCTGTAAACTCTGATTTCTGTGGTAATAATGCTAAGTAAACTACAGTCTTTTAAGGAACATCATTGAACATCTTTCTTTGTAGTTTATATCGTAGCCATCTAGTTAAATTTATTTTTTAGATTTATCTTCTAGATTACAGAGGAATTACTGGTGGATAATTGAAAGCAAAATTATATTAGCAAAACCAGTGGCTCTGGAGTGATGTATATGTATGTATATATTATAAATACATATATATAGGATATGTTTGTATACATGTATTTTGAAGCAAAAGATTGGAAAAAAATCTTCTTTTTATTTTAAAAAGCAGAAGATTATATGAAATAATTTGAGCCAGGTTGAAGGTGTACTGTTTAGGGCTGTAAATCCCAAAGGAAAACTAGGCTGCTGAGACTATTTTTTCTTTATTGCTATAAACCTTGGCTGGCTGAACAAAGGTTCTTTCAACCCCTCCTCTTTCTCTAGGTTTTGTAAAAGTAACCAGATCCTTCCTATCCAGCCCTCTTTTTAAAACAGCAAGCTTCAAAACTGTCTTCCGAGTATAGCGCACGAGTGTTTCTTTTGCCATATTGTCTGGGGTGTTTGATTAGATTTTCTCAAAGAGATGTAGCTGTAACACACACAACCCCAATTTATTTTCAGGTGGAGCAGCCAATTATAACCCAAGGATCCTCTGTTACAAAGATAACTTTTGAGGGGCGCCAGCCTCCCACAGTTACAAAGATAACTGGTGGCAGTTCTGTGCCTAAGCTGACATCACCAGTTACAAGCATATCTCCCATTCAGGCCTCTGAGAAGACAGCAGTGTCTGACATTTTGAAAATGTCTTTGATGGAAGCTCAGATTGATACAAATGTAGAACATATGATAGTGGATCCCCCAAAGAAGGCTCTTGCCACTAGCATGCTCACTGGTGAAGCAGGAGCATTACCCTCCACCCACATGGTGGTGGCAGGGATGGCGAACTCCACTCCCCAGCAACAGAAATGTAGAGAGTCCTGTTCAAGTCCATCCACTGTTGGCTCTTCCCTAACGACAAGGAAAATTGATCCACCAGCGGTGCCTGCGACAGGCCAGTTCATGCGTATTCAGAATGTAGGCCAAAAGAAAGCTGAAGAGAGTCCAGCAGAAATTATCATCCAGGTAAGAATTGGAAGGAAAATGAGAAATCTTGGGCATCTTGGGGGTTGTGGGTTTGCTTGATATGTTTTTGACTTGTCACAGGAAGAATCAAGCCGAGACAGCAGGAAGACATAGATATTATCTTTGAGATGGTGTTTGACAAATGTGGTTTAACACCTATTACAAAAATACAAATTTATTTATTTTCTGGAAGAGAATCAGAAAACTGATGGGCATTGTCACCCAGCACACTGTAAAGGCAATAAAGAGCCCATGTGTCAGTTTGATTTTGTAAGATACAAGCTATACTTGCCAATGTGTTCACTCATTAGGTCAACCCAGAAGATAGGAAGTTTCTGGGTTCAAAATTTGTATTCCTCAATTTTTGCTCAAAAAATTCTGAAATGTAACTGGATTGCACTTCTATTTCAAGTTTATTTGGGGGACGCTTTTCTTGGAAAAACAGTTCTTGTTCTTGATCCAAATTTATGACTCAGGACAATCAAACCTCAACTGCAATGTCTGGAGAGACATCTTCTAAGGTGATATTTTTAAATAATGTTTATATTTAATTTGGGACTAACCATGAACTTTACTGTTTAATTCAATCATTGTTATTAAAAAATCTTGTTTGGTTACTGTCATGCCTTGGTAAGTACAGGCTAATTAACACAATAGAATTATTCATTGATAATAGATGGTACCTCACATTCCCTTGATTCTAAAAATCATCTCTTGTCATGCATAATAGGTCAAGACTAAAGAATTACTGAGTCCAGGCTACCCCTTAGAAGTTGTATTTTATCTCCCTCTCTCCTTACAAGGTATCAGGTTGTTTTCTTGACATTTGTCATTCTTTGCTAAACAGATATATAGCTTGGAAGGTATCAGAATAGCACATTTTAGTTAATTGAGAATTTGGATTTATTGAAATGTGAGTAGACTAGGATTTACCATCAATTCATTATGGTAAACTTTCTCTTTGCCATGATCCCAAGCTATGGGAGAAGGCAAATTGACAATGTTAAACCAATTAAGGTAAAATTAAGTATAGAGGAAGTGCTTAAAGGCAAGTAGAAATGGCCATTGAATTATTAAAATAATTTGTTTCCCTTTGTAAAAACAAATGTAAATGAAGTAAATATTTCCTGACAAAAGGATTTGTGATTTTTTTGTATTTTCCCCTGAAGAGGTAAGGTGTGGTGGAAAAGGAATGGTTTTCTGGCTTTGCCATTCGTTGTATGATTTTGGGCAAGGCTACTTAACGTCATTTTGCCTTGGATTTCTCATCAGTAAAATGGGAATCAGTAATGTCTACTTTACAGGATTGATACAAGGATTACACAAAATCAAGCACCTAGCACAGTACGTGGCTCATAGTTGTTGTCTAATAGATGGTAACTATTACTGTTTTTACCAAAATTATCATGCCTACTGGGGGCTTAGATTCCTGTACTCACTAAATTAAAAATCATTTTGAACAGCTTATTTGGGAATTATTTTTCTGCACTTTATAAACAGGAGTGAAAATGTAATTTGCTTCATGTATCAAGGATGATAGTTAATGGACAGGTTCTTTACAGAATTCTCAGCCAGCTTTTAGCATGTCCCACGCGCTAGGTGTGCTATGTCAGAGATAAGGACAGCAGAGTGATTATAACAACCAAACTTTTGGAGTCAGAGGTCCCTAGATGTGATTTCTGCCTGTATCCACTATGTAACAGCACTGTGGGTTTGGGCAACTAAACTAACCTATATATCTCTCTTTCCTTACCTATGAAGTGGAAACGTTAACATCTACTTCACAGGGTTGTTTTGAGGATTACGTGAGAAAATGTATATAAAGCACCTAGTCAAGTGTCTGTGTAGAGCAATGCTCAATAAAGGTAGCTCCTATTATTATACTCATCATTAATATATTGTTAGAGCATTTTCAGGTCTTATTAGTTATGTTTAGCTTTGACCTGAAGTATTGATTTGCTGAGTCTGTAAAGTGCTTTGATTCTAGAAGAATACGCTATAAAAATTCAACATGTTTGATATTAAATGCTTTGAATGAAAAGCATTGCTCTTTGTGGACAGTCTGTATTTTATTCATTGGTTGATTCGTTCATTCATTCATTTATTCCAGATGTATGTTTAACTACTGTGTTCCAGGCACAGTGCTAAGTGCTGAGAATAGGGAAGTAAACAAGATGTATCTTCTATTATAAAAAAGTCTATATATGTGGAATTCATAGACTTTTAGAACTGCAACGATCTTCACAGCGTATCCTCCAACTATCTTATTTTACACAAGATTAATGTGGGGCTCAAAGAAGTAGAGTGACTTACTCAGAGGCCCACAGCAAGCCAGAGACAGAGCTGAACTAAAATCCAGGCCTCCTGACCTTGTCTAATAGTCTTAGACAATTATCAGGTATGTGGAAAAAAGGAGCAGAAACAAACAAACAGGACTTCGTGACTCCAGAATCAATGCGTAGGCATCTTGCATTATTTTCTTGATAGTGTAATTTATATTTTCCCCAGTAAAGGGTTATTTTGGTCAGGTATATTTGCAAAGTGCTGATATTCAACTTTGCTCTGGGGTTTTTAATGTTAAAAATGTGTATTTATTCATCAAGTGTTTATTGAGCCTCTGCTGTGTGCCAGGCCTTGTTCAAAGCTCTGGGCATCTAGCAATGAGTAAGATAGTCAAGATCTGTGCTCTGTCCACGTTCTCTTGGAGCTTACATTTTAAGAGTAAGAAACAATTTAACAGATGATAAATGCAATGAACAAAAGTGTAACAGAATGTAATAGAGATGGGGGTGGGATGAACCCACTACTTTTGGGTTGGTGGTCATGGAGGGAAAGCTTTTCCAAGCATTTGAACCAAGTTGCAGATGACAGGACAGAGCCAACCATGCCATGATTTGGAGGAAGAATATTCCAGGAAGAGGAAGGACTAGTACAAAAGCACTAAGGTAGAAGTGAGTTTGGCATGAGGCTGGTAGCCATGGTAGGGTGTTTGGTTGTATAGTGAGTACAATAGGAAACAATTTTAGAGTTTTAAACAAGAGTATGACATGAACTGATAAACCTTTTGAAAGGATGTCTAACAAAGAGGAAAAAGAATCTGACAAGGCAGCATACCTATGATATTTACTTACACAGAGGTCTACAGCAAGTGTTCTTCTACTGGTACTCGTCTTCCAGATAATAAAGGGCAAAATTAGGCTACATTTACATTTACGTTTGCTTAATAACCAAATGAAAGCTTCATTCAAAGTTCTTCTCTTGAATTAGGCAATAGATTTGAGCCTCCTTTGTTAGAAGAGGCACCATAAAGGAGTGGAAAGATTGCTTTCAGTTGTACAAGACTTGGATTTGAATCTTGGCATTAACCCTGACCAACTGTGTGACTTTGGTTAAGTCATCTACCCTCTCAGTTTCCTCATTTGTAAATGGGAATAATAATTTTCTTATAGTGTTGTCACAGGGATTTAGCAGAATATGATGGGATTTAGTAGAATATGATGGGATTTAGTAGAATATGATGTGTGAAAGCACCTTGCACAGTGCCTGGCATGTAGTAGTTGTCCAGTTGTCCAAAAAATGTCAGTTTTCTTTTTTTTTTTTCCTTGGTATTGTTGGGGAAGTTATTCTGCTACCTTTTCTTACCATAAAGATTCTCCTGTGTCTTCTCTTCCAGGCTATTCCTCAGTATGCTATTCCTTGTCACTCCAGCTCCAATGTGGTGGTGGAGCCCAGTGGGCTTCTTGAGCTAAACAACTTCACTAGTCAACAGCTGGACGATGAGGAGACAGCAATGGAGCAGGACATAGACAGTAGCACGGAGGATGGAACTGAACCCAGCCCTTCTCAGAGCTCTGCTGAACGGTCCTAGTGTTTGGACACAATAGTGCACTTTAAAACCTACTTGGTTACCAAGTGTCCAGGGAAACCCTTGTATTTTGATGACTAAAAAGAGCACTTTGCCCGTACTTAGGCTGTGGACCCTAAAACAGCAGTGTTTCAACAAGATATTGCTGCAGGAGCAGCTTTTTAAAACAAGATAAAACTCACAGGGGAATGTACTTTTTTAAAAAAAAATGAAAAAGAAAAAAAAAGCTGCACATTTACAGTGACTTAAGACCTGGTCTTCTTTCTCTGTTGGATCATGGCCGGTGAAAAAGTTTTGTCTTGCAGTGGAAAGAGACTTCCTGTGAATGTTTCTCACCTGGTTTCTACTGAGCAAAATACCATCTAAAAGGAGAATGTGAATAGTTGTATTTTGAAATGATGTGTCAGGAAAAGTTTTTTAAAAACTTGTATGTTTTTGCAAATCCCTGGAAGTGTTGAATTGGTTAAAATTTTACATTTGCTCAGTTCATAATTAGTTTATAAACACCTAGAATAATACTGGCATTAAAGAATCCTTGTTGGATGGTAGAAATCAGATCCCTAACCAGTGGGAAGTACTTTTTGGGTGGCTTGTGCATTCTTATCAGTTGTGTGCTAATTTATTGTATTGTTCCTTTGTGCTCTAAGCAGCACACTTGCCTTCTATTTATTTAAGTGTAAACATTTCAAAGCAGGCCGTACTCCTTCTGACAAATTTCTTGTAAACCAGGATTGCCTACGCTTTCCACTTTCGTCGTCTCCCCACTTTCCCTCTTCCTTTAAGAAAACTTACTAAAAATGTTTCATTGCGAAGCAGAGGAAAAGAAACATTTTCAGACCTAAAGGAAATGTTCGGTCATGTTAAGAAAACAAATTATTCATTCATATGATGCTTTCTTATCGTTGAAATTGCACATTCACATTGGACTGAGACTTTGAAAATAACTTTTACATACTTTTGTTTAAGCCCCTTTGAAATGTATAAAAAATTCATTTACAGTTCTAAATGTAATGTTTTTAAGCCTTCTATCTTTTTAGGACACAGTTTGTTTAAGCAATATGTTTTGGTCTTGTGATCACTGTCTGTCACAAGTAGAGTGAAAGGGGTAAGGGGGTGGGAGGGTAAGAGTTTTGACAAGTTGTGGCAAAGGAAACTATACTTTTCATTTTTAAAAATGTAAATAGAAAAGTTTTTAACGGTTTTATATAGATTTCACTATAAATAAGCATTTTAAGACTGACAAATGTTGAACTGTACATACATTTATCAGCATAACTGCCCAGTTTTTTGGTGCTGAAGTACTGTAAGTAGAATTCATCAACAGTCTCCTAATTTTTGCATCTACATCTGGGGGGAAAAAAAGCTGTGATACTATAGTTAATAAATTCCCACTAGAGTGACACTGAAGATTTAAACACAAGCATTCATAAGATGCACTGGTCTCTGGTGGTTGTCACTAGTTCTGCTAGGTGATAATGATTTACCCATAGATGGAGCTGTTGGATATTATTTTATTGTACAAATTCATGTTTAAAAAACTTTGTGACTGTTTCTAGTTAAGTAATTTTTTAACCTTTCTTGAGTCATAGACTTCTTTGGTAAACTATGAACTCTCACCAAAAAGATACACATGCAACATGTTAAATACATGTTAGACTTTGCATACAATTTTAGGGGCTCATGGGCCTCTAAGCCTATCCATGTATTCCAGGTTAAGCCCTCTGTTATGGTCAATCCATTACTTACAGATTAAGTTTTTATAAAATAAAGTATCTTTTAAATACTCATGGATCAAGTAACAAGAGCAAACTTGAATAAAGTTATGTTCTACATATTTTGGCAGCATAGCATACCTGTGTCCCTTGAGAATTTAGCCTTCATATGTTTCTGCAATTGGAATGGCAAAGAAAAGTGCCATCATCTACATTTTTTAAAAAAATTACAGATATTAAGAAATTATCAAGTGAAATTTAAAATTTTTCTTTTAAAGGTGCTAATTCCAAATAGAGTATGCATTCATTTATTTATTCAACAAATATTAATTGAGCATCTTCTGTATGACAGGTAGTATTCCGTGCACTGGGGATACCATAGTGAACAAACAGGAAATCCTATCCTTATGAAGTTTATAAACAGGGCTTCCTGCTCATGAAATGGATACAAGGAATGAAGATAGGCGAAAATAAGAACAATACTTAGGTTTTTTTATTAAGTGGATAGATGATGATGCCATATATGGATTTTCAGACATCCCTTTACTGAAAGTCGTAGCATTATATCTATTAGTATTCCACATTTAAGTACATAATTTAAAAGTAATTTAAAATCATCTCTTTGAAGGATATTAACAGATCACAATGCAAATGCTACAGAATTTTTAGAATCCTAACAACTATTAGGCAGTGATAAGAAAAATCCATTTGGTTTAAAGTAAACTTTAATAAGTGCCTAGTATTGCAGATGCAGTTTATGGTGAACTTAGAGGATTAAAAACCAAAGGGGGCTTCATTGAGATAGTCACATGCCATAAACTCTCCCATTTAAAGTATACTGTTTAATGGTTTTAATATATTCACAGAGTTGGGCAAGCCATTACCACAATCAATTTGAGAACATTTTCATTAATCACAAAAGAAATCCTGAACTGAAACCACCACCACCATCACTCCAGCCCTGGGTGGCCACTCATCTACTTTCTGCCTCTTATGGATGTGCCATAAGAAATGTGGACATTTCATATAAATGAGATTATATAATATGTGGTCTTTTGTGACTTCTTTCACTTAGCATATTTTCAAGGTTCATCCATGTTGTAGAATGTGTCAGTACTACATTTCTTTTTATGGCCATTCCATTGTGTGAAATATATCACATTTTGTTTACCCATTTATCAGTTGATGGATATTTGCATTGTTTACACTTTTGGGCTATTATGAATGATGCTGCTATGAACATTTGTGTACAAGTTTTACATATTTTCAGTTCTTATGGGTATATACCTAGGAGTGAAATTGCTGGGTCATACAGTGACTGTTTAACCTTCTGAGCAAGTGCCAGACTCTTTTCCACAGGGACTGCATATCAGCAGTCTATAAGAGTTTCAGTTTCTCCACATCCTTGCCAACACTTGCTGCTGTTTGTCTTTTTGATTCTAGTCATCCTCATGTATGAATTGTAAAGTGCTACCCCATTGTGGTTCTAATTTCCATTCCTCTGATGGCTAATGATGAGCATTTTTTCATGTGCATATTGGCCATTCATGTATCTTTGGAGAAATACCTATTCAGCTTCCTTGCCCATTTTCCAATTATTTTCTTTTTCTCTCATTTTAAATTGAGAATTTTTGAAGTACAGGAAATACTACTAGTCTTAGGAGAAAAGTAATGTTTATCACCCTTAAAATCCTAGGTTAGGTTCTAGTTCTGCTTCTCTAATATAACAAATTGCTTAGCAGTATTAAAACAGTATAGCTTCATAATTGAAAATTTGCTTTTAATTACATTTCTTTGTGAGGTTCTCGCAGTAGCCTGCTAAGGTAGGAGACTTAGTACAAAGGAAATAGTAGTCAGGCGGTCTGGATTTGACCCTTAGACTCTTCTGTGTATTGATCACGTGAATTTTAGCAAGTCACATTTCCTCTCCGAGTCAGTTTCTCCATAATAACAGTGAGTATTTCTAACCCCATGGGATTATTATGAAGACAAGATGAAACAGTACATGTAAAAATGCCAGTGAGAGTCAGGTGCTCAGTATTTTTTGAGTCCAGTAATTACACCACTCCTACTTTATAAATAGAAAACTGAGGGTTCAAAGAAGTTAAATGATGTACTAAAACTCAGATTAAATGCTAATGACATCATGCTGAGCCACGAATTACTACCTTCTCTAGAAGGAAGCGTTTTTGTTACCAAACAGGACTGGCCCTTGGAAGGATGGAGGAACTCGGTGTTGGGCTATTAACATGTCTTCTAATCAGCCTTGGGTGCCTTTACACAGAGGCGCTCGATTCAGGCTTTTTTTTTTTTTTTTTTAGTTTAATTATGTGTCATAAATCCCATATAAGAGGAAGTGGAGTGAAAAAAAGCACTGTATAAGCAAGACCTTTCCCAGAAAGGATATTGAAAACAAAGTCTGCTGCCTCTGCTTGCAGGTTCATAAGCTTTAAGTAAGCAAGACTTGATGACCTATATATTGAAAAAGAAGAAACACAGGATCAGATTTGTAATTGTGAAAAGTCTTGCTCTGCCTTCTTCCCTCTTCCATGCTCACACATACTCTACACACTATAACTGAAAACATATACTTGCTTTTTTTTTTTTTTTAAAACCAGACAAGCCCTGTGAGCTTGGACCAGCTCTAAAACGCATAAAACAGCAGAGGACAGAATGAAATAGTACTATTTTATCCGATTACTTAGAACTGATAGATAGGCAATCTCTTCTCTCCAAGTGGTTCTGTCTGGTGTCCTGACTTTTCTTTCTCTGTCTTGCAACAGGTAGTTAATGGGCTCTTTCTGTGTGCAGACATTGAGGATACAGTTGTCAGCTAGGTGGGAAAAGCCTCTATTGTCAATGGAACATCCAGCCTAGTGAAGGAGACATGTTAATGAAGAATTAAAACTAGATGGATTAAATGTTAAGAGATATGATGGAGAAATGCATAGTGTCATGATAGCATATAAATGGGGAGGTTAGGGGGAGTTTCCCTCAGGAAGGAATGCTGGAGCTGTGATCAGAAGGAACCAGAGGAATTAGGATATAACTAGGCAAAAAGGAGGGAGATAAGCTGTGAAGAGATAGGACAGCAGATGCAGAAGCCCTGTGGTGCGAGAGGCATGGTGGGAGGGAAACTTCGAGCAGGCCACTGTGGCTGCAGCATGAGCAGCAAGGGCAGCATGGTGAAGCAGACGGTGATAAACTATATGAATCTTGCAGGTTGTGTTAAAGGCGTGTTTGTCTTTATTCTATGAAAAATGGGAAGTCATCAAGAAGTTTAAGTCACGAGCTGGCAAAATGAATTAATACATTTACAAAATATTTGGAGTCTTGCTTGATTAGAACAGAAAAATATATTTGACATTTCTTTTTTGGTAACAGTGTTATCTCCTTATGTCATTTTCTCAAACATCTTCAATGGTTCCCTAATACAATGGTATGAATCTAGCATTTAAGGCTCTTAAAGCATCATTTTCTAGAATCATATTCCCATTTTACTACCCTGACCTGCTGCCTACCTCCCCCACCACATACACACTATGCTCTGCATTTGAAAGTCTCACCCATTTGTCAAAGTCCAGCTTGAATTCCACCTCCTTCATTTAGACCGCCCAGATCTCTTCAATGAGAACTCAACCCACCCCACTGCTGGGTTCCTCTAGCATTTGGGGAGAAACACATGCTTACTTAGCACTTAACCATTGGTTACCTGCTGTGAATTATTTGCAGTGCATAATGATCCTCTTTTGGTGTAAGAATTCACACTTTATTTTTTGAAGTTATCAAGTTCCTTGTATGATACCCGATGGGAATTCCAAGAGTCCACCATCACTCAGTGGGTGGGTTTCTTTGTAGTCCCACACAATGTGCCTCTCAGAGTCCTTGAGATGCATTATTTTAGGGAGTCATTCTAAAAAAGTTTTTTTCATCCTAAAATCATAGACACTGAGCTTTCTTAGTTCTTTTTCTCTTGTGCTGTTGAATTAAATCTCAGGCTTAATGTTCAAGTTAGAAAAGGGTTTAGTGAAATCATAAATGATCTTGATAAGATTCACTCTCTCATTCAACCCAATACTGTTCCTATTTGGTCCTCCACAGGATCAACTGCTATTTTCTTGCATGGTGGTATTCACCAGGGTTTGTACTCAACCCACATCCCTTCTCACTAAGCACAGTCTTCCTGGGACTTTTATCTATGCTATAGATTCAACTTCCACCTAGGTATGGGTTAATTAAGTCATTGAATATTTATTGAGTGCAGGTGTCTCAGGCAGTGTTCTAGCCACTAGGGATATAGCAGTGAACAAAATACTATACAAGTACCTGCCCTATGTAGCTTACATTCTAAACAGGCGATAAGTATAAGTTAAAAATGCATAGTATCTTAGTGATAATAGAACAAGTAGGGAAGAAGAACATGAAATTCCAAGATGCGTGTATAGAACAAGTAGGGAAGAAGAATATGAAATTCCAAGATGCGTGTGAAAATTTAGATAGGTTAGACAGGGAAGGCCTTACTGAGAAGGCAACAACAACAACAAAAAAATGGAATTGAGAGAGCTAGCTGGGCTCATGTCTGTGGAAAGTGTTTCAGGTGACAGAACAAGGGCAAAGGCCCCAAGAAATGTGCCTCGCATGTTCAAAGACGGAAGAATGAAACAGGATTAGAGTGAATGGGGAGGAAGGGAGTAGTAGGACAGAAGGTGAAAACCGGAAGCATTTCTCGTTTTCTGAGAGTCGTCATAAAAGCGTGTTGAATTTTGTCAAATGCTTTTTTGTTTTTTTGCATCAGTTGAAACTGGATTTTTTTCTTTGTTTTATTTTTATTTATTTATTTGAGACAGAGTCTCGCACTGTCACCCAGGCTGGAGTGCAGTGGCGCGATCTTGGCTCATTGCAACCTCTGCCTCCTGGGTTCAAGCAATTCTCCTGCCTCAGTCTCCCAAGTAGCTGAGATTACAGGTGCCCACCACCACACCTGGCTAAATTTTTGTATTTTTAGTAGAGATGGGGTTTCACTATGTTGGCCAGGCTGCTCTCAAACTCCTGACCTCATGATCTGCC
Source organism: Pongo abelii (assembly GCF_028885655.2). NCBI lineage: Eukaryota > Metazoa > Chordata > Mammalia > Primates > Hominidae > Pongo > Pongo abelii. The sequence continues at coordinate 78,614,038 of NC_071994.2, forward strand.
CGCCTCGGCCTCCCAAAGTGCTGGGATTACAGGCATGAGCCACCGCACTTGGACCCTTTTCTGTTTTTATTAATGTCTTTTGTGGGCAGCATATTGGATCATGGTTTTTTAATCCATTCTGCCATCTCTTGTTTTGGATTGGAGGCTTTAATCAATTTACGTTTAATATACTATTGATAAAGAAAGACTTCTACAATTTGATATTTGATTTTCATATGTCTTTTACCTTTTAAAATCCTCCATTTCATTCATTGCTGTCTTTGGGTTGATATTTAAAATTAATCTATTTTTCTTTCTTTCTTTAAAAAATTTTTCTCCTAATCTCTGTGTTGGTCAATTTTGTGTTTGTTTTTTTTTTTTTTTTTTTTGGTAATGAAATGTTTTGATTCTATTCTCATTTCTTTTGTGGCTATTTTAAAGATATTTAGTATTTTCTTTGTGGTTACCATGGGGGTTATATTGAACATCATAAATTTATAGCAAACTAGTTGAATTGAAACCAACTTTACGTCAATAGCATACAAAAAATTCTGCTCCAGTATATCTTTGTTCCCCTTTTATGTTGTCACGAATTATATCTTTATGCATATGTAACCAATAACATAGATTTATAATTTTTTTATTCATCTTTTAAATCATGTAAATAATTGTCTTTTAATTCTCCTCTAGGTTTTTCTGGGCTTTTAGTTTGTTTAGTTGTTTGATTATTTGGTTGGAGTCTGTAGTAGTCCATTTGTCTAGTGGCTTTTTCTATTTATTTTTTCATAGATTGTATTCCTTTTCATGTGTGGTCACTGGTCACTGAAGTTGCTCTTCCTTAGCTTGTGACTAACTAGTGTTCCGACAGATTTCTTTGAATGACAGGACCTAAACAAACAAAAACATTTCTCTCAGTCTTTCAGGTTGCTTCTGTTCTCTGGCTCTCCTTCAACACTTACGCAGACTTCCACTGAACCTACGGACCAACCTGAAGTGAAAATTTGAGGTCTTTGACGAAGCTTTCTAAATTCCTCCATATACAAGGGTGCTTTGGAGTCCTTTAATTTCCCAAAGAAACACTCTCCTTGGCTTTTTCTTCTAGGCTTTCAGCAGTCTATTATATGTTGCAGCCAAAATGTAATCTTTTGCTTCAGGCATCTGCAGGTTTTGTTTTTGTTTTTGTTTTTGTTTTTTTGTCAGCCTTATAATGGTTATAGAGTACTGTCTGCTACTTTTCTGGCCTGGGTACATTCTGCATTAAGCAAAGCAGACTGTGTCTTGCATCAGTCCTTTGAATAGCCCTGAGACAGATTAGAGCAGACCTACACAATAATTTGAGAATGATGTCTCCTCTGCCCGTTCTAGAAAGAGGGACCAGGATCCACGATAGAACGTGGACTGCCATCTTTAAGACTGCTGCCAAGCCAGGACCAGGGCAAGGAGTAGTAATGCCACACAGCTTGCCTGTATCGTATTTTTTTATTGTGGTAAAATATACATAAGAAAGTTTACCATTTTAGTTATTTTTATTAATAAGTGTACAGTTCAGTGACATGAAGCACATTCATGTTGTGGTGCAAGCATCACCACTGTCCATTTCCAGAACTTTTAAATCAACCCAGACAAACCTCTTTAAACGATAACTCCTCATTCCTGCCTGCCCCAGTCCCTGGTAATCACCCTACAGTCAGGAGTTGCCCTCTTCTTGATTCAGTGTTCAGTTGTTGCTGTAAACCTTTGGCTGTTTTCTGGAGTTCTCACAAAGTTGGTTCTGACAGTTTCTGCTTGTTTTTTGATATTTCTGTGAAGCTGCCTACGCTGCCATTTTGCTGACATTACTATTAATGCCAAGGTTTTTGTTCTGAGCACCTTGGAAGAAGAGAACGGCTATTAACTGAGATGAGAAAGACTGTGGGAGGATCTAATTTGGAGAGTAGAATATCAAGGGCTCAGTTTTGGATATATTAAATTCAAGATGCCACTAGATATCAAGGAGAGAAGTCAAGTAGACAGAAAAGAAGAGAGGTCTCAGGACTGAGCCTTGGGGTGGTAAGGACATGGGGGTCAGGAAGATGAGGCAGAACCAGAAAAGACTGAGCAGGAGTAGCCAGAGGATGGGAGGTAAAGTTGGAGATTGTGGTGTCTCAGAAATAGGTAAAGACAGTGTTTTTGCTGCTAAGTCAAGTAACATGAGGACTCATGGAGTTTGCCATGTGGAAGTCATTAGCAATCTTGGGAAAAGCAGTTTTGGTGGAGTTGGAGGAGAATGGGAGGAGAGAATTGGAGACCAAGAGTACAAATAATTTCATGAGTCACTGTAAAGAGGAGCAGAGAAATGGGGCAGTTGCTGGAAAGGCAAGTGGGATCAAGAACTGTTTGTTTAGGGTAAGAAATTGGGATTCCTGATGGGATTGATCCAATGGAGAGGAGAAAGTTTGTGAAGCAGGAGAGGGGAGAATTGCTGGTGCACTGTCCTTGAATAATGGGAAGGGACAGAATCTAGTAGAGGTGCTGGGTTCATCTACTAGAAGAGAAAGAAGCAGGTAGGTAGGTAAATGCATTTGCTTCAATTTTATGATAGCTCTCGAATACACATCTGCAGTTGCTCTCTTCTTTGAGCCAAAGCTTACTTCCTTGGGACATCCCTTGACTGGATTTTCTAAAAGTACGTCAGCCTCAAGTTGTCCCAAACCGAGATCAACCCCTTTCCTTTCAACTTACTCTGTCTGCTTGTTACTCCCTATCCATGGCAGCCCATTCATGCTGAGAAGAGGAAGGGTCAGTTTTTTCAGTGAGGTGGAAGCATCAAGAAAAAGGCAATTCCAGAGCTGAGGCTGGAAGATGCGTAATTTGTCATGTGGAGAAAGGTGGGGAAGAATGAGACAGGCAAAGCATCAACGGTGGGGAGGGACACTGAGCTTGGGTTGGGGGGTGACTGGGGGGTGGTGAGCTCAGAGCAGTCACCTAGAGGCTGTTACACTCCCAGATGCCAACAAAGCATTGTCAGGGGTTGTGGAGTTTCCTATAGGTTGTTATGTAATCCAAAAGGCTACTTGTCTTGAATTTTTCTTCCATAGCATTAGATTGTTGTTCTGCCAGAAGAACCCTGCAAACTGCTTCCACCTCCGAACCTTGTGCCGGCTGTTCCCTCGTCATGCAGTGCACTTCCCTCTGACTTTTGACCAAACCCCCCTCTCACCCATCATCTCCATGGTCACCTCTTGGGACACTTCCCGAGAGTCTTTCTCCCTTAGCCTCCTCATCTGTCTCTCATTTACGGCTTTTCTCATTTGTTATCCCAATTTTTGCTCTGTGAGGGTTTTCCTCTGAGGGTTGAATTCATCTCATGTCCTTAGAACAGGGCCTGGCATGGAAAAGGCATCAACAAGTTTGTTGATTGACTATACAGAAAAAAAAAAAAAACCCAAACCATCTTGGTCTTAGGTCTCTGCCCACAGGTGCACAAATGCTTACTAACAAGCAAAGCCCAGAAATAACCTCCTTTCAGGCTGTTTTTAGATGAGGATGTTATTGTTGTGAGGCGCGTGTGTGTCATCCATTCTGGACTCAGGAGACAGTGCCCATCTCTGCTGTCATTTGTTCTGTCACTTCAAAGTGCAGGAAAACCATGGGTGGTGATTTTAGAATCTTATTCAGAACCCTCAGGGAATGAGTCATTGTGCACTGACGACTTTTCCGGATTGCTGCCGTTCAAATAAATTAAGCAACAGGACATTATTGTTGTTGTTATTGTTGTTAATTTTAACTACTTTTGATGGTAAATTTCAGAAATGTATTATCATACTTTCCTCAGTATGATTCTACCATCTCGTTTCTTCAGAATCATGATGATGAGCATAGTTATAATAATTTTTCAGCTCAGCAATGAGAATACAGAACTTTGCTGGCCTCTCCCTGGAGCAGATCCGGACCACAGCCCTAACTGTACGGTGGAGGGAGCTGAGCTGCCCCCAGAAATCAGAGGGGTAAGTCAGGGAAAGAGGCAGGCCCAGACCCCAAGCACAGGGCCAGTGAGTCCCAGGCTTCAAGTGCACCAGAGTCCCCTAGGGATCTTGTTAAAATACGGGTTCCGATCCAGTAGACTCAGATTCCTCTGTGGGCTGGGATCGGAGTTCTGCATTTTTAACAAGACCCTGGGCGGTGCTGGTGCGAACAGACCACAGACCACCCTTTCCGTATCAAATCTTTCTGTATCAAGTTGACCTCCCAGAGGTTTTCTTGTGATCTTGAGTGGATTTTACTGGGAAGCTTATCTTTCTCTGGGGCTTCTTACATGTACCAGGTGGCCTCTGGTGATAATAATTCCTCTAAAGTTTATAAAATGGTCACCTATTTCTCTTCATTCTCACAATAATCCTAGGAGGTAAGTTAGCACCATTTTACTGACTGGGAAACCAATTCCTGACATCACATGGTTCCCAGGAGGTGAAGGCAGAGCTCATGGCTCCGTGTCTAGTGCGCTTCTCATCCCTTTCTGCTGTCTCCCCTTATATCTGTGCTCTGTGCCGTATACAGCCTTGTGGACTCTCAATGCCATGTGGGGAAAATAATTGTGTGTGCACACATGTGCGTGCCTGTGTTAAAAGGAAAGGCTGATTAGCAACAGCTGTAGCACGTGAGGCCCATGTAGTCTCACTTGGGACACCCTGGCAGAGACCAACATTTCCTCTCTGCTCCATCTCCCTGTACCCATGAAGCCCTGGCATCATATTGTATGGGTGAAATATTATGTCACAAGCAGTAGCGGTCCCTGCAGCACGTGCTGAGATGCTGTTGCTGCCCCACCTTCACCCCTTCTCATTTGGGGGTAGGCTGTCTGGACTTGATCTGCCAGCATCTGCTTCTCTGCCTGATGCCTTTCTCTGACCACTGGGGCTACTTTGCCCTGTACAAGGCGCTGAAGTGCTGGGAAATTAATGCCCCTCAGTCAACCAAGGGCTAATGGAAGCTGATGTAAAATAATCGAGCTCCCCCAAGTTAGGATAACTCCGTGGCATTTTCCCCCACATTAAGCCTCAGTTACTCACCGTGGTGACTTGCTTGATAATGTCTCACTTCCCCACTCCCATAATAGTAGTTCCTGGGATCCCTTCCTAAAGGAATGGCTTGCACTCAACTCCTTGTCTCATGGTCCGCTGGAGGAGGCCAAATTAAGGCACTTCTCCCAACCACTCTTTCTACTGAGTTACATCTGAACCCATATACCTGACTTTCCTCTCGTCACAGTGGAGAAGTATTCCGGTTCCTGGTGAGGTCAGACCCTCCATGAGGGGCCTGGATCGCATCCTTACAGCCCTCTCAAGATTTCCCTCTTGATATTATTTCACTTGCCTGTGGCATCATCTTTCCTTCTCCCTCTCGCTTTCCTCTTGTCTCACTTTTCTCCTCCTCCTCCATCTCCCTCTCCTCTAGAATACACCAACCTAGAAACAGGCCTCAAGGTGACCCCTCAGGCCATAGTCTTCTGATGCTGGCCGATATGGAGCAATAGTGACTGGATTTTTCTCATGTGCCTGAAACAGCCATAACAATAACAACACCACCACCACCACTATATGACACCGTGGTTTTCAAGACACTGGGCCTCAAGCAACAGCAGCCAGGAGATGGGAAAGAAGCAGGGTGAAGAAGCCTATGATTGCCCTAGCACAAGAGGGCATCATAGGTAAGAGCATAGAGAAGAGAACCCAGGTAGAGCCTGTTGGGCTCTCTGAATTGAGAAAACTACCAAGGTAGTCAGAATGTCCAGGGCAAAGTAGTAAAGAAGAGAGCTTCACAGAGAGAGAACTCCTGAGATTTGCAGTGATCCATGCATGCTTGTGAAGAAATATACAAGGCTAAGGGAAGCACCACCGGAACTAGAGGAAATCATAGCTAGTGCTCACACAGGGCCAGAATAGTGCCTGTTCCCACCGGTCAGTCTGAAAAACCTCATGCTTCACAAAACATTGAGTACAGTACTCCGAAGGGTTTTCCCTCAGAAGTGGGGAATAGTAAGCCCTAGACTAACTGCTGCTCTAGTCCTTCCTAACAAATCTTAAAAGAAATACCAAAATGATCAAACTGTTTCCAAGTAACTTAACTGCATCTCAGAACAAAGTGCAAGAGTATTTATAGTAATACAAAAATGTCCAACACTCAGCAAGGTAATATTCACAATTACTATCATCAAATAAAAAATTAACAGGCTTGCAAATCAATTAAAACTGGCCCAGGATTGACACAGATGTAAAAACTAGCAGGCAAGAACATTAGCACATTTATTATAGCTGCATTATGTATATTCAAAAGTTAAGTGGAGACATGGAAGATATTAAAAAAAGACTCAGACCAAATTTCTAGAGATGAAATCTCTAGACTTCATTTACTGAAGTGGACTTCTTCCACTGAAGTCTTGAATTCCTCAAAGTCATCCATGAAGACTGGAACCCACTTCTTCCAAACTCGTGTTGATATTTTGACCTCCTCACATGGATCACAAAGGTTCTAAATGGCATCCAGAATAATGTTCCTTTCAGGAAGGTTTTTAATTGACTTTGCCCAGATCCATCAGAGGACTCACTATCTGTGGTAGCTATTATACCCTTACAAAATGTATTTTGTAACTAATAAAACTTGAAAGTTGAAATTACTCCTTGCTTTATGGACTGTAGAATGGATGTTGCATTAGCAGGCATGAAAACAATCTTGTACATGTTCATCAGAGCTCTTGGGTGACTAGGTGCATTGTCAATGAACAGTAATATTTTGAAAGGAATCTTTTTTTTCTCAGCAATAGGTCTCAATAGTGGCTTAAAACATTCAGTGAGCCATGATGAAAACACATGTGCTGTCATCCAGACTTTGTTGTTCCATCGATAGAGCACAGGCAGAGTAGATTTAGCATCATTCTTAAGAGCCTTAGGGTTTTCAGAATTGCAAATGGGCATTGGCTTCAACTTAAAATCAGCAACTGCATTAGTCCCTAACAAGAGAGTCAGTCTGTCCTTTGAAGCTTTGAAGCCATGTATTGACTTCTCTTTCCTAGCTATGAAAGTCCTAAATTACATCTTCTTCCAACAGAAGGCTGTTCTGTCTACACTGAAAATCTGGTGTTTAGTGTAGCCACCTTCAACAACGATCTTAGCCAGATCTACTGGATAACTTGCTGCAGCTTCTCCAACAGCACTTGCTCCTTCATCTTGCACTTTTATGTCCCATAGATTGCTTCTTTCCTTAAACCTCATGAACCAGCCTCTGCTAGCTTCAGACTTTTATTCGGTAGCTTCCTTACCTCTCTCAACCTTCATAGATTTGAAGAGAGTTAGGCCTTGATCTGGGTTAGGTTTTTGATGAAGGAATGTTGTGGCTGGTTTGATCTTTTATCCAGACTGCTGAAACTTTCTCCGCATTAGCAATAAGGTTGTTTTGCTTTCTTATTATTTGTGTGTTCACTGGAGTAGCAGGTTTAATTTCCTTCCAGAACTTTTCCTTTGCAGTCACTACTTGGCTAACTGGTGCAAGAGGCCTAGCTTTCAGCCTGTATCAGCTTTCAGCATGCCTTCCTCACTAAGCTTAATCATTTCTAGCTTTCAACTTAAATTGAAAGATGTGCAACTCTTTCTTTCACTTGAACACTTAGAGGCCACTGAAGGGTTATTAATTGGCCTAATTTCAATATTGTTGTGTCTCTGGAAACAGGGAGGCTGGAGAAGGAGAGAGATGGGGAAATGGCCAGTTGGTGGAGCAGTCAGAACACATACATTTACTGATTAAGTTAGCTGTCATATGGGTCTGCTCTGTGGCAGTCTAAAACAATTACAGTGGTAGTATCAAAGATCACTGGTCACAGATTAACCTAACCCATATAATAATAATGAAAAAGTTTGAAACATTGGGAGAGTTATCAAAATGTGACACAGAGACACAATGTGAGCACACGCCAGGGCAATCAGGCAAGAGAAAGAAAGAAAGCGTATTCGGTTAGGAAAAGAGGAAGTCAAATTGTCCCTGTTTGCAGATGACACGATCGTATATTTAGAAAACCCCATCGTCTCAGTCCCAAATCTCCTTAAGCTGATAAGCAACTTCAGCAAAGTCTCAGGATACAAAATCAATGTGCAAAAATCACAAGCATTCCTATACACCAATAACAGACAGGGAGCCAAATCATGAGTGAACTCCCATTCACAATTGCTACAAAGAGAATAAAATACCTAGTAATCCAACTTACAAGGGATGTGAAGGACCTCTTCAAGGAGAACTACAAACCACTGCTCAATGAAATAAAAGAGGACACAAACAAATGGAAGAACATTCCATGCTCATGGATAGGAAGAATCAATAACGTGAAAATGGCCATACTGCCCAAGGTAATTCATAGATTCAATGCCATCCCCATCAAGCTACCAATGACTTTCTTCACAGAATTGGAAAAAACTACTTTAAAGTTCATATGGAAACAAAAAAAGAGCCCACATTGCCAAGACATTCCTAAGCCAAAGGAACAAAGCTGGGGGCATCACACTACCTGACTTCAAACTATACTACAAGGCTACATTAACCAAAACAGCATGGTACTGGTACCAAAACAGAGATATAGACCAATGGAACAGAACAGAGGCCTCAGAAATAACACATACACAACCATCTGATCTTTGACAAACCTGACAAAAACAAGAAATGGGGAAAAGATTCCCTATTTAATAAATGGTGCTGGGAAAACTGGCTAGCCATATGTAGAAAACTGAAACTGGATCCCTTCCTTACACCTTATACAAAAATCAATCCAAGATGCATTAAAGACTTAAATGTTAGACCTAAAACCATAAAAACCCTAGAAGAAAACCTAGGCAATACCATTCAGGACATAGGCATGGGCAAGGACTTCATGTCTAAAACACCAAAAGCAATGGCAACAAAAGCCAAAATAGACAAATGGGATCTAATTAAACTAAAGAGCTTCTGCACAGCAAAAGAAACTACCATGAGAGCGAACAGGCAACCTACAGAATGGGAGAAAATTTTTTCAATCTATCCATCTGACAAAGGGCTAATATCCAGAATCTACAAAGAACTTAAACAAATTTACAAGAAAAAATCAACCCCATCAAAAAGTGGGCAAAGGATATGAACAGACACTTTTCAAAAGAAGACATTTATGCAGCCACATGAAAAAATGCTCATCATCACTGGTGATGAGAGAAATGCAAATCAAAACAACAATGAGATACCATCTCATACCAGTTAGAATAGTGATCATTAAAAAGTCAGGACACAACAGGTGCTGGAGAGGATGTGGAGAAATAGAAACGCTTTTATACTGTTGGTGGGAGTATAAACTAGTTCAACCATTGTGGAAGACAGTGTGGCGATTCCTCAAGGATCTAGAACTAGAAATACCATTTGACCCAGTGATTCCATTACTGGGTATATACCCGAAGGATTATAAATCATGCTACTGTAAAGACACATGCACACGTATGTTTATTGCAGCACTATTCACAATAGCAAAGACTTGGAACCAACCCAAATGTCCATCAATGATAGACTGGATTAAGAAAATGTGGCACATATACACCATGGAATACTATGCAGCCATAAAAAAGGATGAGTTAATCTCCTTTGTAGTGACATGAATGAAGCTGGAAGCCACCATTCTGAGCAAACTATCACAAGGACAGAAAACCAAACACCGCATGTTCTCACTCATAGGTGGGAATTGAACAATGAGAACACTTGGACACAGGGTGGGGAACATCACACAGTGGGGCCTGTTGGGGGGTAGGGCGGTGGGGGAGGGATAGCATTAGGAGGAATACCTAATGTAAATGACTAGTTAATGGGTGCGGCAAACAAACATGGCACATGTATACATATGTAACAAACCTGCACGTTGTGCACATGTACCCTAGAACTTAAAGTATAATAAAAAAAAGAAAAAAAAAGAAAATATGTGTACCATCATTAACCATGAGAGAAATGCAATTCAAAGCTACAATGATATACAACATAAGGATGGCAATCCTTGTCGTCATCAACATCATCATCACGATGTAAACTTGCTGAAGACAGGGTTTCTTTTCTTTCCCTTGCTGTATCCACAGTTCATAGAACACTTCCTGGCACATGATTGTTGACTAAAGCAGAGCCATCCAGGCCAGAGAGAATTACCAGAGGTATGTATTGAGGGTAGAAATAGTAGCAGCAGGGAGCTAGGTATGAAGGTTAGCAGGAGTAGGTGAAAGTCATGCCTAAGTGAAACCAACATTGCCTCCAGCAGCTGTGGGACTGGAGGAGGGCAGGACTGGCTGCTCTCTGAAGGTCAGCAGGCTAAATAAAATGCTTAGAAAGAGGCTCGGGTGGTAGGAATGGATGCTTCCGCACTCTTATTTAATAATTTTTTAAATTTAGAAATTAATATATACAGAAGAGTGTGTAAAACATATATGTGCTCTTTAAAGAACAGCTATAAATCAATCATCCATGTAACCACCACCTAAGTTAAGAAATAGGACGTTAGGCTGGGCATGGTGACTCACATCTGTAATCCCAGCACTTTGGGAGGCCAAAGCAGGTGGATCTCCTGAGGTCAGAAGTTCAAGACCAGTCTGGCCAATATGGTGAACCCCGTCTCCACTAAAAATACAAAAATTAGCCAGGCATGTTGGTGCATGCCTGTAGTCTCAGCTGCTCAGGAGGCTGAGGCAGGACAACTGCTTGAACCCTGGAGGTGGAGGTTGCACTGAGCAACCTCCTGTCTTCTAAAACAAAACCACTCTCTTGAGTTTTGTTATAATCATCCCTTGCTTCAAAAAATAGTTTACCATCTACTTCTGTACAGCTAGATAATATCTTATTCAGTTTTTAAACTTTATATAAATGGAGTTATAATAAATGCATTCTTCCATGATTTGCTTTCTTTCCTCTTAATATTATGTTCACAAGATACTTTTGTATCTTAATATGTTATATATATATATATATATATGTTTCCTTAAGTAATTGATTAATTTACAATCCCATTAGCACTGTGTGCTCCCCACCTTGGTTAACAATCGATAATTTTATACTACATAATTTTTGCAATATGATAGACAGGTAATCATATTTTCAAAAAGATAAGTGAAATTTTAGCATAGTTTTAAATGTAGAGAAAAATTGCCAGAATGGTATGGGAAGTCCTGTATACCCCTCAGCCAGTTTCTCCTATTGTTAAAATCTTTACATTATTATGATATATTTGTCACAACTGAGAAAGCAACTTTGCTACATTACTATTAACCAAACTGCACACTTTATTTGGATTTTACTAATTTTTCCATGAATGTTCTTTCTTCTAGTCCAGGATCCCACCCACTATGCCACATTCCATTTAGTCATCATGTCTCCTTCATCTTCTCTTGTCTGTGACGGTTTCTCAGTCTTTTCTAGTTTCTCATGACCTTGACAGTTTTGGGGAATACTTGTCAGGTATTTTGAAGACTGTCTCTCAATTTGGGTTGTCTGACGTTTTCCTCGTGGTTAGACTTGGGTGATGAGTTTGGTGGAAGAAAACCGCAGAAGTGAAGTTCTCTTCTCATCGTATCATATCAAGGGGACATACTATCCACATGACTTATCAACGATGGTGTTAATCTTCATTATCTGGCCAAGCTAGTGCTTGCCAGGTGTTTCCACTGTAAAGTTACTCTCCCTCCATCCTTTCCACACTCGACTCTTTGGAAGAAAATTACTAAACATACTCCACATTTGAGGTGGAAAAAGATTATGTCCCACCTTCTGGAGGAGGGAAATATCTATGTAAATTATTTGCAATTCTTCTTCTGTCTGGGAGATTTGTCTCTTCTCTCCATTTATTTACTCAATCACTTATTTATATTAATATGACTTAGGAATATTTATTTTATACTTTGGATTATAATATAACACTACATTATTTATTTTGTTGCTCAAATTGTTCCAGCTTGGACCATTGGAGACTCTTTCAGATTGGCTCCTATATCTTTGGCACTTCCTTATTTTCTGGCTGTATAATATTCTCAAGGCTTATCTTATATTTTTTTCTGCCCCAGCTCTAGAACCAGCCATTTCCCCAAGTAGCCCTGGTTCCTTTTATTGGAGAATGGTGTTAAAAATCAAGATCTGAGTCTTGAGTGTGCTCACTGCTACTGGCTGTTGTTGATCCTAGGCCCTCTTAGCGGAAAGACCTAGGAAATAAATATGCACATACAAATCCATAGATACACATACATATGTATAATTATTTCTGTATCTATCCATCTGTATCTACATTAAGTTAACCATACTGATGTGTCTTGCTCTATCCAATATTGCACTGTTCACTCTAGCCTTCCCCTCTCACTTATATGTAACTTCTCTCCCCAACAGTGAGAAATCTAACTCCCATCATCCAGCATCCATTTATTTATTTGTTCAGCCTCCGTATACATGCACAGTAGCTTCAGAATTGTTAAGCCATATCCCTGTGAGAAATAACTTTACCAACTAGAACACAGTGCCTATGTATAATTCCTTTGTGTTTAGCCTTACAGTTTCCGGCCAAACACTGTTTTTTCAAAGTTACTTAGGCCAGCTCCTTTCTTCTCTATCCCATTCAAATGTTATATCATACATTTGTAACAGAGTTAGATTCTTTTGTCACAGTCTGAATCCATTCTAGGAGCCCCTGACCTCCTGGTTGATTGATTTTTAAAATATACGCACATTGGGCCAGGCACAGTGCTTCATGCCTATAATCCCAGCACTTTGGGAAGTGGAGGTGGGTAGATCTCTTGAGCTCAGGAGTTTGAGACCAGCCTGGGGAACATGACGAAACACTGTCTCTACAAAAAAATACAAAACTTAGCAAGTGTGGTAGTGCATACTTGTAGTCCCAGCTACTTGGGAGGCTGAGGTGGGAGGATCACCTGAGTCTAGGAGGTTGAGGCTGCAGTGTGATTGCACCACTGTACTCCAGCCTGGGCAGCAGAGTGAGACCCTGTATCAAAAAATTTTTTTACATTCATTAAAGTTCACTTTTTGAGCTGTAAATTTCTAAGGTTTTGACCATTTTATTGTATCATGTACGCACCACTCCAGAACCATACAGAATAATTCAATCACCCTAAAAATTTCCTAATATTTTCCCTTTTTAGTCAACTCCCCTTCCCCAAACCCCTGGCAAACACTGATTGCATATTCATCCTTCTAGTTTTTCTCTTTCCAGAGATGAAAAACCATGATTGCACATATTTCCTCTCTCTAGTTTTTCTTTTTCCAGAATTTTCATACATATGAAATCGTACAATATATGGCCTCTGAAGTCTGGCTTCTTTCACTTAGCAAAATGCATTTCAGATTCATTGATAATTTTTCGGTGAATTAATGGCTAGTTCCTCTTTATCACTGCATAGTATTCCATTGTACCACAGTGATGGTTAATTTTATGTGTCAACTTGGCTAGGCTATATGTCCAGTTATTCAATCAAACACTAATTTAGGTGTCTCTGTGAAGGTATTTTGTAGATGTGATTAACATCTATACTCAGTTTACTTTAACTAAAGGTGATTACCTTTGATCATGTGGGTAGCCTCATCTAATTAGTTGAAGGCCTTAAAAACAAAATGAGATTTCCCAGAGAGGAAGAAATTTGGCCTCAAGACTATAGCATCAGCTCCTTCCTGAGTTTCCAGCCTGTTGGCCCGCCCTACAAATTTCAGACTTGCCAGCCCCCACAGTCATGCAAGCCAATTCCTTTCAATCTCTTCCTATTTCAATAGACAGACAGCCAATAGGATATAGATCCTCTGTTTTCTCTGGAGAACCCCGACTGATACACACCGTTTGTCCATTCACCTAATGAAGGAGCAGGCCACCTTGGTTGTTTTCTGTTTGGGGCAATAATGAATAAAGCTGCTATAAACATTTACGTGCAGGATTTTGTGTTTAGTTAACTTTTCAGTTCACTTGAATAAATACCTGGGAGTGTGATTGCTGGGTTGTATGGTAAGTCTATGTTTAACTTTATAAGAAACTGTCAAACTGTCTTTTAAAGTAGCTATACTATTTTGCATTCCCACCAGCAATGAATGAGAGTTCCTGTTCCTCTGCATCCTCATTGGTATTTGTTATTGTCAGGTTTTTGTATTTCAGCCATTCTAATAAGTGGAATCTCATTGTTGTTTTGATTTGCATTCCCCTAATGACAAATAATTTTGAGGGTAATTGTATTTTTAATTTCCCTTTTTCTAATTATTAAGGTTGAGTTTATTTTTGTGGATTTACTGGCCAACTGATTCTTCTTTTCATGAAGCGCCTGTTCAAGATTTTGCCTATTTCTTATCTTTTTCTTATTGTTTCTTAGAACTTCTTTATGCATTCTGTGTATAGGTTTTCTCTGATGGTATGTATCACAAATATTTTCCCTTACTTTATAGTTTGCTTTTCACTCTTTATAAGGCCTTTTGATGAACAGAAAACTTGCCTTTGAACTAGAGCATTTGCTTTATTTACATTTAATTTAAATACAGACATATTGGATTTATATCTATCATTTATTTTGTGCTTTCTGTTTATTCCATCTGTTTTATTTATTTTTCTCCCCTTTCTCCCCTTCATTGACTTATTTGGTATCATTCAGTCTTTCCCTCTACTGCTTTGAAAGACATATACTCTTTTTTAATCTTCTTAGTGTTTTCCTTAGAAATTAAAAGACCATCCTTAATTTACCAAAATCTAATGTAGTAAATATCTTTATCCTCCTCTTGAGCAATAAAAGGACCTTCAAACACATTTATCTTCCACTCCTAAATTACATGCTATTGTTACTGTGTATTTTAACACTGTCTTTTAAAAAAACTTTCTCCCACAGTATAATATACTGCAGAAATTTTCACATAGAAAAACGCTGACCCGCTGAACTTTACAAACTGAACACATCCATGTTATCAGCACTCAGATCAAGAAAGATAACATTATCAGCACCCTGAAAGCTCCTTTTCAGTCAGTACTATGACCTGCCAAGTGGTAACCACTGTCGTGTCCTCTAACAACCTAACGTAGTTTTGCCTGCTTTTGTACCTTATAAAAAAGGAATCATACAATATGTATTTACTTGTGCCTGGCTTCTTTTGCTCAACATGATGTTTGTGAGGTTTACACAGATGGTTACTATCATTGTGATTTTGGTTATTGCTTTGATTGAAGTCTAATTTAATATTAATATGGCCGCTTCAGCTATCTTCTTTTTTTAATTTTTTCTTCTTTTTTGACTTTTCTTTCTCTAGTCTTTGATTCAGTATTCAGCTTTCTTTTGATTAATGTTTTAATAGTATATTATTGCCCATTCTTTTACCTTTTTTTTTTTTTTTTGAGACAGGGTCTCACTCTGTCACCTAGGCTGGAGTGCAGTGGCACAATCACAGCTCACTGCAGCCTCAACCTCCCCAGCTCAGATGATCCTCCCACTTCAGCCTCCTGACTAGCTGGAACTACAGGCATGCGTCATCATGCCCGTATTTTTTTGGTAGAGACAGGGTTTCACCATGTTTCCCAAGCTGGTCTTGAACTCCTGGGCTCAAGCAACCCTTCTACCTCATCCTCCCAAAGCGCTGGGATTACAAGTGTGAGTGAGCCACCCTGTCTGGCCCATTAGTTTACTGTTTTTTTTTTTTGAGACGAAGTCTCACTTTGTCACCCAGGCTGGAGTGCAGTGGCATGATCTGGGCTCACTGCAACCTCCATTTCCCAAGTTCAAGTGATTCTCTTGCCTCAGCCTCCCAAATAGCTGGGATTACAGGCACTGGTTTAGTAGAGATGAGGTTTCACCATGTTGGCCAGGCTGGTCTCGAACGCCTGACCTCAAGTGACCTGCCCACCTCAGCCTTCCAAAGTGCTGAGATTGCAGGCTCGAGCCACCGCGCCCAGCCCGATTTGTTTACTTTTAACCTATCTATATCTTTACATTAAAATGGGTTTCTTGTAGATGACAAGTAGTGTGTCTTGCTTTTTTCTCTAATCTGACAATCTTTTTTAACTGGTGTGTTTAGACTATCTACATTTAATATAATTATTAATAAAGCTGAATTTAAATCAGCCACTTTGCTAGTATTTTTCTGTTTGTTCCATCTTTTTTTTGTTCCACTTTTCTTTTTTCTGCCTTCATTTGGATGGAGTATTTCTTAAATTCCATTTTCACTCCAGTATTGTCTTATTACTCATACCTATTTTTAAATTGGTTTGGGGGGGTGGTTCCTAGAGTTTAAAATATGCATCTTTGTCACAGTCTACCTTCAAATAATATACATGCATAATATTACATGCCTTTGCATAGGTGTAAACATTTTACAGCAACAATATACTTTAAATTCCTCCTGACCATTTTTTTGTGTTATTGCTGTCACACATTTTACCTTTATATAAACTACAAAGCCCAAAATACAATGTTACAATTTTTGCTTTAGACAGTCAATTTTCTTTTAGTGCAATTAGAAGAAAAAAAAATCTTTCCACTTACCTTCATTAAAAAAAATTTCTAGAGCTACTCATTTTTTCTATGTATATCTAAATTTTGTCTGGCATCGTATTCCTTCTTCCTGAACTTCTAACACTTCTTGTAGCTCAGGCCTTCTGGCAATGATGTCTCTCAGCTTTTGTTTATCTGAAAAGGTCTCTATTTTGCCTTCGCTTTGGGAAGATAGTTTTTACTGGAAATATATTTTTGGGTAACGGTTCTTGTTATTGTTTTCTCTTTCAGTACTTTGAAGATGTCACCTAACTGTCTTCTGGTTTATGTAATTACTTATGAGAATTCTTCTACAGCTCTGATCTTTGTTCCTCTCTAAGCAATGTACCTTCTTTTTTTCCTTGGAGGTCTTCAAGACCTTCTCTTTTTTGTTTATCTATTTTGTTTCTGAGGATGAAATATCTCAATTTTCTGGTTTGTTTTTGCTTTTGTTTTGTTATTTATTCTTCTTGGGGTTCTCTTTGCTTCTTGGATTTGTGGTTTGCTGTGTATGTTTTTCATTATTTTTGGAAAATTCCTCGTCATTATCTACTTAATATGTCTTGGGTCCCATTCTCTTTCCCCTCCTTCTTGGGGTCCAATTCCACTTATTTAGACTTAAATATTGTCTCATAGCTCATGCATTCTCTGTGCTGTTTTATTGTTGTTGTTGCTTTATTTTGTTTTTACTCTTGTTTTCTTTTAGATTGGGTAATATCTACTGACCATCTTCAAGTCCATTGACTTATTCCTCAGTTGTTTTGAGTCTTCTGACAAGCCACGGAAGGAATTTTTCATCTCCAGTACGGAGATTATATTGTCCACTTTTTCTATTAGATTCTATAACATATTACTCCTATTTGGTTTAAAGTCCCCTTATGATAGTTCCAACATGTGGATCATGTCTGCATCTGGATTTATTGATTACCTTGTCTCCAAACAATGGGTTGTTTGTTTCTTGCCTTTTTTGTGTGTGTTTTTATTTTTGATTGAATGTCAGACATTGTCGAGCAGTAGACACTGAGATAAATAGTTATTACACCTGGAAAAAGGCATGTCTCTTGTTCTGTCAGATCATTAGTGTGTGGAATTGAGTCAATCTAGTCAGGAGTTGAGTTGGGTTTGGGTTTTGTTGTTACTAGGGTTATCTTCAGTGTTTTGCAGTCTTTGAATTCTTCTAGAATTGCCTCAGGTTTAGTACTGGAAATGAGATGCTGAAGGATTTTGCTCAGTGATCTCAGGCTTCAGCCATCTCTGTATGCCTGTACCACATAGGGGCTTCCTCTCCACATTCTTGCTCTTCTCCCAGTAGCAGACTGATCTTGCTTGTTACAAATGCTTGCCAGGCTCATCGTGGGGACAGGGAGGCATTCTCTTTGCTGTGTCCCAGTCTCAGTGTTAGGCAGGCCCTGTGTGCTTGGGCCTTGGTGGGGAGAGGGAGGTTTGCTCGGGATTCCTGCCCCTTCTCCCAGTGGAAGCCAAAGTTTGCCTCATATCTGTGCAGTCTGTACTGGATAGGGTTTCCGGCCCTCTTCCATTCGTAAGAAGTCTCTAGTGGCATTTGTTTAGGATTCTGGGCCTGGAAGAGTTTCCTTTTCTTCTATTGTTCACCTATCAGCAATGGAATCTTGCCTGTGCCCATGCCCTTGAGGGTAACAGGGTTTGTTACCTCTCCCCTCATACATTGGAGTTTATTTTTTCCATATGAGAGCAGGGTTTGGACAGGGAGACAGGGCAGTGTGTCTTTGCTGTAGTCATTACTGAACTCTCCCTGCACATATGCACTACCCAAGGCTGCTCTCTACAATCGCTCAGCCTTTCCCTAGTTGTGATCATCAGTACTTGATGGAAGCCCAAGGAAAAGGGCCTGAGAGTATATGAAAACTTTCCTCTGGGACTCTAGACTGCCAAGCTAGCCAACACTTGGCTTTTAGCCTTTGTTAAACTTTAAGCTATTTTCTTCTCTACCTGTATGATGGTCAGTGCCTCTTCCTATGCTCTGTTACAAGTGACCCAATCCCTGGATCTCATCTCTCCTTGGAGGTGCCCGTCCTCCTTTGGAATTCAGGGTATTTGGTTGTCCTCTGACCTCAAATCTCTCATGGTTTCAAGAAAAGTTATGATTTGTAGTTTATCTGGCTTTTTCTTGCTGGGATGGGAGAAATGCTTATTTTAGCTTCCTATATCTTGGGTGCTAGTAAAACCTCCCTCCTGCATTCTTTCATTTATTTTTATTTTATTTTATTATTTTTTAAGAGATGGGGGTCTCACTATTTTGCCCAGGCTGGTCTTCAACTCCCAGGCTCAAGCAATCCTCCTGTCTCAGTCTCCAGAGTAGCTAAGACTACAGATGTGTGCCGCCATGCCTGACTCTCCCTCCTGTATTCTTTTTTTTTTTTTTTTTGAGATGGAGACTCACTGTGTCACCCAGGCTTGAAGTGCAGTGGTGTGATCTCGGCTCACTGCAACCTCTGCCTCCCAGGTTCAACTGACTCTCCTGCCTCAGCCTCCCCAGTAGCTGGGATTACAGGCACCCACCACCATGCCCAGCTAATTTTTGTATTTTTAGTAGAGACAGGGTTTCGCCATGTTGGCCAGGCTGGTCTTGAACTTCTGACCTCACGTGATCTGCCTGCCTCGGCCTCCCAAAGTGCTGGGATTACAGGCATGAGCCACCACGCCTGGCCCCTCCTGTATTCTTAAGAAAGCAAACAGGCTTCACCTCTTTTGCCAAGTCCTTCTCCCTCCGTACTGCCATCTGATCTGGTTCCTCTCTGCTCACCAACTCAATTCTCAATTCTTTATTCCCCAAAAGATCCTATCTGGCACTGTAAGGCCCTCTATAAAGGGCAAGGATGAGGAAGGGAGAGAAGAAATAGGGTGGAGATGTGCAAGTTGGCAGGGGTTAGTTAGAAGAAGGCTTGAATTCTCATACGTTAATAAGTCTTGTCCTGTCACACCTGTAAATAATAGCGGTAACTGGGATGAGACACAGGTCACTAACACAGGCTGGTCCTCCCCCAGCCAGTCCTATGAGGGACCCTGCAGTCTTCTCCTTTAATTTCTCTATTGCTGGATGACAGGCCAAGTGGATTCACATGATAAAGTATTGGAAGTGAGAGGAGCAAAGTAGGGAGATGATGAGAAGTTGCTGAATAGCTTGGGGGTGGGGTTTTCAGGGAGTCTGAGAAGAGAGGAGCCAAACCAGGCCTAGAATAGAAGTGGACAGGAGGAGAAAGTGGACTCAGTGCTGCATGGACTGCATATTTATTTTATTTATTTATTATTATTATTTTTTTGAGATGGAGTCTTGCTCTGCCGTCCAGGCTGGAGTGCAGTGGCGTGATCTCAGCTCACTGCAACCTCTGCCTCCTGGGTTCAAGTGATTCTCCTGCCTCAGCCTCCCGAGTAGCTGGGATTACAGGCACCCACCATCACACCCGGCTAATTTTTAGTAAAGACAGCGTTTCACCATGTTGGCCAAGCTGATCTTGAACTCCTGACCTCAGGTGATCCTCCCACTTCGGCCTCCCAAAGTGCTGGGATTACAGGCGAGAGCCACTGCGCCCAGCCTGGACTGCATATTTGATTCATTTTTCTCTTCGAGAGAATCAAGTGAAGAATGATGCCTTCCTGGCGTTTTCTGTGTAGGGGTGCTTCTTCAACACGATGCGACTCTGAGACTGAACCAGGAGTGTCTCAGCTTCCATAAGGGTTACACTGTAGGCTCCTGAGGTATGTGCCAGAACTGTGTTAAGTGCTTTACAGATGAAGAAACTGAGGGTCAGAGATGATGGGTGACTTGTCCCCAGTCACAGCTAATAAGTGACAGAGTTGGGACAAAAATCTAGCCAGGTCTGACGTTCTAGCCTGAGGTCTTTCAGACAGCTCTTCCCTGGGAAGCCACTGACCCCTGGCTCATTCCTGCCCCCTCATCCTTCCTGCCCCAGTATGCAGGGATAGGCCTTCCCTCGGGGCCTGGCTGAGTCTATACCCTATCCAGCCCCGCCATATCAGCCTCTAGAGACAGCCTTCCTGAGACTCCCCAGACAGCCAGGCCCCAGGGCGTGCAGCCAAGCGGAACCTCTCTGGGTGCCCCCAGCCTGAGCTCTGGGTGTGCTGCTCCCAGTCACAGCCCAGGAATGTGGGCATCCAAGCATCATCAGCAGACATGCTCGCTGGCTGTCAGCCGAACCGGGGCCCCTGAAAACTGAGAGGAGCTGAAAGAACCATTAGACAGGAAGGCTGGATTGAGAGGGCAAATTTCGAGTCATCTGAGCTGTGCATGGCAATGCAAAGCAGCTGAAGCTGGAAATGTTGAGAAAGCCACTGCCTGATGGGCCTCAGTTTCCCCATCTGTAGACTGTGGGTGATATCTCTTGGCCTGCCTATTTCACCAGGCAGCTGTGAGAACATAAATGTGATTGATTGCATCACCTGATTATATTGCTACCTCAACCCATCTCAAAGTCCCACAGGGGAAACTGAGGCTGTGGGAGCACACAGATGATACCTCGGTTGGTAATAGGGCCAGGCCAGGAATCCGGGCCTCCAGGCTCAGCTCTCACTGACTCAGTGTCGGACCCTGGGTAGATCTCTCTTCTCAGAGCCTTGGCGTCTTTATTGTAAAACGGAGGAATTGCCATGACAGTGCTTCTCAGACTTAGATGTACTCACGTAGCACTGGGCCCTTGTTAATCCACAGATTCTGATTCAGCAGGTCTGGGGTGGGGCCTGAGAGTCTGCATTTCTAACCAGCTTCCAGGGTCTGATGCTGCTGGCCCTGGGGCCACATTTAAGAGCTAGGGCCTGGAGGAGCCATATGGGCTTTCAGGTCAGACATTCCTAAACTTCTAGGGCTCTGGATGCCTTCTTCCCTTCATCCCAGCCCCCACAGGGCTGTCCTGAAACTCCTAGGTGGGAGCACTTCCTCCCTTCCCCGCGACCCTCCGCTTCATCTGCACCTGCCTCACCTTCAGAATCAAGAAGTCTCCAGCTCCTCCTCCCTCCCCCTGGGACCTGCCCTTCTCCCAGCCCTTAGTGGGAGAAAGAACCCCATCCCTATTGAGGATGTGAAGAGCTCAGACCTCTGGAGGATTAGAGAGCAGGGCTTCTAGGAAGTCTCTCATCCCAGGGATCTTGCTGACTCAGTGGCTTTCCTGCCCCTCCTGCCATGCCCGCCCAACCTCAGTAGCTGCTGGAGGAGACTTGTATGCCATCAGGATTTTGTAAGGAAAAGAGGGTGTGTGTCGGTAAGGAAGGAAGAAGCCAAGATTTATTAAGGTCCTATTGTGTGGCAGGCACATTCGCAAGCATCGCTTCCGGCCAGCCCTTGGCCCTGTGAGGTGCACTTGCATTGAGCCGTCATTGTGCGGATGAAATATGGTGCAGCCCGGGAGACTCCTGAGGGACAAGTCAGCAGTGTGAGCAGGGGACAGAGGCCAGCCTGGTTTCCCAGCACAAAGAAAGAGGAGGCTGGGGGCAGGGAGCATCCAGCTTGGGGAGGGCCTACAGATCAGGGGTGGAGTTTGACTTCTTTCTGGGACAGTGGGAAGCGGGTTAAAGGGCCAGGCGAGTTTGAGAGAGGATCAAATGAACTCTTCAGAAGGACATGGCCGTTGAGTGGAGATGGGGGTCAGAGGGACCTCCATGAGGCTCCTTCCACTCGTGGGACCTTGAGCTGGACAGGCTGTGCGGCAGCCCTGTCGTTTGTCTACACGCGAAATATCTCTACAGCACGTTCTTACCACGATCTGGATTCCCTGTAAAATCCCCAGGAGGGGGCAGCACAGGCCTCAGTCTCCCTTTTGGGAGAGAGGTCCAGGGAACACCACAGGCTTCCCCAAGACCACCCCAGGATGAGTCACTGGGCTGGGATTGGAATCCAGACTCCGTAGGCGGTCTGCTGCCAGGACTCTGGGTCCTGGGAGGGAAGAGGCCGGAAGGCCAGGGCCCAGCCCGGGTCAGCAAGCACCCATCACCCGAGCATTGCCCGGCTGGCCCGGCTCAAAATAGCTTTCCAGACACAAGGAAATATTTTATCCCACTCTGTTTTCCCACACAAAAAAAATAAACATCCCCAAATCTCAATGGGGCCAGACTCCGAAGATGGGGGAAGGGGAGCAAGAACATGGCTGGCTGCCCACTGAGAAGTCCGGTATTTGTCCTTTTAGTTCCTTTCTTGGGGTCAAGACTTTGCTTCCTGATATGAGTGTGGAGACTCCCACTGCTTTCCCAGTGGGGACTGGCTTTCCCTTGGTGTTAGGCTGCCCTTTCCCAGGGGTCACACACCTCAGACATTGTGATGCGGATGGGACAGCTGCAGGGACCATACATGGAAGGATTAAGAAGCATATGACACAGCTCTGCCCTTGACGGACTTACACGCCACTGGGAGGCATGGCTGGGCTTCCTCTCTCCCTGAGGAGCTCTTGGACACTGGGGAAGAGAAGACTAATATTTCCAGAGAGCCAACTGTGTGCCTGGTACACACCAGGCTCTTCCGAAGACACAATCCCATTTGACCCTCACCATAAGCCTTTGAGGCATCTATTATCACTTCCCATTTTACAGATGAAGAGACTGAGACTCGGGGCAGGCATGATCTGTGCAAGGTTTCAGAACCAGGGAATGGTAGACCGAGGAGTTGATTTTACACAGGTGGCTCTAAGGCTGAACTTGGCATCATGCTGGCATTGGTAGGGCCCACCTGGAGGCTGGTGGGTGGTGAAATGAGCTGGGGGTCGCTTGTGCACAGAGCTCCCGTTCTTCCCTTGGGTTGTGGTAAACCCAGTCCCTAGTGTCCCAGGACCTGACTGGGAAGGCAGAAATGAGGCTGCTGTTATGGATTGAATTGTGTTCCCCTAAAAGGTATGTTGAAGTCCTACAACCCCCGACATACCTGTGAATGTAACCCTATTTGGAAGTAAGTTCTTTGCAGATGTAATCGAGTTAAAATGAGGTCATTAGGAAGGGCCTCATCCAAGATGACTAGTGTCCCTATATGAAGAGGGAAGGACAAATTGTTTTGTTTTCATCCTCCCAGTGTGGGGTACTTTGTTATGGCAGCCTCAGGCCATCTATACAGCTGGGGTCTGCCTGGGGGTCCCTCAGCCTCCTTAGGCAAAAAGGTGACCTGGAACCTGTGAGAGAGGCGCAGGGGCCAGGGCTCTGTCCTCAGCTCTGTGAGGGGAAGAGCTTTCTCCCAGTCACAGCATCCCAGAGGAGGGCCTTCTGAGGTGCCGAGGGCCACGTGGCAGGAGTGTGTATATGGAGGAGAGGATGGCCGTTTGATGAAGGTGTTGGGTTGATTGTCTCTTTCTTATTGATTTTTGAGTATTAGTTTATATAGATATATCTATAGAAATGTTGGCCTACTGGGTAATGAGTTTGTTGCAAATGTGTGTGTTGCAAATACGTTTCCTAGTTTGGGGCTTGCTTGTCTTTTCATATTCTTTATGGCGTTTGTTTGTTTGTTTGTTGTTTTTTAAGAGACAAGGTGTCTCCCTGCCACCCAGGCTGGAGTGCAGTGGCGCAATCACAGCTCACTGCAGCCTTGATCTCCTGGGCTCAAGCGATCCTCTCACCTCTGTCTCCCAAGTAGCTAGGTCCACAGGTGCACATTACCGTTCCTGACTAATTCTATGCAATTTTTTTTGTAGAGATGAGTCTCACTTTGCTGCCTAGGCTTATGGTGTCTTTTGATCAACAGAGGTTCTTCATCTTAATGTTATCAAATTTGTCCACCGTTTTTCTTTATACCCTGTGCTTTTGTTGTCTGCTTTTAAAAATCATTTTTCATCCCAAGGTCATAAGAGAAGCCCCTATATTTTTCCAAAAATTCAAAATATTACTTTTCACAAGCATTTTTTAATTCAACTGCAGTTTGTTTTTGTGTAGGGTATGAGGTCAGGCTTGTATTTTAATATAGATAAGCAACTATCTCAGCATCATCTATTGATCAGCAGTGCCATCTCTGTCTTATATCTGTCCCTGTATCAACACCTCACAGTCTTAATTGCTAGAGTTTTAGTTATTTTACTGTACTTAGTTTTAGTAAGTCTTGATGTCTGGTGGAGCAAAACTCCCTATTGTCATCTTGTTTTTCTTCTGTAATGTCTTTGTTATAGTTTTTGTACCTTTTAATGGTTCCTTTAAAAATTCTTAACACAGTTATTTATGTAAAAGTTATCTTAAAATAAAATAATTCTAATATTACTATTAATTTGAATAATTTACTTTAAGATTTGTATAACAGAGAAAGTGAGAGCTTGACAGTTTGGTATATATTCTTTTTTTTTTTTTTTTTTTTTGAGACAGAGTTTGGCTGTTGTCCAGGCTGGAGTGCAATGGTGCAATCACTGCAACCTCCGCCTCCTGGGTTCAAGTGATTCTCCTGCCTCAGCCTCCCGAGTAGCTGGGATTACAGGTGCCTGCCACCATGCCCAGCTAATTTTTTGTATTTTTAGTAGTGATGGGGTTTCACCACATTGGCCAGGCTCGTCTCAAATTCTTGACCTCAGATGATCCACCTGCCTTGGCCTCCCAAAGTGCCGGGATTACAGGTGTGAGCCACTGCACCCAGTCTGGTATATATTCTTATAAAAAATTTTCAGTGGATAGACCAACACACATGCACACACATATAATTTATTTATATATACATTATGACAGAATCATTCCTCATATACTGTTCTGATATTAACTTTTTCACTTAGAAATAGGTCTAAATATATTTTTATGGTGGAAAAATAGAACAGCCTCATTAAAAAAAAAAAAAAACCTGCACAGTATCCCATTTTAGAGAAGTACTCAAATATAGTCAACCAATTCCTTATTGAGGTACATTGGTGTTGTTTCCAATGGCTCCTTTTTTTAAATTTTTAATTCTGCTTCCCATAATAAATTACCCTCCAGAAAGATTGTACCCACTAGCACTGCATCACACTGCCTTTTGGATCACATGGGCACCAACACAGGGTATTTTAAACAAAATAAATAGATACAGTAAAGATAAAGCAAAGAACACCATAGGCATTGTGTATCTGTCGCCCACACATTTACTACATGTTTGCCACACATTTACTACATTAGCTTTTTATTAAATTTGCTTTGGAAGTTAAAAAAAAATTTAAGGAAATTTCAAACATACACAAAAGTAGAGTAAATGGTATCATGAACCCATCACCCAACTTCAACAATAATCAGTTCATGGCTGCATCCATCTACATTCCCAGCCCCAAATTATTTTGATGCAGATGCCAGACATCATATAATTTCATCTATAAATACTTCAGGAAGCCTCTCCAAAAGATAAAGATTCTTTCATACTTTAAACAATCAAATATTTTCTAATATAATATAATATCCAAATATATAAAATTCCCTTGGTTGTCTTTAAAAAAAAAGAGAATTTGGCCGGGCGCAGTGGCTCACGCCTGTAATCCCAACACTTTGGGAGGCCGAGGCGGGCGGATCACAAGGTCAGGAGATCGAGACCATCCTGGCTCACACGGTGAAACCCTGTCTCTATTAAAAATACAGAAAATTAGCCAGGTGTGGTGGCGGGCGCCTGTAGTTCCAGCTACTCAGGAGGCTGAGGCAGGAGAATGGCGTGAACCCGGGAGGCGGAGCTTGCAGTGAGCGGAGATCTAGATCGCACCACTGCACTCCAGCCTGGGCGACAGAGCGAGACTCTGTCTCAAAATAATAATAATAATAATAATAATAATAATTTGTTTGCAAGATTGGGAAAATGTTGGTCCAAGGACACAAAATTTCATTTAGGCAATAGGAAGAGTTTCTAAGATCTATGGTACATTATGGTGACCATTGTTAGTAATGATACATTGTACATTTGCAAATTGCTGAGAGAGTAGATTTTAAATGTACTCACAACAAAAAATGATAAGTATGTGAGGTAATGCGTATGTTAAATAGCTTGATTTAACCATCCCACAATGTATACATAGATCAAAACATCATGTTGTACAGCATAAATATACATAATTTTTGTCAATTAAAAAATGTTGCTTAAATAAGTATTGTCAATTAAAAAGTAATTCATTTGCTTGAATAAGTATTCATAATAAAATCCAGACATTGTCTTTGTGACTCTTATTTTTTTTAATTTTGTAACAATCACAAACTTACAGAAAAGTTGCAAGTACATTACAAAGAGCTTTTCTTCTCCTGACTCTTTTGAGAAGTGAGTTGCAGACCTGGTTCCCCGTAACTCCCCAAATCTTTTTTTTTTTTGAGATGAGGTCTTACTGTATTGCCTAGGCTGGTCTCAAACTTCTGGCCTCAAGCAATCCTCCTGCCTCGGCCTCCCAAAGTGCTGGGATTATATGTGTGAGCTACCAGGCCCAGCCTCCCCAAACCTTTAATGCTTCCTACAAACAAGGACCGTCTTCTCTATAATTATAATATAACCATCAAACCCAGAGATTAACATGGACTCATTACTATCATCTATTCCTCAGATCCCATTCAAGTCTTGCCACTCATCTCAACAATGAGTTTTATTGTCAAAGGATCTAGTTCAGATGCACACACCATATTGTATTTTAGTTGTCTTGTTCCTTTTGTATCCTTCAGCCTGGAAATGTTACTCAACTTCCCTTGAAATTTTTGAAGTTATTTTGTAGTCTATCCCTCAGTTTGAATTTGCTGATGTTTTCTCCTGATTGTACATCTTTGCAAAGTCTATAATTGTGCATCTTTGCATAGTATATGATACTATGCATCTTCAGTAGGAATATCATGAAAGTGATACTGTGTTTTTTCTGATTGCTTCTTATCACGTGGTGTGTGATTTTAATTGGTCCCATAAGTGATGATTTAGGTGATGTCTACCAGTCTTCTCACTGTAAAGTTACTCTTTTCTCCTTTGTGATTTTTATAGATAGTCTGAAACCATGCAAATATCTCATTCCTCATCAAACTTTCAATTTATCCTTTAGTTTACATCAGTATGGATCTATGATTTTCTGTTTTATTCAATGGGTCATAATCTCTTACTATCATTACTTATTTTTAAGCTCAAAATGTCCCCAGTTTGGCCAGTGGGAGTCTCTTTAAGCTGGCTCCTGCATCCTTTTGAGAAATACCCATAATTCTTTGGGCACATCCTTACTTTCTGGGATTACAAGATGTTCCAGGCTGATTTTATACTTTTCCTGTCCCAATCCTGTAATTAGGCATTCTCTAAGGAAATGCAAAACAGTGACATTCTAATTATATTTTTTATTTATTAGCCAGAATTCCTTTATTTAAAAAACAACTTCCTTTTATCAACTACATTAGTTCATTTCCTTGAGTGCAGTTTAAATAGCAAGTCAGGATAAATGTTTAAGTGTTTCTCATTACTTACCAGTTTTAATAATAGTGAGTTTGTTTTCTAGCCTTCTCCAAAGGTAATCAGTAAAGTATTTTTTAGTAGTATAATAAACATTCATTTTTAAGTATGTCAATCTATTTGTCATTATTTTTAATGATGTTCAAATTGTCCCAACTTTGGCCAGTGGGAACCTGTTTTGAAAATTTACATATGAATCCGATCATGAGAAAACAAATCCACACTGAGTTTTTTCACAGTGAAAAGAACATTGGGAATTTTGTTTGGGATTACATTGACTCTACAGGTCAATTTGGAGAAAACTGACATCTTCGAGATAGTGAGCCTTCCTGTTCATGAACATGGTATACATCTCTGTTTATTTAGGTCTCCTTTATTGTCTTTCAGTAAAATTTTATTCAAGATCTTGTATATCTTTTGCTAGATTTATTCCAAGATATTTTGTATGTTTATTGCTAATACCAATTATATCCTTTTTAAAATGCATTTTTTAAACTGAAGAAGTGGTAATATATAGAAGTGCAATTGACTTTTGCATATTGATTTGATGTCAGACATTGCTAAACTCTCTTCAGTCTAATAATCTTTAGATTATTTTGCTTTTCTAGGTAGAAAAGTATATCATCTATGAAAAATGGCAGTTTTTTCTTTCTTTTCAATCCTTATTATTTTATTTCTTGTCTTAATTTTTTTCCAGAATATCTAGAACAAAGTTGAATAGAAATAGTAATAGTAGGCATACTTGTCTTATTGTTGATTTTAAAAGGAATACTTTTATGTTTCAGAATTTAGTAAGATGTCTTCTATAGGTTTTTTAAAAAAATAGATGTTAGATTTAGAAGATTTCTTTATATTACTTATTTGCTAAGAGTTTTATTTTTAATCATAAATGGATATTGAATTTTATCAAATTTATATATATGTATGTATCTATACACATGGTTTTTTTGCTTGTTTTTGTTTTTTCTTAAAGACAGGGTCTCCCTCTGTCACCCAGGCTGGAGTGCAGCGGTGCAATCATAGCTCACTATAACATTGAACTCTCAAATTCCTGGACTCAAGTGATCTTCTCACCTCAGCTTCCTGGGTAGCTAGGACTACAGGCGTATGCCATCATGCCCAGCTAAGTTTTAAATTTTTTGTAGAGACAAGGTCTTGCTATGTTGTCTGGGCTGGTCTTGAACTCCTGGCCTCAAGCAATTCCTCTACTTGGCCTGCCAAAGTGCTGAGATGACACATGTGAGCCACCACACTTGGTCTATATTTTTTGAAATAATTCTATCGGTTTTTTTCTCTTTAATTTGTTAATAAAAAGCAATAATTCATTTACAGATTTTTCTAATGTTGAACTCAGTGGTCAGAGACCATGATTTGTATAAACTGAGTCTTTGGAATTTGTTGAGACTTGCTTTATGGCCTCACCCATTATGCAAAAGTGATCCATATGTGCTTCAAAATGGGTATATTCTCCAGTCATTGAGCATGAAGTTCTATATACATGCATTAGGCAACTTCTCAGTGGAGCGGCTAAAGTCTTACTGGTGATTTTTTTCTTTACTTGATCTATCAAATCCTAATAGAGGAGCTTCCACTATTTGCCTGATATATATAAATATCAGACAAATAAATGTCTGTGTGTATATATATATATATGCACACTCATATACACATATTTGAAGCTGTGCTATCATGTGTGTACCCTCTAAACGGTTTCATTTCTTCCTGGTTAATTGACTCATCATTTTGCAATGGCCCACTTTATATAAACATTTATAGTAATGTTTTTGTCTTCAAGTTTGTTTTGTCTGACATTAATATGAATACAGCAGATTCCTTTCAGTTAATATTTGTCTGGTGTGTTTTATTTCATCCACTGACTTTTAACTTTTCTGTGTTCTTAGAGCTGAATTTTTTTGGTGTGCCTACTTTGACTATCTTCATCTTGTTGTGATTACTGATGTATTCAAATTATTTCTACCATGTAGCACATAGTAGGTGCTCAGGAAACGAGCCATTGTCAACCCTGAGGCCTCTAGAAGGCCTGCTGGGAGTGGGGGCTGGGAAGGGAAGTGAGACTTCTTCTTGGGGCGGGGGCGTATGTTGCTATTACCCCCTAGTCCGGGGGGCCTACAGGACATGGGTTTTCCTGAGAAAAGCATGGCGTTTCCAGAAAGCATGGCTGAGAAAACCCCAACCTAGTCTGAGGCCACATAACTGTTTCCTAGAAACTAGATGTGAGTGAAACTCGGCCCGTGCCCGAGTCACAGTTTCCTGTTTTTCATCCACTAGCTAATAAAGTTATTTCCTTCGTATGCTGCGGCTGAGCAGGAAGGCCCCAGGGGCTCAAGGCTTGAGGCTAGCTGTTATCCAGCACCCAGCTCCAAGCAAGGGAGGAAGTGGCCTGGGCTCCGCTGGGGAGGAGCTTCCTCTCAGTCAGCACTGTCCACGCTTCTCCCCTCCAGGGCGTCCCAGCGCTCGCAGCTGCCCTGGGGCTTCAGAGCCGTCTCCACCCTGACATATTCCAGAACTTCCTCCCTGGGCCTGGAGACCCACCCGCCTGGGCCTCTTGGAAGTCTTCAAGATGTCCCTGACCAGAGCCTCAAGTCTCTCAGGTCCCAAATGAATCTACCTTGCCTCGCCCTGTGTCCTTCCTGGCGTTCCTCATCTCTGTGTGCCATCACCATCCAGCCAGGTTCTGCTCCGTCAGAATCCAGGGCATCACCTGACCCCCACTCAGGACCTGCAGGGACCTTGATCTGGGCTCCGACGCAGGTTCTACTCACAGCAGCATGGAGAGGGCTGGCCTGCCACAGCTCTGCCCCCGTTCCCTGGCAGTGGCTGCAGGGCAGGGAGAGGTCAGACTCCTCCCTGTGCCCCTAGTGCCCGCACAGGGTGTGGCCTGGGCAGACTGCTGGAGGGTTTGTTGAACGAATGAATGAATCCACAGGCCTTCTGGAGTCTTCTCCAAGATAACAGCTGCCACCCCAGCTCCCCAACCACCCTCCCAGGCTGTGGTTTCCAGAGCCCTCTGCCTCCAACCCCTTGCTCAGAACTTGCTTCGGTTTTTGTATTCATCTGCACATGTGGAACCCAGCTGCAGACACCATCCAGGTCACTCTTGGGAGTGCAGGGCCCCGGCCTTGGGTGGCATGATCCTACATGGGCAGGGTTGGCTCTAGGTGCCAGGGACATTTCAGTGGGCCATTCATTCTCTTTTCATTCAAACTTTTATGGGGCCTGGAACATGTGCCACGCACTGGGGATACAGCGTGGCAAAGGTGGACAAGGTACCTCCTCCCACGAGGCTTACCCACCAGGGCGAGAGCAGAGGACCCAACAACGCCCTGTCCCTGGTGGCATCAGGTGGGCTGGGGCTCCTGTGGTTGAATGTGTATGGTAGATACAGCCACAGGTTAACAGGGCAGGAGGGCAGTGGGAAGCTTGTGCAGGGAACAGGCCCTGCCCCACAGCAGGCTGAGCTGCAGGGCTGAGTCCAGCCCCCAGAATGGAGTGTGGCAGAAGGTTGGAAGCACTGGCCCTGAGGTCCAGGGTCCCCTGCAGATGATCCAAACAGATGATAGAGTGGGAAGGTCACAGGTGCCGGAGTCAGCCAGCCCCAATGCTGAGGACTGTGTGGCTTTGAGCAAGTGGCTCTCTGAGCCCATTTCCTTTTCTGCAGAATGGATGTTAAGAATCCCCACCTCACCACAGGATAAAATGCACACACATAGGGGGCATTTAGCAAAGCCCCTGGCACATATGAGGGGCTCAAGCTGGGACTCAGCTCCTGTTGGGAGCCCGCAGTCACCCTGGAGCATGGGGCTGAGGCCGGCGCTGCTGACAACGCCCTGCCTTCCACTGCTCTGAGGCCTCTTGCAGCTAAGAGGGCCAACGAGGAGGGGCAGGGAGTTCAAAAGGCTTAGGGCTAGGGGGACAGGAGGGAGGAGGATAGAGTTTTGAATCCGGCATTTTATGTGTATGAAGTCACAAAATCCTCAGAAACCTGGGGTCAAGGGTCAAACACATCACTCCCCCCCCCCCCCACTGGCTTACCATAAGGAAATTGAGGCTCAGAGAGGAAGTGATGTGCCACAGGTGTATGGAAGAGCTGTGTTTAGATCTAGGAGTGCAGGACTCCTGAGCTCATGGGGTGTGGACTTGTCTTGTGCTGAGTTTGGGGGCTTCAGCCTGGCCCCGCACCTTCTTTCTCACAAGCCTTAGCCCCTAGGGTTGACTGAGTGGTCCTCTCTGCCCTGGATATGTGCCCCTGCCTTTTTGAACATCTTATTCATTCTTGATCAGTTCGTCTTTTACTTCCGATCTGGCCTGGAGGCCTGCAGGTACATGGTGGACCTTATTCTCACCTTGGCTGGGCTGCTCTACATGCTGGTTTCCTGGACCTGGAGCCAGAGCAAGCTGGAGCTGGAGCAGCCTCTGTGCTGAGCTCCTGAAGAGCGGGGCCTAGGCCTGCCTCATCCCTGTGTCTCCAGCACCCAGCCAGGGCCCTGCTTGAAGGAGCTGGGAAATGCTTGCTGAAGAAGGAAAGGGTCAAGGGTGGGTGGCCTGGGTTACCAGAATGCCCTGAGCGGGTGACAGTTTCTTTCCTGTCTGAAAGATAACCAAAAATATGGAGCCTGGTGCTGCACAGTCCCAGACGTGATCCCACCTTGATCAGAGCGAGACTCTGTCTCAAAAAAACAAAAACAAACAAAAAAGCCCAAAAAATCTCTTCAGGAAGTATCTGAGAAGGCAACTTTTATCAAAGTGCCCGAGAACCTAAATGGCAAATCTAAAAGGTATGCATGCGTTTATATGCATTTATAGAGTTTGCTTCATTTGAAGATGATAAAGAAGCTTTAAATTCCTGTAATAAAAGGGAAATTGGGGGCAGAGCAATCAGGCTGGAGTTGAGATCCCACCTTGGCTACGGTGTAGGAGTGTGTGGCCAAGTATATGTAACATCAAGTTTACCACTTTAACCCCTTTTGAGTGCACAATTCCATGACATGAAGCACATTCACATTGTTGTGCAACTATCACCATTATCCATCTCTAAACTCTTTCATCATCACAAACTTTTGACAGTTTTTCTGGCCATGTGCCCTAATATGAGTGAACTCCCTTCCTTGAAACCTCAGCATCTCATTTCTGTACCAGGGAGAGAGCTCCCTGCCTCCCGGGTGCTGGGAGACTCACCTTCTTCAGGTGAGTGGGCATGGCCAGGCTTCCAAGTCAAGGGGGGTGCACCCAGGAATGGCTCTATTGTTCCCCTGTTGGTTGGCACTCCCCACAGGGTGGGATTGTTTGTAATGATAAGGATAATGATGGTGCAATCATAAGGAGCGTTGAGGGGAGGACCCCAGTGGCCGGGAGCAGGGAGACCTGGGTCCTAAACTGCTCTGCCAAGTAGCTGTGTGGCCTTGGCCAAGTCAGTCCCTGTACCTCCTTGCATCTGGTTCTTCCTTGTACAGAGAGGGGGGACAAGGGTCCCCCTTGCATCTTCTTGCAGTACCCAAAGCCCCTTCTCCTCCATGTTCAACCTAACTCCTCACCTCACCTAGGCCAGGAGGCTGGGTGAGGGTCAGTTCCTGTGAGTGAGAGTGGAGAATCCAGATGCTTCTCAGGCCCTCTGTTCCCTGAATATGATCGTGTTCTTGTCCACCAAGTCCAAAACCTTGTGGACAAGGGGTCCTGGCTTTCTCTTATTCATTCACTCACTCAAGTATTCACTCATATACTTAATAGACCCTTGTCTGTGCCAGGCCTTGTGCTGGGCCAGGTTTGGGGGCCACAGAGATGCATCAGGCCTGGTGCCTCCCTCTCCCCATCTGGTGGGAAGTCAGAGCCAGGTATAGACAGGATGGCTCCACGCTGGGCCTGCAGGGAAGAGATGAAGCCTGGCGCCATCTACTCCACAGAGAGGCAGAGTGGACATGGCCTGGGGTGTGGACATGCTGCAGCAGGTGCTCAACTCTCCAGCTCTGTTTGCAAAACAGGGATGAAGAACAGCAACTGCAAGGGCAGATGAGGTGGTGCAGGTGAAGAACTTAGCTCTGTAGCTCAGTAATCTGCACTCTGATCACGAGCACCCCACGAGGCTGCATCTGTGGACCCCACTGGGAAATGCTGCATTTGTGGGTCCTTCCATCTGTCAGCCACACCCTTCCTAGCATCTGTTGGAACAAAGCATGTTTCAGGCCCAGTGTTGCATACATCACACAAAAGCGAGCTGCTCCGTTCTGCGAGGGACTTCTTGAGAAGCCTTATAGATGCTTATCTCCACTTCAGCTGTGGTTCTTAGAAGGGACCTACTGTTGGTTGAGCATAAACCTTAGGTCCGGGACACAGAGCATAAGGCTCGGGCCCCTCCCTCCAGATCCTTTGTCTAGGGGGCAGACGACAGGTGTGGAGCTGCAGGTGGCCTGCTCTGTGTGTGGTTCACAGTGTGGCCCCAGCCCTGCACCCAACAGGGGCTGGGGAGGTGTTGGACAGAGATATTGGCTCCATCTCATGGAGGGAAGGTAGGATGGAAACTGAAATAAAGAACCATTCTGGCCAACCCTGATGTTTCTTCTCACACCACCACCACTGCATGCACACAGACACATGGACACACAAAGGATTTAGTTGTTATATCTACAGTTCTCATTTACAGACATGGAAACTGCAGCTCCACAGCTCTGACCTCTTCCAGATTTTACCTTAAAGCCACAGGGCTGGAAATCTCCATCGTTTTCTCTGTTGCAAGCCATCAGGCAGTCCCTGGGAAAGTGGTGGTTTGGTAATCCCCACGTCTCCCACAGCCACCACCTGGGAATGACCCTCCTCTCTCAGGTACAGCCCAGGTCCACAGGCACCTCTTTACCCTGGGTGTGGCACTGGGGACAAAGCCTCTTTGTTGTATTGTCTGCCCCCACCTGACCCCGCCCTCAGCAGCTTGGATCTGGGGCATACTTGTGGCAACTGTGCCAGCCAAGTGTGGGGTTGCTGATGAGGCAGCAGAGCCCATGTGTCCACAGACTTAGCATGCAGCTCCCAGCCCTGCCTGCACAGCAGATCCACCTGGAAGCTTATAAAAAATATCCCAATGCCAAACAGAACTACAGACAAAGACCACATGATTATCTCAATAGATGCAGGAAAGGCCTTTGATAAAATTTAACATCACTTCATGGTAAAAACTCTCAATAAACTTGGTATTGAAGGAACATACCTCAAACTAATAAGAGCCATCTATGACGAGCCACAGCCAATATCATAGTGAATGGGCAAAAGCTGGAAGCATTCCTCTTGAAAACCAACACAAGACAATGTGCTAAGGCAATCAGGCAAGAGAAAGAAATAAAGGTATTCAAATAGGAAGAGAGGAAGTCAAGCTATCTTTGTCTGCAGACGATATGATCCTATATCTAGAAAAACCCATCATCTCAGCCCCAAAGCTTCTTAAGCTGATAAGCAACTTCAGCAAAGTCTCAGGATACAAAATTAATTTGCAAAAATCACTAGCATCCCTATCCACCAAAAACAGGCAAGCCAAAAGCCAAATCACGAAGGAACTCCCATTCACAATTGCCACAAAAAGAATAAAATACCTAGGAATACAGCTAACAAGGGAAGTGAAAGACCTCTTCAAGGAGGACTACAAACCACTGCTCAAGAAATCAGAGATGGTGGTCAGGCACAGTGGCTCACACCTGTAATCCTAGCACTTTGGGAGGCTGAGGTGGGTGGATCATTTGAGGTCAGGAGTTTGAGACCAGCCTGGCCAACATGGTGAAACCCGTCTCTACTAAAAATACAAAAATTAGCTGGCATGGTGGTGGGTGCCTGTAATCCCAGCTACTTGGGAGGCTGAGGCAGGAGAATCTCTTGAACCCGGGAGGCGGAGGTTGCAGTGAGCCAAGATCGTGCCATTGCACTCCAGCCTGGGCAACAGAGCAACACTCTGTCTCAAAAAAAAAAAAAAAAAAAAAGAAAGAAAGAAATCAAAGATGTCAAAAACAAAAACAAAGAAATGAAAAAACATTCCATGCTCATGGATAGGAAGAATTAATATCATGAAAATGGCCATACTGCCCAAAGCAATTTATAGATTCAATGCTACTCCCGTTAAACTACCACTGACATTCTTCACAGAACTAGAAAAAACTATTTTAAAATTCATGTGGAACCAAAAAAGAACCTGAATAGTCAAGACAATTCTAAGCAAAAAGAACAAAGATAGAGGCATCACGCTACCTAACTTCAAACTATACTACAAGGCTACAGTAGCCAAAACAGCATGGTACTGGTACAAGAACAGACACATAGACCAGTGGAACAGAATATAGAACCCAGAAATAAGACTGCAAACCTACAACCACCTGATCTTCAACCAACCTGACAAAAACAAGCAATGAGGAAATGATTCTCTATTTAATAAATGGTGCTGGGAGAACTGGCTAGACATATGCAGAAAATTAAAACTGGATCTCTTCCTTACATCATATATAAAAATCAACTCAAGATGGATGAAAGACTTAAATGTAAACCCCCAAACTATAAAAACTCTAGAAGAAAACCTAGGCAATATCATTCAGGATGTAGGCACGGGCAAAGACTTCATGATGAAGACACCAAAAGCAATTGCAACAACAGCAAAAATTGACAAATGGAATCTAACTAAACTAAAGAGTTTTTGCACAGCAAAAGAAACTGTTATCAGAGTAAACAGACAACCCACAGAATGGGAGAAAATTTTTGCAATCTATCCATCTGACAAAGGTCAATATCCAGCATCTATAAAAAACTTAGACAAATTTACAAGAAAAAAAACAACCTCATTAAAAACTGAGGAAAGGACATGAACAGACCCTTCTCAAAAGAAGACATACATGTGGCCAACAAACATATGAAAAAAAGCTCAACATCACTGATCATAAGAGAAATGCAAATCAAAACCACAATGTGATACCATCTCACAGCAGTCGGAATGGCTAATTAAAAAGTCAAAAAACAACAGATACTGGCGAGGTTGTGGAGATAAAGGAACACATTTACACTGTTGGTGGGAATGTAAGTTAGTTCAACCATTGTGGAAGACAGTGTGGCGATTCCTCAAAGACCTAGGGGCAGAAATACCACTTGACGCAGCAATCCCATTACTGCATATATTCGCAAAGGAATATGAATCATTCTATTATAAAGGTACATTAACACATATGTTCATTGCAGCACTATTCACAATAGTAAAGGCATGGAATCAACCTAAAAGCCCATCAATAATAGACTGAATAAAGAAAATATGGTACGTATATACCATGGAATACTATGTAGCCATAAAAAGGAACGAGAACATGTATTTTGCAGGGGCATGGATGGCACTGGAAGCCATCATTCTCAGCAAACTAATGCAGAAACAGAAAACCAAACACTGCATGTTCTCACTTATAAGTGGGAGTTAAATAATAAGAACACATGGACACACACTGGGGCCTGTTGGAGGTTGGAGGATGGGAGAAGGGACAGCCTCAGGAAGAATAACTAATGGATGCTAGCTTAATACTTAGGTGATGAGCTGATCTGTACAACAAATCATCGTGGCACACGTTTACCTATGTAACAAACCTGCACATCCTGCACATGTGCCCCTGAACTGAAAATAAAAGTTGGAACAAAAAATCCCAATGTCAGGGTCTCACCCCAGACCAATTAAACCAGAGTCTCTCAGGATGGGGCCCAAGCACTGGCATTTTATGAACACTTGTTACCAGATTCCTATTTTTTATTTTTATTTTTTTGAGACGGGGTTTTGCTCTTGTTGCCCAGGCTGGAGTGCAGTGGCGTGATCTCAGCTCATCGCAACCTCTGCCTCCCGGGTTCAAGCGATTCTCCTTTCTCAGCCTCCCCAGTAGCTGGGATTACAGGCTTGCACCACCATGCCTGGCTGATTTTTTGTGTTTTAGTAGAGACAGGGTTTTTCCATGTTGGTCAGGCTGGTCTTGAACTCACCACCTCAGGTGATCTGCCCACCTCGGCCTCCCGAAGTGCTGGGATTACAGGCATGAGCTGCCGTGCCCGGCCGTTATTATTTGTGCAGCCAGGTCCACCTCAGTGTACCATAATGCAGTCCTAATGGTCATGGCAGCAGGGCCTGGCCAGCACAGTAATTTGCACTGATCCTCCACCCTCCCTGCACCCCAACAGGTTTTATATTATCTCATGTCATGGGTTGAATCACATCCACAAAAATTCAAACATTGAAATCCTGACCCCCAGAGCCTCAGAATGTGACCTTTTTGGAGATGGGATCTTTACAGAGGTCATCCAGGTAAAATGAGGTCATCAGAGTAGGCCTTCATCCAATAAAACTGTCTTTGTAGGAAGGAGAAATTTGGAGACAGACACACAGGGAGAACCCTGTGTGAAAACGGAGGCAGAGACCGGAGTGATGCTCTCACAGGCCACAGGACGTGGAGGACTGCCAGCGAGCACCGGCAGCCAGGGAGAGGCACAGGACAGGCGCTTCCTCACAGCTCTCGGGAGGAAGCCCCTGGTGACATCTGGACCTTGGGCTGCAGCCTCCAGAACTCTGAGAGGGCACCTCCCTGTCGTTTCCACCCAGTGTGTGGCACTGTGCTATGGCAGCCCTGGCAAATGGATCCATCTCCTTTTTACCGATGAGTACAGCCAAGGTTGGGAAGTCACTCCCGTGAGCACGGTGGCCTTGCTGGCTGGAGCTTGTTGCTCAGCCACCTCTTAAATGCCGATCCCCACCTCCACCTCCCCACTCCATCCTCCATCCAGAGCCCTCAGCTCTTCAGACATTCATCATTTATGCACCTTTGAGGCAGGCAATGCTCCAAGCACAGGGCCCGGCAGAGAAACAAACAAACAAACAAACAAACATCAGACACCATTCCTCCACGTGGGGAACAAACAATAAGCAAGGTGAGTGACAGGTTAATAGTATGTTCCACGGTATACGTTCCACAGGGAAACTGAGGCACAGAGGGGGATAGGGAGTGTGGAATGGTGGAGTTTTAAACAGGGCAGCTTGGGAAGGCTCACTGGGAAGGCGCCCTCCTGGCCACTGCCCCTTCCCACACTGCAGCCCACTCCATGGAGGCCTCCCAGGCCCTCTCTGCCCAGGCTCTCTACCCAGCATCTCCCCCAGGACTCACACTGCCCAACCCCAACTCAGCCTCCCCCATGTGCTCCCCCCAACACATCCCAGCAAATGCCACCACCATCCATCTGCTTAGTATTCAGACCAGAAACCTGGATGCAAACTAGACCTTCCCAACTCTTGCCCTCACTCCATCTGGCCCTGGGAGCTAGAGGTGCTCCCTTCACGAGTGCGGGAGACACAAGCTTGGTTCCCCCTCCAGTCGGGCAGAGCACCCCAGTGGCAGGGGAGCGGGGACGGCTGTTTCCATAACTGGACCCAATGGCCATGTCTAATTCCCTGCGTAGACTCTGTCCTCTGCCTTCAGAGCCCGTGGTCAGGCCCTGAGCCCCGCAAACCCACCTCCTCCTCTGCACCCACCAAATGCTGCGCCCCTCCCAGGGGCTTTCCTTGCCTTGACCAGTGAGAGCCAGTGGATGCCCAGGACCAAGGCCCAGCAGCAGTCAGGGAACCCAGTCCCACCCCTTCCTGGACCTTCGTGTCCTCATCTGTAGAATAGGCAAAATCCCTGCCAGGTTGACCCTCAGGAAATCTTGGCTGAGTCAGTGGATGTGAACGGTGCTGCTCTGGGTGGTGTGGACACATGGACCAGCTGGGGTGAGGGGCAGCCAGGGTGGGAAGCTGTGTGGGTTGATGTGGACCAGCCAGAGGCAGCACCTGTGACCCATGCACATGCGTGTGTCCATGGGAATGGGGAGGGGGAAAAGCCACGTTCTAGGTGGGCTCACCTGGCACCACCCACACCAGTCTGTGACAGGGCAAGATGAAGGAGAAAGAGGCTGCTGCTACCTGCCTGCCTGCCTGCCCACCCACCTCCTCCCTGACTCCTGCATGAAGAAAGGTGGCTGAGGGACTCCCTAAATGTGTCAACCCTCACTGGGCAAGCCTGGGGGTGGGAAGACGTGTGAGGTCAGCATTCCTGGGGTGGGGGGCCTTCCTTTGCTCCTCTGTGCCCCTGGGGTGGGGTGGGCTGCGCTGCAGCATCATCTCAGTGCTGGGGGGTGACTAGCTCCCATCCTGCTAGGAGACTTTGTGCCAGCCACCCGGCTCCTCTGAGTTGACTCCCTCATCTACCTAACAGGGATGATCATGCTGCCTTGGGTGGTGTTGAGAGGACTAAATGATACATGACACTTGGTCCCAGGACCCTCTTGTGACCTCTGGGTCCCCGCACCGCTCACTGAGGTTTGCCCCTTGGCTCCTTCAGCATCCTCAAGTCACCCCTAGAGGTCTCTCTAACTGTGCGCTCCAGCTTAGTAGCCACCAGCCGCACGTGGCTACTGGGCATCTGAAATGTGGCTGGTCTGAAACGAGCTGTGCTGTGGGTGGAAAAGACACACCAGGTTTTGACAATACAAAAAAAATGAAATATAACATTCATAATTTTTAATACTGATTACACGTTGAAAGGATAATATTTTGATATATTAGGTTAAATATATTATTAAAATTAAGTTCACTTGTTTCTTTTTACTTTCTTAATGTAGTTACTGGAGAAATGTCATTACATCCAGGTCTCACATTCTGTTTCATTGGGTGGCCCTGCTCCAGAACCTTGGAAAGGCCACTTCCAGGGCATCTTGCTGGTGGCTCCCCGGAAAAGCAGCCCCTGGAAAAGCAGCCCCTGGGAAAGCAGCCCCTGGGAAAGCAGCCCCTGGAAAAGCAGCCCCTGGGATTTCCAGCAGCCCCTGGAAAAGCAGCCCCTGGGAAAGCAGCCCCTGGAAAAGCAGCCCCTGGGATTTCCAGCAGCCCCTGGAAAAGCAGCCCCTGGGAAAGCAGCCCCTGGAAAAGCAGCCCCTGGGATTTCCAGCAGCTGCCGAAGAATGTCTGCTCCCCTGGTGGCCCCAGGCTGCAGAACACACTCGCTGTGGCCTCACCCGCTCCCCACCCTTTCCCGCACATCCCATAGCCTCCCAGGAAGCTTAGACTCAGCTAAGGGACCCTCCCTGCTGCCCCTACCATGAGGGTAGCCAACAAAGCCTGCAGCCCCCTCCCCCAGCTGCTAAGAACCTCATAGCTATATGGGAATTACCCTGGCGTCACTTTCTCCTTCCCAGCAGACCCCAAGGATGTGGCTTCCCTGCCCCAGGCCCTGAGTCACCCGCAAGGAATCCCCTCTCCTCTGGAGAGGGTTCTGCGGGCAGGAGGCAGCCCCTGTGGTGCTGAGGAGCATGGCTTCAGGAGTCAGAGAGACCTGGAGGTGAGTCCGGGTGCTGCCTCGTGCTCACCGTGTGGCTGGAGTAAGCCCCTCCTGTCTGCACCTCAGCTTCCTCACTTATGAAATGGGCGTAATCACCACGCCCACCGCATAGAGCTGTAGGGACGTCATTGAGGCATGGCGCTCTGCACAGCGCTTGGTTTGTAGGAAACAGCAGTTGTTAAAGGACCTGAAGGAGTTAGGGATGTGGCTTTTGACCTCAGGCTCACTAAGCCAGCCACAGACAGGAGGCAGGTGCCAAGGTGGTGGACCAGGGAAGGGTGGGGAGCAAGTGAGGCAGGAAGGAGGCAGGGGGATGGTAGCTCCCTTTCAGGCCTCAGGCTCTACGTAGCCCAACAAATAGCCCGGCTGGCCCATTTTCAGATGAGGAAAGTGAGGCTCTTAAAAGTGAAGCGACTTCCCCAAGGCTAGCGCTGGGAGTTGATTTGGGGGCTACCTGTTTCCAAGGCCTGTGTTCTCTCTGCCATCCTGTGTTGTGAAGTTTGAGAGGAGTTTCTGGAGGAAATGAACACAAAATGGTTTGAGAAGAAGCTTGAGCTAATATAGTCCCTTTCCTGCAGGTGGTTTTGAGCCTTTGAAAGAAAGTATCCGCAACTCCTGTCCTAAATCTCGTCCCTGCAAAGCAGACCTTGACCCAAGGGCTTGGGTGCAGGTAGTTCATTCAGGAGGCGATGCCAGGAAACAGGGAGGAACCGAGGAGTGGGAAAGGGAGGGAGAAAACCCAGGAAGGTGGCTGCGATGAGCGGGTTACCACTGTAGGCACCTGGGCTCCATCCTGCTGGGCACTCTAGGAGCTGGAGTATAGAACACACATCATCAGAATCTCAAACTCAAGAGCTGGACATTGGGGTGTTTGTCCACCTTCCATTCCCTGAGATTGAGGATTGCCCGTGAGGGTGTTGGGTCTCTGGCACATCCCTGCACCGGCTGAACAAGGTCCTTTGGTGCTGGAAGAAGCCCTTGGGTAGAGAGACGGAGAGGAGAGAAGGGAAACAGGCATTTGAGGCTGGAAGCTGGGCTGACATGGGCAGATCATCCACGGAGTTGGCTCAGCCCCACTCCTGGAGACGTCTCTGAAGAAAAGCATTCAAACAACACAATGACATTCGTCACAGTTAATACTGATATAATTTCTATTGTTTATAATACATTTAACAGTAGAAATAGATCATTATAATGATCTATTTCTATATTATATTGATATAGAAATATAAGATATTAATATTAACACTAAATATTATATTAAATTAATATTAATATATTATATTTATATATTAATGTATTTCTAGTGTGTGTGTGTGTGTGTATATATATATATAATTTAGAAATAACCTAAATATCCAGTAAGAGGGGATTGGCTTAGTAAATTATGGTGCATCAAAAAGATAGAATATTCTGCAGCCAAAAATGAAGACTCTGTTGCTACATAGAAAGGTGCTTGGGAAAGAATATTAATTAAAACATGGTGCGTGCACACACTTCCCACCGTGGAAGGTGCTATGGTCTGAGTGTTTGTGACCCCCAAAATTCGTATGTTGAAACTTAATCCCCAGTGTGTTGGAATTAAGGGCTGGGGTACCTGGGAAGTGACGAGGTCTTTTTTTTTTTTTTTTTTGAGATGGAGTTTTACTCTGTTGCCCAGGCTGGAGTGCAGTGGCTCGATCTTGGCTCACTGCAACCTCTGCCTCCCAGGTTCAAGTGATTCTCCCACCTCAGCCTCCCGAGTAGCTGGGATTACAGGTGTGCACCACCATGCCCTGCTACTTTTGTATTTTTAGTAGAGATGGGTTTCACCATGTTGGCCAGGCTGGTCTCAAACTCCTGACCTCAAGTGATTCACCCGTCTCGGCCTCCTAAAGTGTTGGGATTACAGGCGTGAGCCACTGCACCTAGCCCGTGACCAGGTCTTGAGAGTAGAGCCCTTGTGAATGGGATCAGTGTCCTGATAAGAGAGGCCTGAGGGAGCTTGTTTGTCTCTCCTGCCATGTGAGATGCAGTGACAAGGCAGCAGCTATGAAGCATGGGCTGTCATGAGACGCTGACTGGATCTGCTGGCACCTCCAGCTTGGACTTCCCAGGCTCCAGAACCATGAGCAATACATTTTTATTGTTTACAAATTGTCCAGTATTTTCTGCAGCCAAAAGAGATTAGGACAGAAGGTGAGGGCTCTAGCAGAGAAACGGAACCAGTAAGAGGTACACATTAAGAGATGCACTGCTAGGAATTGGCTTATATAGTTGTGGGGGCTGGCTAGGCTGGTCCAAAATTCATAACGCAGGCTGTCAGGAAGGGCAGGCTAGAATTCTAAGCCAAAGTTGCTGTCCACAGGTGGAATCTCTCCTTCTTCAGGGAAGCCTCTGCTCTTAAAGGCCTTCACTTGATTGAATCAAGCCCACCCAGATTGTGTGGGATAATCTCCTTACTTAAAGTCAATTGATTTGGACTTTACTTCTACCAAAAACCTCCACAGCAACACCCAGATCAGTGTCTGAATGATGAGGACTGCAGCCTAGCCAAGTTGACACTTAAAACTGACCATCACAGAAGGTATATAGAGTTGTTGTCAGAGTGCTAGTGACAAAACTCACTTTGTGACCAGAGTCTGGCTCCTTCTGAGGCAGGGTCTGGGCTCACCTGAGACCATGCAGGTAAGCGAAGCCTCCAGCTGCATCCAGCTGCTACCAATCTATCCTGAGGCTTGGTCCTTCCAGAGCCTCTGCCCCTGCCAGCAGATGTCAGGCAGCCAG
The DNA here is from genome assembly GCF_028885655.2 of Pongo abelii. Taxonomy (NCBI): domain Eukaryota; kingdom Metazoa; phylum Chordata; class Mammalia; order Primates; family Hominidae; genus Pongo; species Pongo abelii. Next base: position 78,658,014 of record NC_071994.2, read on the forward strand.
GGCGGGGACCACTTTCTCTCCTGCAACCTTGGCCCCAGTGCTTATCACTTCTGGGCACAGTGCCTGCACTGACACAGCGCAGCCCTCTTCCTTCCCCCCCTCCTGGGCCTTCTGGGGCTGGGTGGGAAAGGCTGTGGGGAGGGGAGGTGGTGGCAGAGACAAGGCCTGAACACATGGATCCCATCAGTGACTTCACTCTGACTGGCCGTCACTAGACTTTCCCTGGCCTGGTGAAGGTCTGGCTGAGGCTGCCCTCGCCCTAGGTGTGGGATTTACACAGCCTCCAGTCTCCCAGGAAGATCCGAGGCAAAGGGGAAAGTGCGTCAGGATATGATCGACTGTTACCTTGGGCAAGTCCCTGGCCCTCTCTGCGCTCTCTGGTCTCCACTCACTGACGTGGGAAATGTTTGATGATGCCATTGGCCTTAATCTATTTGTGCTGCTATGACAAAATAATATATAGTGGATGGCTTATAAGCAACAGAAACTTATATCTCACAGTTCCGAAGACTGGGAAGTTCAAGAGCAAGGTGCCAGCAGACTTGGTGTCTGGTGAGGTCTCACTCTTTGCTTCATGGATGGCACCTTCTAGCCATGTTCTCATGTGGTGGAAGGAGCTGGCTAGCTCTCTGCAGTCTCTTTATAAAGACACCAATCCCAATCCAATATAATCATTCCAGAAGCCCCCACCTCCAAATACCATCACCTTGGTGGTTAGGATTTCAACATGTGAAATTTGGGGGGACATGAACATTCTGGTCACGGCACCAGTGTTAGCCTCTGTGTATCGTGGGGTTAGTAATCAGAATCGAACTGCCCAAAGGAGGGCTGTGTGGATGTGGGGGCTGGGCCAAGTGGCATGAGCTGGAGCAGCTGGCTTGGGGTAGGGGGTACTTATGCCTGGAGTCTGATCTGCCCTTGTTGGCCTTAGGAGCCTTGTGCCACAGTCCTGGGATGAGTCCACTAGACCCCTGGACCCTGTAGTATCCACCTCTGAGGCATCAGTGCCCAGCCCAGGGTCTGGCATAAAGGGGGCTCTCAGTGAGTAGGAAAGAAAGAACGGGAGAGAGAGGGGAGAGAGAGGAAGGGAGGAAGGGAAGAAGGAAAGGGTAAGACAAAGAGAGATTGAAAGAAAGAGAGAGAAAGAAAGAAAGAAAGAAAGAAAGAAAGAAAGAAAGAAAGAAAGAAAGAAAGAAAGAAAGAGAAAGAAAGAAGGAAAGCGAAAAAGAAAGAAAGAAAAAGAAAAGGGAAGGAGGGATGGAGGGAGTGAGGCGGGGAGATGGTGGGGAAAAGGACAGGGACTGCAGGAGTGGATGTGTGAAGGAAAGAATGAGACAGATGACCAGGCGGGTGGTAGAGGAAGCAGCCATCTCCTCTGTGGCCCAGTTTTGCTGCTGGCTCAAAATATGCCACTGAATGGGCCTTTAGTGATCTCCAAACCCAGCCCTTTCTACAGAAGAAGGAGCTGAGGCTCAGAGGGGAGAAAGGATACCTGAGGTCATGTGCAGAATAGAGGCAGGGACAGACGGGGGCTCTCATCTCATCTCAGGCTCATGGTCCTCCTCTTCCCACCTCCCAAGATCACCCTCAGAGAAATGGTTTCCTAGAGCCAAGTAGGGAGGTGACTGGAAGGTGGACCCTGGAAAGCAGACCAGGGACAAAGGCCCCTTGGCCCAGGAGGGAGGCCTGAAGGAGGGTATCCTCAGGCCAGGTGTGCAGGTCAGGGTCCCTGCTCCGGGAGGAGGCAGCTGAGGCTGGCCAGGCTAGTGGGCAAGAGCCAACCCTTCTGGTATGACCATGGCTGCCCCAGGACTACTGCTATGGTGGGGACCGCCTGGGCCGAGACTCCCCATGCTCCACTGGTCTCACCAGCTCTTGCTGTTCTGGCATGTTCCGAGCTGTGTTCTTGCTCTCTTTTCACACTGTCCCGCCCCCATTCCTGTTCTCCCTCCCTTTTACTCCCCATGGTCTCTCTGTCCTTTCTGGTGTCACATTGTGGAGTTTGGTGTCTGCTCCCCCTGCCTCTCCCTGAGGATCCAACTCTCAGCGCCCGCCTCTCTCCCACCTGCTCCCTGTCTGTGCGCGCCATCGGCTCCGCCTCCTGCTGCTGTCAGCCACAGCCCACCTCTTGCTTTCAGTCAGTTCCTGTCTTGCTCTGCTCTGTCCTGGTGTCTCCCTCTGTCTCTCTCTGTCTCCTCCTGTCTCTGATGTTCTCTCTGCCTCCATCTCACTCTCCCTCTTTTCAAGTCACTAAAGCCTTGGCAGGCAGTTCTGGGCAGCACACCCCTCTTTCCTTCCCACCCCCATCTTGCCTACCTCTGGTAACAATTACTCTGGGCTGGGACGGAATCTTCCAGTGCCCCAGACAGGCCTACAGACAGCACATGGGGACCAGATGGTGACAGATTCCCCAAGAAACTAACCACTTCAGCCAAGGGAGCAGGAGCCCCCAGGGAGGGTGAAGCCAGCTCAAGAGCAAAGACCTATAGTCCTGCAGCTGCCCCGGGACCCCCTAGAGCTACAGCCAGGGCTACTCTTCCCACTGAGCTGAAAGGCACATGGGTGGGCCAGGACCCCCAAGCGCAGACACCAGGAGCAACCTAAGGCAGAGAAGGCCCCGCAGAAACCACGTCGTCCTGCTCTGACCAGCCTGGAAACCTTCACACCCTGGCAGTGACCATCTCAAGGTCACCAGTGACTGGGCAATCGACCAAAAGGCCTGAGTCTGAATCTGGGATGTGTCCCCAGGAGTGGGAGCCACATGGTCTGGGATCTAGGCCCAGCTCCACCACATCCTGGCTGTGGGACTTCAGGCAAGTCACTGAACCTCTCAATGTCTTTGCCTGTACATCAGAAATAATAGTAGCACTTGTCTCAAGGATTGATAGGAGGATTCATGAGTTAATATGCATAAAGCACAAGCACAGAGCCTGGCCAGAGGGAGGGTTCAACCAATGATAAATAATCCATCCACACATAATAGTTACATTATTATTATTATTATTAATCTTCCTAAATACAGCTCAGCTCAAGCCACTCCCTACTCATAAACCTACTGTTGATCCCCACTGTCCTACTGAATAAAGTCCAAGTGTTACAGTAGGTAGCTAGTCGGACATGAGCAGGGCAGGAGAGGGCCCCTCCCAGGGAATGTCTGGTGATCATCAGATGATGGTCAGATGGTTGTTAAACTGCCTCTCTAAAATAATAACTGGGCACACCCAGTGCCAGGGAAAGGCAGTCTCCCAAAAAATAGAAAACACTTGATCCTGGTAATCAGCAGCTTCCTGATAAGATCTCAGGAGTTGGGCAGGTGGGCCTAAGCACACACACTGAGAGGCAAAATGGTGGAGTTCAACTGGTATTTGGCCTTCCTCTAGGAACACTCGACTGGTGAGGGAAGAACAGCTCAAGTGAGCATGCACACAACTTCAGTAAACACACTATGTATGCGGCCCCTCTCAAGGGCTGGTGGGCCACTGTGCATGCAGACAGCCCACCCCAAGGCAAAATCGAGGGAGGGGAGATGCAAAACCCCAGAAGCATGCCAAGGTATAAAACCCTGGGGTCAAAGGTCAAAGGTCAAGCCAGGCACTTGGACCTCTCAAGCCCTCTGCCAAGTGTACTTTACTTCCTTTTGTTCCTACTCTAAAACTTTTTAATAAACTTTCACTCCTGCTCTAAAACTTGCTTCTGCCTCTCCCTCTGCCTTATGCCCCCTTGGTTGAGAATTCTTTCTTCTGAGGAGGCAAGAACTGAGAGTACTGCAGACCCATATGGATCCGCTGCTGTTAACACAAGCACGCTCTAGTTGTCAGTTTCCTGTCCTCATCTTGCTCAGCTTCGTCCAGCCAGCGTCTCTCTCTTGGCATGGAGGCCTTTGTGCATTTGCCCCCAGGACCCTGCCCACTCCCTCGGCCAGCCCCTTCTCACTCTTCTGCTGCAAACTTCTCATTATCTATCTCTTTAGCGTGGCCGTGCTCCAGGGCTCAGTCCTTCACTGCTTCTTTCCATCCGCCCCTCCCTTGGCTGTCTCAGGCAGGCCCGTGGCCCTCAGCGTTGTGGGGATACAGAAGCCGCCCACATCGCAATATCCAGCCTGGCCTCTCCTTGGACTCCTCCCCATGGCCAGCCGGTTCTCTCCTTGCTTTTCACACTTTAAGCCAGAACTCGTGATCTGCTTCCCAAGCCTTTTCCTCCCCCGTCTTTTCAAGTTCCCATTAAGCAGGCCGAGGACCAGGCAGTCACTCTGGAATCTTCCCTGTCTCTCACCCGCCACGTCCAAAATATCAGCAAATCCTGTGGGCTCAGGCTTCAGAAATATACCCAGAAGCCACTCTAAGCCGCCACGAGCGCCTCTGGCTGGTCCTCGCCTGCCACCTTCCCTCTCCAGGCCTCTCCTCTCAGCAGCCTGCAGGACCCCTTTCAAAAGCAAAACGTGGTGTTTACATGTCTGCATTTGTTGAAACCAAAGAACTGTACACTAGGAAGGGTGTGTTTTACTGAATGTAAATTATATGTTAATTTAAAAAATGGAACAAAAAAAGTGAAACAGCTTGTGTCACCCCTCCTCAAAAGCTGCGTAATGACTCCATCTCATTCTTTTTTGTTTTTTGAGACAGAGTCTCACTCTGTCGCCCAGGCTGGAGTGCAGTAGGGCGATCTTGGCTCACTGCAACCTCAGCCTCCCAGGTTCAAGCGATTCTCCTGCCTCAGCCTCCTGAGCAGCTGGGACTACAGGCACGCATCACCATGCCTGGCTAATTTTTGTATTTTTAGTAGAGATGGGGTTTCGCCATGTTGGCCAGGCTGCTCTTAAACTCCTGATCTCAGGAGGCCGCCTTGGGCTCCCAAAGTGCTGGGATTACAGGTGTGAGCCAGGCCCCATCTCACTCTTTGTAACGGTCTATAAGGCTCTATATCAGTGTTTCTCAAACTGTGGACCATGACCATTTAGTAGCCCAGGAAAACAATTTGAAGATCATTACTCATATTATTTTTTAATGGAACAGAATAAAATAAAATAAAATATATAAGAGTGCATACATATAGTTTATCTCAGTTGTATGTTTATATGTGGATATCTGTCTTGGATTGCCATATAAAACTGATTTCTCATGGAAGATGTAATCAATAAAAACTAAAAGCCACTGCTCAGCATGGTCTGCCCCCCAGGCCCATCACCCCCTTCCCTTCTCTCTCACCCTCACTCTGCCACAGCCCTACCAGCTCCACACTGTTCCTACACCCCTTGGGGCACGCTCCTGCCTCAGGGCCTTTGCGCTGGCTGATTTCTCTGCCTGGAACATTCTTCCTCCCATATCCCTCTCTCACTTCCTTCAGGTCTTGGCTCAAAGGAGAAAGAAACTTCCAGATGGGCCTGTTTCAAACAGCCCCCCCATTCCCAAGGTTCTCATAATTCCCTTGTATCACTTTATTTTCTTCACAGCACTATGACTACTTGGAGTATTGTACATTTGTTTATTTGTCCCTTTCTCTCTATGAGAATGTCAGCTCCATGTGGGCAGGGACTGTGTCATTTGTACTCTTTGTTGTACCCCAGTGCCTAGAATACTGCTAGAATAAATACCATTCTTGGTTTAATGAAACATACAGTCTGGTTAAGATGGCCTCCTGCAGTTCTGTTTAAATGGTAAAACTCCTGGAAGCTCTACCGAAAGGAGAGAGGGCCCACTGGGGAATCCATCAGGGTTCATTGGCCTGGTGAGCTTTGAACATCCTCTGGATTCATCAGGAATTGGCTTTTCCGTGTTCTGGAACGCCTCTGCTGAGATTTCCTATTGTCCTGCTGGGATCCTGGTGGTCTCTGCAGAACCCCCGGGCCTGGGCCCTGCTGAAACAAACAACACGGAAATGCTGTGGTTGGGATGTTTTGTTCCAGTCGCCAAGACTTGTGGGCTGAGAGCTCCCACTGAGACAAAACAGAGGAACCTGAACCAGATGGATGGCAGCTTCCCCACTGGCAGGAGAGGGAGGCCTCCTTGCATGAGAGGCTGCCCTGCTGGTTTGGAAGCCAGCCTTGCCACAGTGCCCCATCCTGTTGGCAGCAGTCAGGAACCCCACTCAGGAGCCTACACCTGCCTCAGAGGCAACTGACTTTTTGGGGAAGGACAGGGCAGGGAGAGGGAACCACACCTTCAATAGCTCCAGGTTCAGGGCGAGTTCCCTTTACCAAAATGCTCTTATTCCCCCCAAATGGTGAATCAGAGGCTCAGACCCCTGGGAGAGCCCATTGAGATCATGAAATAGAACCCCATTTCATGGCCAGGAAAACTGAGGGCCGGACAGGGAAGTGACATCCTCAGAATCACACAGCAAGCTGAGGCTAGGGCCTCATCTGCCAACCATCAGCCTGGGGGCTTTTTGAAGCAAGTAAAGTTACAGGACGGACAAGCTTGAACCAGGGACAGAAAGCACTGAAGCATGGCCCCTTACGCATGGGCCCACGGCACCAGAGGCCTTCACGGCCAAGGCGGCCTTTGACTCTTCATAGACGGGCTGGATTTCAACAGATGAAGAAGGCTTTCCTGGGTGGGTAGGTTGAGGGGAGAATGGGTTACGTCATTTCAGATGTTTGTTTGGGGCATGATGTGGAACAGTGTGGCTAGTGTTCAGGGTGAGTGTGTAGGGTGGGGGAGAAGTGGGACATGAGGCTCAGGCCTTATTTTGATAGTCAGTGGTTACCCTGATGCACACTGGAATAATGTGGGACCAGTGACTTAATGCTTGGAGGGGATCAGGGAACACAGGAGTGTACCTGGAAGGTTTCCATCCAGACCATCCCCTGCCCTTCTCTCTCCGCTCGCCTTGCCCGTCACCCGGGCAGTGCTGTCCCTGAACACAGGTGGCTGCCTCTCCTTGCCAAGTGCTGATGCTATTTTAGGATGCAGAACCTGCCAGCTGAGTAGGGCTCCACCTCCTGCAGGGATGCCGGTGGGTGGGGGAGGGGGTGGCTGGGAAGCAGGAGCACGGCCTGGGAAAACAGGCCATCAAAGCTGCTGGGCAATTCCCTCAGGCCATGGAGAGGAGAGGGCTGCAGGGTCACAACAGATGGCTAAATATAGGGACACTCGGAGGTGGAAGTGGTTCCTGCCAACCGCGGGGGGCCGTCCAGTTCCTTCTCATAGGGGCAAGGAGCCAGTGTGTTTGTGAGACTGAGCCCCAAGTGCTGCCGGCCCAGCCTGAGGCTGGATCAGGCACTTGGAGGACCTCAGTCTGGATTTGGTGTCAGATATTTATCTACGGCTGGGGTCATGGCTTGTGTTACCCACTGTATTATTCCAATCATTATCTATTAGGCTCTGACTCTGGGCTAGGACTTGTGATTGGAGCTCTGGCTCAGAGGTCCCTGCTCTTAGGAACAAATGCTTTCCTGGGAAGATAAACTTGTAAATGGCCAACCATCTGTGGGTAAATGCGATAAGGACTCACCTAGAACATCAACATCCACCCCACTAGAATGCAAGCTCCCTGCAGGAGGGATTTTTGTATGATTGCTTCACTGCTATATACCCAGTGAACCCTAGATCAGTGCCTGGCACATAATAGGCCCTCAATAATATCTGTTAACTAGCAGAATGAATGGCTCCACCCAGAGAATCTGAGCAGGCTTTATGAAGGGGTGGCCTGGGGCTGGCTCTTGAAGAAAGTATAGAATCTTGAGCTAATCCATCGGGATGAGCCTATCAGACAAACATAGCTGCATTGCAAAGAACGAGAATGTGTGACGTATTCAGGAACATTAGACCTAGTTTTACATAAGCGCCAAAGTGGAAGGAAGACTGGAACAGATCCCAAGGGGCTGTGAATGTGGCCAAAAACCCTATTGTGTACCCTAGAGGTGTCCAAAATGGGGTGCAAAGTGATCCATTCATATAGAAAGAACATTCTAGAACTTTTTTTTTTGAGACAGGATCTTGTTCTGTTGTGCAGGCTGAAGTGCAGTGGCACTATCTCGGCTCACTGCAGCCTCAACCTCCCAGGTTCAAGCAATCCTCCTGCCTCAGCTCCTCAAGTAGCTGGAATTACAGGAATATGCCACCATGCCCAGATAGTTTTGTTTTTGTTTTTGTTTTTTTTTAATTTTTAGTAGAGGCAGGGTTTTGCCATGTTGCCCAAGCTGGTCTTGAACTCCTGAGCTCAAGCAGTCTGCCCATCTCAACCTCCCAAAATGCCAGGATTACAGGTGTGAGTCACTGAGCCTGGTCAAAAATTCTAGAACTTCTATTTATATTTACCTTCTAAAAAAATGAAGAAAAATTCAAGCTCTACTAATATTTATTAAGTAGGCTGACACTGGTGCCCTCACCTTGTCCACACCATAGTAGGTCATATGTCCAGCATGGGTTTGGCTGACCATGACATTGCCATCCCGCTGTAACACCTTCAGTGAGCCTGCCACAGGATGTCATCGAGGCACTTCATTTTATAAAAACAGTCAGTCATTAAATCATAGCATCTTATCAAAGCATCTTAACAGAATAAGTGGCTGCAAAAACCTTTTGTACCATACAGAAACTTGCTGGTTATCTCACAGCAAAATACTTAAAAGAGTTACACCTTGAAGATGAGTTTTGCCTTTTTTTCTTTCCTTCCTTCCTCCCTTCCTTTCTCTCTCTTTCTTTCCTTCTTTTCTTTTCTTTATTTTTTTAATTTTTTTTTTCATTTTTGAGACAGTCTTACTTTATCACCCAGGCTAGAGTGCAGTGGCGCCATCCCAGCTCACTGCAACCTCTGCCTCTCGGGTTCAAGCAATTCTTCTGCCTCAGCCTCCTGAGTAGCTGGGATTCTGGCTAATTTTTATATTTTTAGTAGAGATAGGGTTTTGCCATTTTGGCCAAGCTGGTCTCGAACTCCTGGCCTCAAGTGATCCACCTCCCTCAGCCTCTCAAAGTGCTGAAATTACAGGTGTGAGCCACGGCACCTGGCAGAAATTTGCCTTTTTCTTCTACGAAAAGACAAATGATCCAAATGTGCTGGCTCCTTCTGTGACAATTAGGGAATGCTATCCAGCAGATGCTAAAATAAATGAATACATAGCAGAGGTAAAGGTGACATTTTAAGATTGAATAAGAAAGTAACTGCTTTGGAAACAAAGTCACCCTATAGGGAGAACACTTTGCTGAATAAAATCTTGGGATGATTTTGTTGCTGAAGTTCAGTGTGTTTTGAACTCATTTGTCAAAAATATTAAACAGTAACACCTTCGGGAGGCAGAGCTTGCAGTGAGCCGAGATTGCACCACTGCACTCCAGCCTGGGCAACAGAGCGAGACTCTGTCTCAAAAAAAAAAAAAAAAAAAAAAAAATAACACCTTCAACAGGTTGACATCAGTTAAACCAAATTCCAACCAAAAGCCTGTGCACAGAATTGAAAATTGCACCTTGTGATTGAGTAAGTGCAGTCAAGAATGCACATCCTCCACGTGGCACTTCGGCTCTTTGTGAGATGTAGTTTTTCAACTATAATAACCATTAAGCCAAGTGAAAAGATACATGGAATTTAGTACCAGATTCTCAAATGAGTGTACCACTTTATTAATGCAAGGTTTTATTTAAAAATGAAGCATACTTAATGACAATTTTTAGTAATAATGTGTTTAGTCAGAGCAAAAGGCTTTCTAATACCATTAAATAAAATGAAAATAAAACTTTTAAAATGATATTATTTATTTAATCTTTCTCTCATTCTTTTTCCAGTGTCTATTATTGGCGTATGTTTTCAAATTTATCCAAGCGTTTGTGTGGCAGCATGTGTATATAATTTATAAATAAACACATGCATATATTGGATTGATGGTATGCATTTTTTTTTTACTGATGGGAGGAAGAGATTCAGCCACAGCTGAGTGTGATGGGCAAGCTAGGGAGGAGCTCAGGAGGTGAGGGCCAGGATCCACTTGAGGCCACCTCTGAAACTGGAGGCCAGGAGTCTAGAGGTTTCACAGGGACCCTCTTGGAGACTCCTATTGGGGCCAGGGGTCTACAATCTAGAGGAGAGGCTGGGCATTGATCCGGACACGGCCCAGGAGGGAGCCAGAGCTGGGCCCAAGGTCGAAGACAAGGAAGAGTGGAGGAGTGGGAGAAGGCAGAAGTAAGTGCAGGCTGTGGTGATGGATGGGATGAGAGGGTGAGGAGAGCATGGGAGGCACCCGTGCTGCTGCCTGAGACCCGGTAGCATGTGTGAGGGTGGTAGAAGTGTCCTCACTGAGATAGGGCATGATGTGGAGGTGAAGGAGCAGTTTTCCAGGGGCAGTTCAGTTTTAGGTATGGTCTGGATCCATGCAGGGTCCCTGCTGGAGAAATCAAGAGACCAGGGGCTCAGGGAGAGACAGAAGCCAAGGATTCAACTTCCTCTCTATTCTCCCCGAAGGGTTACATGTCCCCAGAGGCACAGACAGGGCCTCCTCCTGCCCCATTCTCCTCTCACAGCCCCGCTGAGCCAGGGAGAGTTGACCATAAGTGCTCAATGCCAGCAGCCAGCTTGGGGTGGGCAAGGGCCCAGGTCCCAGGCCACAGAGCCTGAAGGTCGCCCTGGTAACAGGCCCTGTTATGATGCTTCAGGGAGCCAAGGGGCTGTTAGTCAGAGCCATGCAGGAAGGGGCTGTTATGTCCCCTCCTGCCCTGGAGGCCTGGCGGGCCAAATCTGGACACGCCTGGGAGTGGTCCAAGGACTGGTCATTGTCTGGCCTGGCCCTGGCTGCCGGTCAAAGGGGACAGCTTGGTCCCACAGAGGCTCCCAGTGGGGATCTGGGTCCAAAAATCAGTCTACTGTCCATTAACAAACCATGATGGGGACGACAGGCAAATCAGACCTGATCCTCGGTAGGGGAAGAGGGGATCCTGTCTGTCACGTGAGATGGGATATCAGGGGTGGCACCAGCACAGCTCGGACTCAGCCTTCCAGACACGCCTCAGCCCTTGACGCAGTCCCCTTGGGAGCTCCCTGCACTGATGCCAGTGAGATGGCCAGGGTTCCCACATTTCAGGACTCCTTGTGGGGATCGCTTCAGAGCCACAGGGGAAAGGCAGCCCCTTCTGACCCGGCTGGAATATTCCAGCATACCTTGGGATAGACAGTCCCTTTTTTTCCTGGGCTTCAGTCTCCCTGTGGTATGTTAGCAGATTGCTCAGGGCACCTGCCCCTGCAAGCCCCCACTGTGTCCACACCGAGCCGCGCCCATGCCACATGGCCTCACTGTCACATCTTTGCGTGTGCTGTCCTGTCTGCAGGGGATGCCCTTTCCCTTGGGCTTGCCTGTATCATCCTGTCCATCCTTCCCAAGGCCTTGCTCTAACGCCGCTTCCGGGCTGGTGAGCTTGATCCTCCTGTTGCGGGACCTGTGACTAAGGCAGCGGGAGGCCCGGGGCCCAGCCCTCCATGAGCAGGCCTCCTTCACCCCTCCCTAAGAGTGGGAGAACCCACTGGATCACTGTCTCCAGGCAGGGGTCCCTTCCCTGCTGTGCCCATCCCCCCAACACACACACACACACACACACACACACACACAGATGTCCTCTGGGCATCCCCAGGGGAAGATGCAGAGTCTCAGAAGGACTGGCATGTCCCCTACTCGATGCACAGACTCAGAGGAGCCACGTCCCCTCCTTGAGTCTCCATTTCCCGTTGGTAGAAGGAGGGCAGTGAGTGACCAACAGGGAGACACACCACGGCAGAGCTAGCGCCCATGCTCTGATTACGTTTAAGGAATTGTTATTTTTATTGTAAATGTGGGCGTCTCTTGTTGGCTTTTTAGGCTGTTTGATTAATAATTGTGGGTCACACCCCACTCCCCTTGACCCTCCTGTGGGTTGGAGGGGCTGAAGCAGGGTGGGGATGGGAGGCCAGGCCCCCCAGGAACCTGCCCCTCAGCATGAATGTCAGGAAGCTCAGCAGCAACAGCAGGGCAGACCTGAATCATTCAGCCCTTTCCAGCCCCAGGGAGCTCTGATAATAGACCCGGGAGCCCTTCCAAGAAGCAGCCTAGGGCACAGGCACAGGCAAACAGGCCCCATTTGGAATCCTGCCACTGCAGGCCCCTGCCTTCTTCCTGGTCCTCCCTCCAAGAATCTTATTGTTCACAATCGCAACTGTCTCTGCACGCCCTGTGGTTCCCTCTGCCACATGCTTGCTCAAGTTGTTCCTGGACTGCCTTCTCCAGCCTTCTGGGCCCAGCCACTGCCTCCAGGAAGTGCTCCTGGGTTCCTCCACCTGGAAAGGACCTTTTCCTCAGCACCCTGTGGGTGTCACTTTAAAGGTCCCAAATAAGGGCTCCAACTCAGGGTGCACTGCGGACCAGGGGCTGGGCCCTTCACCAGCACCACCACATTTCCGTCTATTTACAGATGAGGAAACTGAGGCTCAGAAAGACTACATAACTTGCCCTTGATAATTTACAGAGCCAGGATTCAAGGCAAGGTGACACAGAAGCCCGTGCAGTTTCTGCAAACCCCAAGTACACTCCCACGTCCATACTCTACCTGAGTGAAGACAATGAGGTTAATGTCCTGAAGGAAAGCTGAGCTTTAAAAAAAATCAAAACAAACCCGAAGTTGCCAGTGACTCTCCTAAATTCTTTTCTCCAAACTGCTAATGTTAGACACCTCTTTTTCCAGGAGAAGTATATTTCCTAAAACAAGGCGCTGTCAGTGAACTCAAAGACCCCGGAGGAAGACGGAAGTCAACTATCTCCCCTTTCACGACTCTGGGTCTGCTTCCTCATGGGGAACCCTTTTGGCACATGGGGAACCCTTTTGGCAGCTCCTGTTGGGCCCAGCTGACAACATTCCCAGTGCTAGGGACAGTAATAATCACTGTCCCATTCACATGATAACTCCAAGATGGATAGAGAGCTAAGGTCTTTGCCTCGGTTCACCCTTACAACAATCCAGTGATGTGGGTACTGTTGTCCTATGTCACTGGGCTGGGGGGTAGGGGGAAACTGAGGCTCAGAGAGGCTGGTCAGTGACCCGGTAGACCTGGCTAAGGTTCATGTTCTTAACCTTCCAACCAGGGACCTCCCCTCCCTTCCTTTCCCAGAGCAATCTCTCCCGCTATGGCCAGGGGACCGCTGCCTGGGGGAAGCATTAAGGCTCTTGCCAGGGACCTGCATAGTGGGTGGGCCTCCCTCAGGGTTTTCCCTTTTCTAGGGGCCACAGAGCTTGGCTGACCTCGGCACCTCCTGGGCTGGCCCTGCCCCTGTGCTCACATGAACTGTGGCACTCTACTAGTGTATTGGCAGCTAGGAAGGACAGAGCCTGGACTTGGAGTCAAGAGCCTGGGGTTTGAATCTGTGCTCTGCCACTCGTTTGCCATGACCTTGGATGAGTTGCTCACCTCTGCAAGCCTCTGAGGGACTGTCTACCAGGTGAAATGAGGGCATTGGGGGGACAGGAGCGGGAGCACAGTGGGCCTCGCTGGAAGTGAGCTGGGTCTGAGAAGGGTGGAGGGGTGGGTGAGAGGAAGCTTGGCCCAGGAGACGGGGCCATTCCAGGTCTAGATCTGGAAGCCGAGGATGAGGGGCATGAAAGCAAGGACGTGCTGTGCTCATCTGTGCAGGGAACTTTAGGGAGCACCCCCCTTCCTGTGGGTAGAAAAAGAAAGAGCTTTCCCCTTTGGAATTCACCCCTCTGTCTCCCCCCACACCACAAGACACAGACCTCTAGCATTTGTGCTGAATTAAGAGCGTCAGACATCAGCTGCTTCTGAATCACGGGCTGCTCCAAGCCAGGAGAGCACGTAGGGCATATCCTGAAGGGAGGTTTTCACACTGTGTCCAGCAGGCTCTGGAGGACTTTGGGGGTGCCCCGGAAGAGGGGGCTCCGGGCCCCACCCTATCTTCTCTCACACATGTCTCTTTATTATCTTTACAAACTGGGTTCCTTTTATTTCAAGTAAAGAGTGGGGTCTGCATCCAAATAGAGAAACAGAGAAAAACCACCCCTGGATCCAAGGCTCTCATTTTACAGAGTTAAGGAGAAGTCACACAGCCAGACAGTGGGAGGGTGGGATTAGAATCCTGTCTGCCCAGCTCACACATGCATGCATGCCTTTATTCACTAACTAATTCAAAAAGTAGGTATCAAATGCCCTCCCTGTGCCAGGCATGATGCTGACCAGGAGGATTTTGTGGAAGCCAAAATAGACAGGGTCCCTATTCTCACAGTTCAAAGTCTAAGAAGATGACATTGATTAATAACAGCTCACACATTGGCACTTATTACCATATGCCATGTCCTTTACATGTATGGACTCTTGTGATTATCCTATGAGATTAGTAAGACCTCAGTTTGCAGAGGAGGAAATTGAGGTACCGATAGGTGAAACAATATGCCTAGGGCCAGGCAGCTAGAAAGCAGCAGAGCTGGGATTTGAACCTTGACTATCTGGCTCCAGAGTATGTGTTCATTTCTACTCCATTATATAGATCAGTGTGATTTAGAACCTATGGTGTTATCTATGTGTTTTATATATATACAGGGGAACCTGTCTAAGCTGAGGTGAGGGTAGGGAGAAGTGCCAGCAAAGGCTTCCCTGAGGAAGTGATGTTGTTTTAAAATGGAAAGACAACATTTACAGGCAATTGATTTTCAACAATGGTGTCAAGACCATTCAGTAGTGTTTGCAATAAAAGATGCTGGGACAATTGGATATCCACATGAAAAAGAATGAATCTGATCCTCTACCTCACACCATATACAAACATTAACTGAAAATATATTGAAGGCCTAAATGTAAGAACTAAAAATATAAAACTCCTAGAAACTTAGAAGAAACTAAGACTCTATATAACTCTTAAAACAAAAAGACACTAAAACTCTATAAAACTCTAAAAACTTAGAAGAAAACATGGTTGTAAATCTTTGTGACTTTGGATTAGGCACTGGTTTCTGGATATAATACCAAAAGCACAAGCAACAACAGAGAAAAAAATGCATCATATATCATCAAAATTAAAAACTTTCATGCTTCAAAGAATACCACAAAGAAAGTAAAAACAAAACTCACAGAATGAGAAAAAACTTTGCAAACCATGTGTCCAGTAAGAGACTTGTATCTAGAATATATAAAGAACATTTACAACTCAATGATAAAAAGACAACCCAATTAAAAATGGGCAAAGCCTCTGGATAGAGCCTCTAAAGAATAAGTACAAATGGCCAATAAGCACATGAAAAGCTGCTCACCATCACTAGCCATCAGAGAAATGCTATAATGAAATACCACTTCATGCCCACTACAATGGCTGTCATTAAAAAGATGGACAATAAAAAGTGTTGATGAGGATATGAAGAAACTGGAACCCCAGCAGGGGCATGGGCATGTAAAACAGTGCAACTTCTGTGGAAAACCATCTGGCAGTTCCTCAAAAGGTTTAACATATTCACCCTATGACAAAGCAATTCCACTCCTAGGAATATACCCAAGAGAAATAAAACATATGCCACACAAAAACTTGGACGTAAGCATGCATAGCAGCATTATTCATCATAGCTAAAAAGTGGAAACAACCCAAATGGCCATCAGCTGATGAGCAGATCAATAAAATGTGGTATCATTCATGCAATGGAATATTATTTGGCAACAAAAAGTGATAAGTACTGACACATGCTACAACATGGGTGAACCTTGAAAACATGATGCCAAGTGAAAGAAGTCAATCAAAAAGACCACATTTTGTATGATCCCATTTATATAAAATGTCCAGAATAGGCAAATCTATAGAGGCAGAAATTAGATTAATGATTGCCTAATTGGGCACTTGGGGGAGTGACTGCTAATGAGTATGGGATTTTAGGGGTGGAGAGGTGATAGAAATGTTCTAAAATTGATTGTGGTGATGGTTACTCAGCTCTGTGTGTACACTAAATCACTGAACTATACACTTTTAATAAATGAATTGTATGATATAGGAATTATATATCAACAAGCCTGTTATTTTTCAAATATGGAAGGATGAAGAGGCACTAACTATGAACATGGAAGGGGCTGGGGTTTGGGGAGTGCCTTCTAAACTAAGGGGACTGCATGTACAAAGGCCCTGTGGCTGGGAGTTTGGGGTGGTGAAGAAAGCAAAAGAGACCAGGTGACAGGAGCTCACAGGGCGAAAAAAAAAAAAAAAAAAAAAAAAAGAAGAGAGAGAGAGGAGAGAAGACGCTGGAGAGCCAGCCAGACTAGGCCATCCAGGGTACTGAGGACCAAGGCAGGGCCTCAGGTGCACACCAAGGCCGGTGAGCAGGGTGAGGTTCTTACCATGGTGCAGGTGGTGGCACGCGGCTCCTCATGCCCAGCCTGTCCCCCCTTTCCCCTCCTTCTGACCTCGCCCATCTGTCTGGGGAAGCCCTGGCGTAGGATATGAGTTCTGGAGGAAGTGCAGGGATCTCTTGTCAGAAGTCTTCATGGAGGACGGGCTTTGTGGCAGAGCTGAGGTTGAAGTGCCACCTCTGCCACTCGCTGAGTGACTTTGGTAGGCTCTGTCCTGTCTCCCAGAGCCTTGGTTTCTGTGTCTGCACAGTGACTACTGGTTTCTGCATCTGCACAGTGACCTGTTCCACCTTCCAACAGGGCCGTGCTAAGGAAGGTCCATGCCATGGTGTGCAGCGCTTTGTAAAGAAAGTCTAAAAGGTCATCATCTGTCTGCGCCAGCTGGCTTCTTTCTGAATTCCAGGGTCTGCTGATGGGCTGGGCTGCTGCATCCCCACTCTGGGGCCGATGGGGTTTACTGCGGAGCTGGCTGTAATCCTGAGGTTGGAAAAATGTCTCCCGGGCCTGTGAGCTGCTCCTCCCCAACTCCAGGACGCTGGTCAGGGGGCAGGGGGCAGGGGGAGGGAATGGGAGAGCTGGGAGCAGACAGGCCGTGTCCTTATCCTAGGATGTGACTAATTAGATGGTGAGGCAGGGTGAGTGTGGACTCCTTGGACAAGAGCAAAGTCTGGGGCCTTCGCAGCTGGAATCTGTTCACTTGTGCTTTGAACAAACACGGAGGCCTTCTTTGCAACCTTAGGAATCATTCCAGCCTAATCCATACTCCAGATTGGAAGAGGCGCTGAGGCCCAGAGGTGGGGAGGCCTTGTGTAAGGCCACATGGTCAGTAAGGGGCAGAGGAAAACAAAGAAGCCAGAAGTCAGAAAGGGGAGAGGTTGGCGATCCTTTGGTCCAACCTCCATACGCACACACGGAACAGAAGCCCACAGAGTTCAGATCTCCACAATGATAGGGACAGGCGAGCCTGCAGGCACAGGCTTTCTACTGTCCCCAACCCCTGAGGCCTATTCTTCAGACCCCTGAGAAGAGGATGCCTTGGGCATCTTCCCAAAGTCCCATTCCTGGTCCCAGTCATCCCTCCTGACCCTCCCCTGCATCGGCCCCTCCCACTGTCCCTCCACCCTTGCCTGACCTAAAGTCTGGATCCCCACAGTGAGGGCCGAGCAGTGGCCTTCACTGGCCCTGAGCCTAGTATCCAGCCGCCATATGACAATGCTTGGTGTGCCCCCAACAGAACCCATTGCCTGGTTCTACTCCTGATCCTCTGGTATCTGTCAGTGATGGACCCCATCCCCAACTGTGTGCCCAAGCCACCTAGACACCTGGGGGTCACCTGCCTCTCCCGACTTCCCCTGACAGCCACCCGCTTCCCAAGGCCTCCCTTCATCTCTGAGATAGCCCCTCCCTGCCCACTGCCCTTGCCCAGGTTCAGGCCTCCTTTCTCTCCTGCATCCCCAGCAGCCTCTCTATTCCAACCTCTTCACAGGAGTCAGAGACACCTTTGGAAATATGGCTCTGCTTGTACCCCTCCTCTCCTCAATACCCTTCCATGGTTCCCCAGCACCCTCAGAGCAAAGTCCAAGCTCCTCAACCTGGAGTTCAAGGCCTTTCTTAATGTTCTGCTGGCTCCTGTTGACCCTGTGAGCGGCCATGCTGCAGGTGTTCCCATTGTGTGCTGTTTCCAACAGGCCAGACTTAGTCCTCATCTGCAAGCCTTTGTCTCCCAGCTCCCTCTGCCCCAGGCTCTTTTCTCCTCCTCTTTCTGGGCTGCGTGGTAACCACCTACTCACTCTTCAAGGATCAGTTCCCCACATATTTCCCCACAGGTGGCACTGACTCCCCTATACCAAGCCCTGTGCAGACTTAACTGAGCCCCTGTGACACTGGACATACCGTCCCTCCCCAGTCTGGGAGTGCCTCAGGCCCCGGCCAGGTTTTATTGGGCTCAGGAAAAAAGCATAGAAGGAAGGAAGGGAGTGGAAAGGAAGGCACTTATTGTAGGGCCCTGCTCAAGCACCTCCTCTCCTAGAAAAACCCCTAGACAGATGGCATCTCCTGTCACTGCCACCCAGACACTTATGAGAGAGTCGCAGGCTAACTCACACCAGAGTTACTCATGTTGACATGGCCTCTGGAATGGCAGAGCTGCAGGCCCATTTAGGCCACACTGATTCACAGATGGTGAACTGAGGCCCAGAGACAAGCAGGCAGGGCTGGGTGTTACTCAGCAGGCTGGAGCCGAGCCAGGATTTCAATTCTTGTCCGTCTGACTCCAAACCCCATGCTCTTTCCCATGAACCCGCTGTCTGCCTCTGTCCCCAGGCAGTGGAAGGCCCTGCTCTCGATACCTGATGTGGGCACTTCTGGACACTTAGAGCCCATCGTGGGGGCAGCAGAGCCCGGAGCCTCACCTGGGCCCATAGGAGCTGCAAGCTCCTGGCCCAGGCACAACACAGCAAGTGGCTCCATGGGTGTGGTGGGTAAGGGGCATTCAGAGGCCATGCAAAGTCCTTGTGAGGTTCTGGGGTGGGGGCAGCAGCGACTGAGCCTTTGCAGGGCATTCACTGTGCACCCAATCCTTCCCAGGCCTTGTCTCTGCAAAGTTCACTCCAGCTCAGCCAGGCAGAGGTCATTCTATGATTGGACCCCCCACTCCCATTTCCTCCCTGACCCCAGCCTTTATCACGCTGTCCACAGAGCCAGGCCTCTTGGGCTTGATTCTCAGCCCTGCCACTCACTTGCTTTGGGAACAAAGTGCCTTAAGCTCCTGTGCCTCCCTCCATGACAATGATGGGAGACAATAGGGTTGTTTTGGGAATTAAATGAGTCAATACTGTGTAAATCACTCAGAACAATGGCAGGTGGTAAGTGCTCTAAGGCAAGCTTCATCATCATCATCATCATCATCATCATCATCATCATCATCATTTTACTTGTTTGTCTTGCCCACTGGACAGTGGACTCCAGAGGCCTGTGTTTTCTGGACTCTCCTTCTCCCCAGTGCCCAGCCCTGAGCCTAGCTAGCAGGGGGACTTACTGCATGTTTGTGTGAGGACAAACTTTCGGCGAGTGAAGTGAACAGACTTGCTCTAGGTCACCCAGATCCACCACCACGGACCATGTTTCCCTCGTTCTCCAGGCAGGGTGGGCACTGTGCTGCACACACACCTGGGGCATATTGGCCAAGATGGCATTAACAGAAAGGGCTCCTTGCGGCCCCTCGAAATCTAAGTGTGACTTAAAAGAAAAATATGTCCCACGTGTTAGAGAAGGCGGCCCGGGGCTGGCCCTCCCATCTCATGCATTTGCAGGGCTGCAGAAAGGGGGTGAGGAGGAAAGTGGGGTCTGGCTAGGGGAAGGCCCACCCCACTGCGTCTGTTTTGTGTCTTCCTAGGGTGGGTGCGTTGCATCCAGGGCTGTGTGGAGGGAGAGTTTACATTCCCAAGTACCTTAGACAAGGGTGACTGATAAGAACGTCTCTGGTCTGGGAGCTTCTGCAGTGACTTTATCTCTCTAGATAGGGCCAGGCTGGCCTGGGCTGAGGAGAGAAGGCGAGGGGACCTTGTGGTATCTGGGAAGCCTCAGAGCTCATGCTTAGCTGCGGCTGTGCCCACCTGGCTCTGAGGTCCCTGGCCCAGCTCCTGCTGCCGTGCCCTCCACACCCCCACCTTATTCATCCTTGACCAGCTCCTGCCCGGGCCTGCCCAGCCACACTCTGCAGCCTCCCACGTCTTGGTCAGTCTGTGAGCCACCTGAGGACAGGTCCTCCTCAGGAACCTGCACAGAGTTGGGCATCTTGCTTTTAGCATCCAGCCTGAACTTATTTCCTCCCAGCCTCCCTGAAAACCTGCTCCTCCTCTCTCCCTCCCAGTCAGAGACTGGGGCGACATCTTTGACCCTTTCCTTTTTCCCAAGCCTCATGTCCCTGCGTCCACTTAATGAGCACTCATTATGTTCCAGGCACTTTATTAAATCCCTCCAAGACTCCTCAGGGGCACTATTACAATTCCCATTTTACACAGAGGGATTTGTCATATAGGGTTGGTGACTTGCCCTAGGGCACCCATCTGAAAGCAACAGAGCTGGACTTTGAGCTTAGTTTGGAAGGCACAGTTGTGGGTGGAAGGACTGACTCCAGGTTCTGTCTGTGGGGTGGGGATGAAGCATGGGTTGGGGAACTTGCCTGTACCTGGGGAGAGCTGCAGAGGAAGAGGGGGGCTATTCCTGTTACCTGGTGCTGTGTACCAAGCCACCCTGAAAATTAGTGGCTTGAGACAATGGCATTTAGTTTGTTCTCAAGTCTGCATTTGGGCAGGGCTCAGAGAGGATGCTTCATCTCTGCTCCTCTGGACATTACCTGGGAGGTATTGAAGTCTGGAAACTGAAATCGTTTGAAGAGTTGGTTTATTCATATATCTGGCAGCTGAAGCTTGGGCTGTTGGCCAGAACAACTACAGTGGCCTCTGCATGCAGCTTGGGCTTCCTCAAAATATGGTGTCTGAGTCCCAAGGGCAAGCATGCGGAGGGAAAGACAGAGACAGAAAGATAGACAGACAGACAGGTGGCAGCTGTACCACCTTTTAGGTTCAGCTTAGGAAGTTTTCATGTCACTTCTGTCACATTCTTTTCATGGAGGCCATCTCAAAGCCATGCCCAGTTTCAAGGGGAAGAGCAATGGACTCCATCTCCTGATGGGGAATGACAAGTTCCCAGGGTATAGAATTAGGAACACTCCTGAGATCATTTTTGGGAAATTTCAATCTGCCGTAGGGACCTCCTCTCCTGGCCTCTCCTGGGTGGTTCCACTTTCCTGACCTGGCAGGACACTTCTGGGAGCTCGACCAATGCTGCTTCTCTCACCCCAGCTTTGGAAGCATAGACGTCAATGGGGGGAGGAGCAGAGCCAGTGAGTGGCTGTGTACTGAGCACTGGCTGCGTGCCAGGCCTCCCCCGAGTGCTTGTGCGCCTTCTTTCATTGGATCCCCACCATAGTGCAGTGTGGCTCCTATTTTGTCAGTGAGGAAACAGGCTGAGAGAGGTGAGGTGACTTACCAAGACCACCAGGGCTCATCAGGGAGGCTGGGACTTGAAGCCAGGTCTGCATAGCTCTGAAGGCCTTTCTCTTGCCACTGCACTGCTGTCCACAGGCTCAAGAAAGGGAAGACCCCACAGGGAGAGGAATTAAGGATAGTGACCTTAGGATCAGAACAAATTGGGTCCTCACTGAAGCTCCTTAACTTTGAGCAGGTCACTTCATTGCTCTGAGCTTCAGTCTCCTCATGAGTCCAGTGGAGCCATGACCTCCACATCACAGATGTAAGAAAACATAATGAAATAAAATAATATTTGCTACAAGCTTGGCACAGCCTCTGGCTCATCATGCATGGGACCCAGGCCACCCAGCCCCTTCCTAGACAGGACCTGCTCGCCTGTGGGGAGTGAGCAGGTCGGTGGCTGCCTGAGGACTGGGACTGCTGCCACTCACCAAGGGGGAGCCCCTGGGTTCCTGTTGGCTATTTTTAGGACTGTGTGGGCAACCACAGAACCACATGTGGGGTTTACCACCGCTTGGCCAAGTCCGGAAGAACAAGAGAATACTCCTGACGACAGAGGACAGGCATCTGAGGCGGGATGGCCTCACTTCCTTCCCAGCATCTCCAGGTTGACAAAGGCAGAAAGCCTCTCCAAGCCTCAGTTTCCTCATCTATAAAATGGGGATAATAGTAAAAACAATAGCCCACATTTTTGCAGTCCTCACCATGTGCCAGATGCCAGTCAAGCCCTTCATGGGTGTCATCTCACGTGATCTGTGATTCCCGTGAGGGAGGCTGGAAGAGGCGGAAGTTGCTCAGCTAGAAGAGGGGGAAGGAATGGAACCAGGCCTGGCTTTTTTAACCACTCTGCTCCCAGCCTCTCCAAGAAGGTCACAAGGATTAGCTAAGAGTACAGATGTGGATGTGTTTTTTAAACTGTAAGAGAATGTCAACCAAACAGGCCCAGGGACAGGGACAACCTAGGCTAGGAGCTTAGGACTATGCTCGGTGGAGACCCCTCCAAAAAAAAAAAAGCTTTGAAAGCTACTACTGAGAGGTGGACTAAAGACTAGAGGTGGCAGCAAGATTTCCTTGGTCCACAGCAGTTCTCAGAGGAGCCCCAGACTCAGGCCCACCCACTTCCTCATTCACATGGGTCCCTGACAAGCTCACCTTTTGGGTCCAGGAAACCATGTTCCTGGAAGAGCCACCAGCCATGGTTAGGACTCAGAAGTTCTGTAATTTCCCAAGAGGAAAAGACAGAAAAGGGCAACAGGGCATGTGTGTGCCCACACAGACATTTGCCTGCGACCGTGTGCACTCACACCACATGAATCACACATGCGCACAGGTAAATATACCTATCCATACACTCACAGACCTCCAGGCACACCTGTTCACACAGGCACACACATACACATACACATACACATCGCACCCAGCCATATTCCTGTATTAAGATGCACCTAGGGAGTATGTACAGACGTTACACAAACATCCACACGCATCCCATATGCTTAAATGGATCAGCATAAATACACAAACATGCATCTATGCACAAAGTGTAAACACGCGCAAACACACATATTTACATGTGTCCAGTCATCATATACTTCCATGGATAAACAGGTACATGTACTCAATTCACTTATTGTGTAAAGTTGTATACACGTTGCGACTCACAAACACATGCGTGCACATACACACACGGGTATACATATGTGCTTAATAATGGTTGGCACAGATCCATAAGCATCCGCATGTATATACCACCACCACGCATCATAGCCATCCGCATCTGCACGTGCAAACTCGTGTGCACACACCTGCACGCACACACTCTTACCTGCACGCCTGCAGGCTCGCCCATGCTGCACACGGTGTGTACACCTTGCCTTTTCTGGCTCCTTTGTTGCTGAGCGATCCTGCAAAGGTGCAGAAACACAAACACCTAGTTCCACTTCACCTGAAAACCCCCAAACGCTGGGTGCGTG
Source organism: Pongo abelii (assembly GCF_028885655.2). Classification (NCBI taxonomy): domain Eukaryota; kingdom Metazoa; phylum Chordata; class Mammalia; order Primates; family Hominidae; genus Pongo; species Pongo abelii. The sequence continues at coordinate 78,681,325 of NC_071994.2, forward strand.
GGAGGGTGAACCAGATGCCCTCCCTGTGGGGGGCACAGTGGAAAGTATGACCCGAGTTGACTTTTACAATAAGAGCAAAGGTGAGGGGTTTTTCCACCCAGTTACCTCACTATGTCGGGGCTGACCAGGGCCACCCCTGCTAATCCACCTCCTGTGGGCCCCTCCAGTTACCCAGGGCACTCAGGTTCAACACAGGCTCAACATCTTCTTAGTTTACTCAGCAGTTAACGAGCCAGAGCCTGGACCCGCCTGTGTGTCAGGCCCTGGGCTGAGGGTTGGGCTGGGTAGATGCGGTGGATCTGGCCCGGCCCATGCAGCTGGAAGGTGGGAGGAGGCCTGCTGGGTGGGGTCTGTGGGAGGCTCTAGGTCAAATTCCTAAAAATGGATCCACTTGATGACCAGCTTGCCAACTGATCAGGTTTTCAAATGACCAATTTGCCGAATATACCAAACTTACCAATTTACTATTCATTTTTTCCAAAGTATATAGCAATTGTATTGGATAGATTGACACTGGTTTTCATTTCATCTTCATAGTTCATTTTAAGGAATGTTTAGATGGCCAAAAGCTAAGTGTCAGGGAGTGGTTTCATTTAGTAAAGGCACTTAACATTTGGAACTGGAGAGGGACTTTCTGGGTACATCTACCAGGAATGGGGCATTCTGGGAGCTCTGTAGCAAGACAGGCCTTCAGGGACCACCTGACTTCCCAGTGCCATGTGGCCCGTGTCTGGGTTGTCCTCTGACTGGCTCTGTGTCCTGGGCCAGGCCCCTTCTCCTGTCTGGATCTCAGTCTCCTGGCTATAAAGAGCTCAGCTTTTGGGGCTTGCTGATGTTTGATGAGACCCTGGAGCTACCTGTGACCTCAGTCTCTGAGTGTGGCCAGGGTCCGGGCCATGGGAGCCAGAGAAGGTGCTGACTCTGCCGAGGGCAGCCCAGCCCTGCTTGGAAGTCAAGGCTGTTGTGTTGGTGCCTCTATCTGAACTGTGACATTTCTGGGTCCTGTCCCCAGCCCCAGGCAGAGGGGCCTTGCATGTTCTGTGCGGGGAGCGTGGGGCTGCAGAGGGTGGGGCCCAACTAACTTTCCTTTCCTGGTAACACGCTCGCTAAGCTCATTTCCTTTTTCTGAAGGGAAATGCCATTGACATCACACCGCTGGATTTTCAGTGACGCAAGATGAGAACTCGTGAGCGCTTCACAGGCAAGAAGGGTGCACGCGTGGGCTGGGCACAGATCTGACCCGGGGCAGATTCGGAGAACCTCTGATATGAGGCTTCTAGCCCTTGCTTTAGAGATGGGGACCCCTAGGTCAGAGAGGGGTAGAGACATGCCCTGGGTTCCACAGCCAGACAGCAGGGCTGGGGCCAGATCCCAGGCCCCTGCCTCCCAGCCCAGGGCTCTAGATGAAGGGGCCTGACTTGCCCTCTCAACCTATCTTAATAGCGGCACCAACATCCACCAAGTTGCCCAGGCCACAAACGGGTCTCACTGCACTCCTCCCTCCCAGCACCCTCCTCCTGGCAGCAGCACTCATAGCTGTCTCCTGCAGTCCATCACAGGCCACTCCCTGGCTCAGGCCTCCTTGTCTGTCTCCAGGACCCCAGTCCAGGAAATACCTGGCCACTGCTCAGGCCTCCCTACCTACATCCAGGCTTCTCCCTCCAGTCCATCCTCTGTTCAGCTGCCTGGGTGACTTGGCTAAAACACAGAGCCCACAGTGTCAGTCCCCAGGGCAACCCTTCCAGGGCTCCTTGGCTGGGCATCCCAGACTCTCCGTGGTGCTTGCCCCTCCTCCCAGCAGCTGCCCCTGACACGCCCCTTTGCTCCCTCGGTGCAGAAGCTGCCTGCCCTCTTCAGAGTGTGCATCCTCTCTGCATTTGCTGTTCCTGCGCTGTTTCCTCTTTGGGAACTCCTCCCTCTGCAGGCACGTTCCTGTTTTTGCTCACTCCTGAGGAAAGCTCACACAACCCGATCTCCCTTCCCCCACCCCAGCCTTGGAGGGAACATCTAGGTCTTCCTCCCCACCTCCTTGACAGCAGCAAAGACATTTTATTGTGGAAAATTTCAAACACACAACAAAAATAGTACAAAAACCACTGTGTATTCCTCACCCAGCTTCGACCCTCCCCTACTGCTCTTGTTTCATTTCTATCCCCCAACTCCTCCCCACTGGATTACTCAGAGCAAATAATTTTATCCACAAACACTGCAAGGAGTTGGGCGTGGTGGCTCATGCTTATAAATGCTAGCAACTTGGAAGGCTGAGGTGGGCAGATTACTTGAGGCCAGGAATTCAATACCAGCCTGAGCAACATAGCAAGGCCCTGTCTCAAAATAAATAAATAAATATTGCAGTCTGTATTTCTAAAAGATAAAGGCATGGCCAGAAACCATTATCCTGCCTACATTTTTAATAATAATTTTTTATTATCATTAAGTATCTAGTGGTGTTTAAATTTCCCCAATAAACCAGGCGTGGTGGCTCACACTTGTAAGCGTGATCACTCCAGATTACTCCAAATCACGCTTCTAAGTGTAATTACTCCCAGAATTTTGGGAGGCTGAAGCAGGAGGATCACTTGAGCCCTGGCGTTCAAGGCCAGCCTGGGCAACAGAGTAAGACCTCGTCTCCAAATAAAAAAATTCCCCATTGTCTAACAAAGATCTTTTATAGATCTTTTAAAGTTGATTTGTTCAAAATCAGGATCTACACAAGTTCTATACATTGCATTTGATTGTTTTCTCTTAAATGTCTTTCAATTTATTCTACTTCCTCTCTCTTTTTTGGGGGGGCGGGGTGGTTTTTTTTTGTATTTTGAATCAGGGTCTAACTCACTCTGTCACCCACGTTGGTATGCAGTGGCATGATCTTGGCTCACTGTAGCCTCAACCTCCTGGGCTCAAGTGATCCTCCCACCTCAGCCTCCTGAGTAGCTGGGACCACAGGCATGCACTACCATGCCTGGCTAATTTTTTGTAATTTTTGTAGAGACAGGGTTTCGCCATGTTGCCCAGGCTGGTCTCAAACTCCTAAGCTCAAGTGATCCTCCCACCTCAGCCTCCCAAAGTGCTGGGATTATAGGTGTGAGCAACTGAGTCTGGTCTCTCCTTATTTTTTATTTTTATTTTGTCTTGAGACACTGTCTCGCTCTGTTTCCCATGCTGGAGTGCAGCGGTGTGATCTTGGCTCACTGCAACCTCCGCCTTCCAGGCTCAAGTGATTCAGCCACCTCAGTCTCCCGCGTATTAATAGCTGTGACTACAGGCATGTGCCACCACACTGGCTAATTTTTGTATTTTTTTTTTTCGTGGAAGATGGGGTTTTGCCATGTTGCCCAGGCTGGTCTCGAACTCCTGGGCTCAAACGATCCTCCTGCCTCAGCCTCCCAAAATGCTGGGATTTCCTATTTAAAAAATATATATATATATATTTGTTGACTAAACAAAGTTGTTGATCCCATGTAGTTTTCCACCTTCTGGCTGCATTCCCCCATAGTGTTATTTAACACATTCCTCAGTTTCCTGCCTTTCCCGTAAATTGGTAGTTAGATCTAAACACTTGATTAGACTCAACATGCTAGGAAGAATGCTTCATAGGTGGCGTGTCTACTTCCCTCAGAAGGCACATCATATTTATAATGTTTGGTTGTCTCTCCTTTTGTGCTTTTAGAAGGCTGTGATGATCATTGCCTACATCTGTTATTTCATTAGAGAATTACAAAACAATGATGTTTTAATTTTATCATTCTTTCTTCATTTATTAGCTGGAACACTTCTATGGAGAAAAACTTCTCTCCTGATGCTTTGGTTCCCCTGAGGTACAATTGGTTTAGGAAGGACAGAATTAATGCTGGCTGATTTCCCCTTTATTTATCAGTTTTCAGAATCATAAGTTGATTCCCTCACAGTCTCTAGAGGTGATCAGCAAAGTTTTTTTGTTTGTTGGTTTTTTTAAAAAAATTATTATCTAATATTTTTAAATGCATTTGAAAATTTTCAATTTGTTGCAGTTATTAACCTTGTTATCACTCAAATTGTCCCACCTTTGGCCCATAGAGATCTCTTGGTCATCTGAGTCCTTTTGGCCTGACCCTAGTGGTGTTTAATACTGTCCTGACTTTCTGGTATAATGAGATGTCCAGGTTTGTCTTGTGTATTTTCTGCCTGGATCTGGAATTAGATATTTCTTCAAGAAGCCCTGGTTCTTTTTTTACAAGAAGTGGCATTTAGAAACCACAAATCTGGGTGTGAGGTGTGAGGTATGCTGAGTTGGTCTTTGCTTTTAGATCTTCTCAAGGTGCAGAGCTAGGAAATTTTTTTCTTAAGAAGCTATATATCAAGGGTTCATATTGATAGTTTGAATAAAACCTTCAGCTATAGGGCTTTTACATAAGTATTTTGATTTTGTATCTGAATCTCTTTTGTCTAATGCGGAACATCTTGCTTCCTAACAACACTGACGTTATTACTGATTCATTTCTCCTACTTTCTTTCTATATATACATATTATAAAAATATCAGAATAATAATACCAATAGTGGTATTAATAATATGATTACTGAAAACACTTTATAATTTGTCTGTGATTCTTTTGTCCTTAGAATATATAGACAACTAGTCAAGCTATAGTCAAGTTACCAGGTTACTAAATCACTTAAAATAATTCAACTTTGCTTGGTGAAGACACCAATTCAATACACAGATTTATTTATTTCATTTTGCTTTTGATTTGGGGGGATTGCTTTTGACTTTTATTTAGATTTAATTTTGTTTTATTTTTATGTAAAGAATTTATGTAATTCTAAAGCTAACCTATATAATAAGGTATATTCAGAGAAGCCTGGCTTCTACTCCATTCCCTTACCACACTTCCTCCCCACTCCAGCAGACAATTGTTTAATTTTATTTTTTATCTTTTAACTGATACTTAATTTTAAAAACACACATGTATTTGTGTATTCCCTCCTTTTTCTTGGATAAAACGATAACGTACTATATGCATTTTAGTCCACTCTGCTTTTCAGTTAACGTTGTACCCAGCCCGGAGGTCACGCTGTCATGGCATGCATGCAGAGATCTTCTTCATCCCTCCCCCCCTTTTTTTTTTCTTTGACGGAGTCTTGCTCTGTCGCCAGCCTGGAGTGCAGTGGCGTGATCTCCACTCACTGCAACCTCCGCCTCCTGGGTTCAAGCAATTCTCCTGCCTCAGCCTCCTGAGTAGCTGGGATTACAGGCATGCGCCACCACGCCTGGCTAATTTTTTTTGTATTTTTATTAGAGACGGGGTTTTACCATATTGGCCAGGCTGGTCTCCAACTCTTGATCTTGTGATCCACTCGCCTTGGCCTCCCAAAGTGCTGGGATTACGGGCATGAGCCACTGCGCCTGGCCTCCTTCCTTTTTCTAGCTACAGAGTAGTTTACTGTGTGGTCAAGCTACCCCTACTGATGGACATTTGAGCGGTTTCTAGTTTTTTTACTATTACAAATGATGCTGCCATGAATAGCTTTATGAATCTGTCTTCTCTTATTTTTGCCAAGAGGGGATTGCCAGGGTAAAGGGTAAATTCAAATGTAATTTGCGGCAAAAGTTCCCCTCCAGGTAGGGCTTGCGCCATTTTGTTTTCCTACCAGACAATGTACGAGAGGGGCCTCTTTTCCCACAGTCTCGCCCACAGAGCACGTTCTCAAACTTTTGAGTTTTTGCCAATCTAATAGACTAGAAATGATATCTTGGCTTAGCTTTAATTGGCGTTTCTCTGATTATGAAGAAGGTTAGACATTTTTCCATATGTTTACATTCTGATTCATGTTTGGGTCCCTAGTGCCCAGCACAGGGCCTGGCACAGGTGAGTCCCTTCTAGAATGAAGGAAAAAAGGAACAGATGAACAGACAAGGAGGAAATGAACTTTGGAAGAGGGTCGCTGACTTGCCCAATGTTGTGTCCAGTTATCACCGGAGTTGGGAATAGAATTAATCTCTTCTTTTTCTCTATGTCTAATTCATTTTTCCTGATTATAAAAATGAATAGAAGTTCATACTATTAAATAGAAAGCTTGGAAAGCACAGGAAAGCATAAACATATGAAACATTTTAATCTTTCTACCCTAACTCAATCATTTTCTAGCATTTTTGGATATTTCCTCCCAGATTTTATGCATTTTTTCCGTTATGATCACACTACATACATGCGTTTGTATTCTGTCCTTTTTCACTTAACACTTCTCCACATTAATAACAATTGTTTGCAAACATAATTTTAATGGCTGTACAATTTTTCACTATCTGAATATACATGAATGTACTTACCCTTGCTGTTACTGCTAGACTTCTAGATTGTTTCCAGATTTTTGCTATTATAAATAAGTTCTGCCATGTTCTTCTTTGTCCACCTTCTGGATATTTATCTCTCAGGATTAATTCCTGGAAGTGGAGCTCCTGGAATCGCAGCATTGAGCTCCAAGTTTGGGGTTTTTCTTGGCCATGATTGGAGGGGATTGTCTGTAGGAAGCTCTGCCCCTGTGACTTCACAGAGCCCTGGGCCTGGCCTGCTTCTCTGCATCTGTGATGTTCGGTAGAGACTCACTTGCATCCACGTTGAATCAGCAGACGGGCAGAGCGGGGAGCACCAGAGCCTGCTGAGGATGAGGAGTCAGAATCTCCTACCTTTTGCCCCCTTGCTCATTCCTGGGGCTAAGGACAGATAACTTGGAACCAACAAGGGGAAACTGCACACGGACAAGGTCAAACCTTGTGGAGGGCGCAGGGCAGGCAGGAATGCTGAGCAGACGTGGTCTGCGCTTTGTAAGCATTCATGGTGCAGTGGAGCAGATGCTGGCGTCAGACCTTCCCATCCTGCAAAGGGTTCTATGATGGACCTATACATTGTGCCATCCACAGATGGAGGGTTCTGGGTTTAGTAGAAGGAGTATAGGCCTTATGTGACAGATGAGGCTGGGGAGTGGTCAATCATGAGGGGCCCTTTCTGCCAGCCTAAGGATCCTGAAGCAGGGGGACGACAGAGTCAGGTCTGCATTAAGGACAATTCTTCTGGCAGCTGTTTGGGAGGCACGATTGCAGATGTGAACTGGAACTTAGAAAGAGGCCACTAGCAGTCTAGAGACCATGACACCTGAATCAGAGCAGTCTAGAGACCGTGATACCTGAATCAGAGCAGTCTAGAGACCGTGACACCTGAATCAGAGCAGTCTAGAGACCGTGACACCTGAATCAGAGCAGTGGCCATAGAAACAGAAAAGATGGATGAAGACAAGAAACATCGGGGATATGGTGGAGCCTCAAAACAGAAAAAGTTATGTCAATTTCTGGCCTTCCTGCAGTTGATGGGGAACAATCCTGGACCAGGACTCAAGATACCTGGGTTCCAGTCCCAGCTCTGTGTGACCTGGGACAGGTCTCTTGCCTATATCTGAGTCTGTTTCCACTTTTGTCAGCTCCAAGAGTTCCTATGTTTTGAAAACCCTGTGATCCTAAGGCTGTAAAGGGGCTGAGGTCCTTGGAGGAAAGAGGAGGGGAAATAACTGGAGGCTGAGCAGAGGGAACAGCCAGGGCTGGGGCCTTGGAGTCTGGGCTCTCTATCTCCCCGACCCAGGAGTCTTGCAGCATTAATGCCAGTGGGGTGGCCTGGGTCCAAGCCAGAGGCCAGCTTTAAGGAGGAAGGAATTGTCTCTGCCCCAAGGAACAGAGAAGAAAAAATGCAGAGTTTCCAAAAGCCACCAACAAGTCATCAGCTCTGGCAGTGCAGCCAGGGGTTTTGAATCTGCCCTGGCGTGAGCCAGTGGGGGGCAGGGCGGGCCCATTTCCCACCTCTCTGTACATCAGAGACTGCAAGATGATGAAGGGAATGAGGATGCCTTTGGATGCAAATAAGGGTAGACCCTACTGCCAAGGACCTAAATAAAGCAAAGAGGCGTATCCTGTCACACCACTGCAAGTCCAGAGCAGCTCATGGTATCATCAAGAATACAGGCTTTTCCATGTTCTCTGGTCCTTTACTGGTTCCCCCTCCAGCCTCATGAGGAGGGCTGTCATCCTCCCCGGGGCTGAGGGTGGCTGCCAGTGGCAATGGGGAATCCATGCTTGCATGGGAATGTCCGGTGCGAGACAGCAGGAGAGGACTTCTCTTCCAATGCGGACCGTAAGTTTTTTCCTTAGGTTTGAATGGGATGACTTGGGTCATGTTTCCAATCAATGACAGTCTTTCCAGGAATGACATGTTCTGGTTGACTTAGATTAATTGGGCTCTAGTGCTAAGCCTGGGGGCAGGTAGAATAGCCAACAGAATTGGGGTTCTGTGAGGAAGGAAGAGAGGACCAGATGCTGGGTCAGCAGCCGATGTGTCCACACAATGATGAGCGTTAGTTGCTCCTCTGCACATGCGACCCGTGCACAGCCTGGGGTCAGCAGGACAGGCATCATCTCCAGATCCCCAGTAAGGACTCAGGCACAGAGAAATGGAGTGACTTGCTTGGCTCATAGAGTGGGTAAGTGGCACAGCATGAATTAAGGGAAATAAATGCCAACCAAGCAAACCTCAAGCTGCCAGCATAAGCCTCTGACCCCATTCCTTCTGTTGCTGTAGGAGGCTGCTGCCTCCTCTGAGCTGCCACAGCCCCTGCCCACTAGGCCCCAAGGCTGGGGCCATGGGTTTGAATCCTGGTTTTGAGCTTCTGTATCCTCCTCTATGACATGGGACCATGAGCCTCACTGCCGATGCCTCTTGGTGTAATCGTTGGGGGAGATTACAAGAAATGAGATGATGCTTTGCTAACGGGGAAGTGCTATGGAACCACCAGGCTTCCCTGCTCCTGGTGGAAAAGGGCTCATTCCATGGGCCTCGTCTGTACCGAGCACTGGCAGACCACAGGAAACAGGCAGCCAGAAGGACCGATGAGATGGCCCGACATGGAATCCTTCAACTGCAAAGAGCTGATAAGGAGACAAGTCCAGAGAGGGGTGGTGGCCTGCCCAAGGTCACACAGGATTAGAACCCAGCCCCTTGGTCTCCAGCCTTGTCCTGCACCAGGCCTTCAGGGTCGAGTGAAGACCATCCCCTGGCCTGGGTGGGGAGGTGCAGCTGTAACACACTCTGTGCCTGCCGTCACGTCCCCAAGGTTCTCGGGGGCCATTCTTCAGGGGTTCACTGAGGCGAGGCCACACTTCCCCTCGGGCGGCTTCCTGTTTTGGCCAAACAATGACTCTTGCAGGGACCCGGTGCCAGCTGGCTGCAGCTGTTGCCAAGGCCTTGACTTCTTGCATACAGAGAGGTGAGAGGTCCCGGCCCCTGGGGTTGTGCTTCTGGCCTCCTTAGGCCACAACCCCACACTCAGATGTGGCCTTTGGGTCCCACTGGATTCAGTCAATCCTTTGGGTACTGATCACACACACAAGCACCTTCTGTTTGCCAGGCTGTGTCAGGGCACCCAGAACACAGAGATACATGAGATGAGAGTTGAGTGAGTCTACAAACTTTTATCCAGTACTCACAAGGAGCAGGGCATTGTACTAGATTCAGTTGATACAGATATGAACAAGATACACCCTCTAATCTCACTGGCTGATTCTTTGTTTATCCTCCCATTACCCTGTAAAAGCTTGAAGTTCATCACCAGTCATTTACATGTGCATGTGAATTAGTGCAAGCAGCTCTGTTTTGAAGGAAAAGTCTCAGGGCATGTGGAGAAAGGATACTAAGGATGTGGGTAAAAATAATGGAGATGAAGTTTTTTATGATGACTTTTTTAACAGGTGAGGAAATCAAGATTCAGATATGGAAAGAAACTAACTTAAGGTAAAGGGTGGAGTCAGGACCTTAATCCAGGTCTTCAGACTCCAGCCTTGAACATCAGAGAGCTTCAAAAAGCAGCCCATCCGATTGAAAGCCCCACAAGGTCAGAGCTGCTGTACGAGGGACCGTGTGTGCATGAGGGTGCTTGCTGCTGTCAAATACGAAGGGGGACTAGATGAAGGGGAGGAAGTCTGGAGTGCCCGCTATGTGTTGGACACATAGGCATTGTCATCATTCCCTCTCTGCTGATGAGACATGCAGCTCCACAGAAGAGCCCTCTGGAGCCACTGCTGAGCAGTGCAGTGTGGGGAGACTCATCCAGGTTCCATGCTGTAAATGTTGTTCTTTCACCCCCAGCCCATCCTGCTCTGTGCCTGGGTTGGCCAACTTCTGTGTATGCATCACTTTTCTGTTAGGTTTGGCCAGCAGATGCTGTGGTCGTGTGGCCCAGGCTTGTCTGCCCCCACCTTCAAGCTGGGGGTGAGGAGAGTTCTGGAGAACAGAGAGGAGAAGAAGCAGAGGTCCTCCTGTGCAGCCAGGAATGGGCCAGGAGGGAGGGCGAGGACTGAGGTCACTAGGTGGACACCTCCCAAGTCTGCTCCAAGCCTGACCTCCCCGCTGAGCACCACAGACAGACCTCCACTGTGCTCCAGAGACCTTTGTAGCATGGTCCCTTCCTCCCCTACTCCTTGCCCTGTGCCCCATCCATCAGGGAAGGGCCCCAGATGCCTAGAGTCAGCCCTGACAGTCTCCCTCCCCTGCCTCCAGCCCCTGAGCTTATCAAGCTCTTGCCGAAGCTCAGTGGTCCCATTCTCTAAGCTACGCTGGACTCTAGCCTTCTCTTCAGGCTGTAGCTGCCTCCTTGGTCTGGGTCTTATCTACACTTAGTTACGACAATGGCCTCCTCACCAGTCTCCCTGACCCCATTCTGGCTCCCTTTAATCCATCTTCCATTGGGCAGTCAGTGTGTCTTCCAGAAATACAAATCTAAGCCTGTGTCTTCTGTGCTTAAGTGGAGCCCAAACTGTGTGATATGCCCCAGGTCTCCCTCTCCAGCCTTACCCCTGAAGCAAAATCCTTGTGATGTTCTGTAATCCATCAGCCTTTGCTGGCTTCTTGCTCCCTGCTTTAACCAATTTCAGAATAGCCCCCTTGGAAAGGGGAAATTTCCCACTGGCACCATCACTGTCTTGGTTTGAGTTTCTTCAAAAGCCAAGTGTGAGACAAAGATTTGGGGCAACTAGTTACTGGGGAGGTGATCCCAGGAGGCAGGAGTAAGGGAGTGGGGAGAACAGGACAGAAAGCAAGCAAAGCCATTGCCAGGGTGTGTTTTATCCGTCTCTACAGTGGGTGACAGAGCTGTGTTCCACCAGGACCCCTGAAGCCTACAGAATGCCTTCCAGAATTGCTCGTCTGCAGGACTGGAAACTGATGATTGATCTGCTGACTCCAGCCCCCACTGGGTAAGGTCCCTGAGACTTCTGGGCTGTAATGCCTGCCCAAGCAAGGTCAGATGGTGCCAAAGAGCTTGCAGCAGATGCAGAAAGTCATGGCTTGGGTAGGATGCTGGCCATGTGAGGTGAGCCTGGGCTGGCAAGGAAATGTCCACCCCAGCTGCAGCTGATGTGGCATGGGCGCTGGAGGCGGCTGCACAGAAACATTCCTTGGTCAGTCAATACACACGGATTGCTGGATCTCAGCTGTTCATGAGATGCCTGGGTTGCAAAGAAAAGGCTACAGGCTGGGCACAGTGGCTGATGCCTATAATCCCAGCACTTTGGGAGGCTGAGACGGGCAGATTGCTTGAGGCCAGGAGTTCGAGACCAGCCTGGCCAACATGGCAAAATCCCGTCTCTACTAAAATTACAAAAATTAGCCACACATGGTGATGCGTGCCTGTAATCCAAGCTACCTTGGGAGGCTGAGGCACGAGAATTGCTTGAACCCAGGAGGCAGAGGTTGCAGTGAGCCAAGATGGCACTGCTGCACTCCAGCCTGGATAACAAAGTAAGACTGTCTCACAAAAAAAAAAAAAGAAGAAGAAAAAGAGGCTATGCACAGAGTGCCCCTGCCGGACTATGGAATGAACATGGGCTTTGCCATCAGACTTCCTGGGTTCAAACCCACTTCTGCCAGTACCTGCTGTGGGACCTTGAGCAGGTCACATCACCCTTGAGGCACCTTGAGCCACGGGGTGTAAATGGAAACTATAAAATAGAAACAATAATTTCCACCATATAAGGTGTTTAAGAGAATCAAACGTACTTGCAAAAATGAATGCATATGGCAGTGTGATGCTGAATGCAATTTGTTGTGTCCTCACGAAGCCGGCTGCCCAGGCTTTGCTTCACTCTACTCTCCCATCTCCTCTTTGCCTTGCTGCACTGCTTTAGCTTGTGTTGCCTAGCAGCCCTGGCCTCATGTGGGCAGTGCTGGTTTTGCCCTGCCCAGCTTTGGGGCTAGCACATCAGCAATCCCCTCCCTGACTCTACTATCCAGAATAGAAATTGATTTTGTGGAAACACAGAATAAAGAGCTGGCATGGCATACCACATAGCAGTGACATGTGTTTTTAAATCCTTATGAACTGTTTCTGTCTCCCCCAGATCCCTCTTCTGACACAGCTGCCTTTCTCACAGAGGAAAATGTAGCCTGAACCCAACACTCCGTTTTATTCTTCCACACTCATCCCTGCCCTTTGGGTTCTGGGCTGTCCCCATCTGTTATGGGTTGACTTTTGTCCCCCCCAAAAACTCATATGTTGAAGTCCTAACCCTCAGTACCTCCGAATGTGACCTTGTTCGGAAATAGGGTTACTGCAGATGCTGTGAGGCTACACTGAAGTAGGGTGGGAATTAATTCCAATATGACTGGTGTCCTTGTAAAAAGGGGACACATGGGCACAGAGATATATATACGGGGAGAATGCCATGTGAAGACTGAAGTTATGCTGCCACAGGTCCAGGAGCTACCAGAACTCGAAGAGAGGCCTAGACAGATCCCTCCCCAGAGCCTTCAGAGGGAGCACCGCCCTGCTGATGTCTTGATCTTGAACTTCCAGCCTTCAGAACTGCGAGGCAATAGATTTCTTTTTTCTTGAGACAGAGTATCACTCTGTCACCCAGGCTGGAGTGCAGTAGTGCGATCTCGACTCACTGCAACCTCCACCTCCCAGATTCAAGTGATTATCCTGTCTCAGCCTCCCGAGCAGCTGGGACTACAGGCATCTGCCACCACACCTGGCTAGTTTTATATTTTTAGTTTAGACGGGGGTTCCACCACATTGGCCAGGCTGGTCTTGAACTCCTGACCTCAGGTGATCCACTCACCTCGGCCTCTCAAAGTGCTGGGATTACGAGCCACAGCGCTCAGCCAAGACAATAGATTTCTATGGTTTAAGACAACAAGTTTCACAGTAGCCCTAGCAAACTAATACATTACCTAAAAGGGCAACTTATTTTTCTGCTACCAATATAGTTTTCCTGTCCTTTTTTTCCCATCCAGCCTTTCTGGCTCTGTTGATGTGCTTCTGTTTCTCCACTCCTTGAGGGACTGAATCCTCGGAAGCAGAGCCTGTGTCATCCTCACTGTTGTATCCTCAGGGCCTGGCAGAGCCTGGCCACAGTTCCCATTCAGGAAAGGTTTGCTAAAGACTTCTTGAATGTAGTAGCTTTGATACTTGCCCCTCAAGGATAGTCCAGAGCTGGGCAGGCTGCACTATCAAGGGAAGGCATTGCCAGACATGAGCAAAGGTGCAGTGAGGGGCAGGAAGGGGCAGGCTGGGGAGATTGTGAGAAGCCCACAGTTGGCTGGGATGTAGATACTGGTAGTGGGGAGAGGTAGGGTGGAACCAGAAGGTGGGGAAATATGACGTTAGGGTATTGGGGTTTGTGAACGCATTTAGTTGAGTAAGCAATGGAGCTCTGGGTGGCATGGAAAGGAGACAGAAAAATAGCAGGGCTCTGGGATAATTATTCAGCTACAGAACGGACCAAACACAGGGAGACCAGGGAGGTCTGGGCTGGGACCACAGTCCAAGTGAGAAATGATGAAGGCTTGAACCCTCATGGACACGAGGATGGAGACAAGATCAGAGACATTTAAGAGGAAGAAACACCAGCCTGCTGACTGCCATAGAGGTGTTTTCCCCCTGAGGTGCTGCCTCCAAGCTCCGCCTTCTCCTGCAGACGCCACGCTGAGAATTTCCATGATGTCTGTAGTGACATATAAATCACCCCACCCCCAGTCCCCTCTCTGAAGGCTGACAGTTCTGGTGAGAGAGCAAAGACGCACGATCCCCACCCCAGGCTGCTAGGGTTTCTGGTTCACAATTCAAAATGTCAATTCATGGAAGGAGGTGATATTTCACCTTTTTTAATATCAATTTTTTTATTATCAATCATGAATAATAAAAGTTAATAGTACAAAAAAATCTGAAAATACAGTGTCATTGAAATCTTACAAGTGTAAGGTGAAAATTACAGTAAAAAATGACCCTGAATAATCCCTTAAGAAGAATGACCTAGGATACTAGAAATTCAGAAGACAGAGATTACATTATTTCATCTTCTTTACCTTTTGACCATGAGCATCAAAGTCTAGTTCAAAGTGGAATGGGAGGGCAGGGTTTGGAGGTGGGTGATGGCTAAATTAAATGCTTGCTGGGTATGGGTCCACTATACTGATAAACCAAAGAAAAGAGAAATCACCTGAAATCCTTCTCCCACTCTTATTTTTTGGAGAGTGTCCTCATTCCAGTCTTTTAATTTTTCCTAATGCATATTACAAGCTAGACTCAGTGGAGTAGAATCATGTAATAGCTTTATTTTTCTGACAACAGTACCTCACAAGCCTGTTCCACTGGCTTTCCTTTCCCTCAACCTGGATGATGATATATCTTGAGCAGATCTTATAGCTTTGGGGGCAGGGGACAATATAATGTTAGATATCAATGAAGAGCCTCATTCTCAGTTTTATTTTTATTTTAAGTTCCAGGGTACATGTGCAGGATGTGCAGATTTGTTACATAGGTAAATGTGTGCTATGGTGGTTTGCTGTACCTATCAACCCATGACCTAGGTATTAATCTCAGCAAGCATTTGCTACTTTTCCTAATGCTCTCCCTCCCCCCACCCCTCATCCATAGGCCCCAGTGTGTGTTTCCCTCCCTGTGTCCTTGTGTTCTCATTGCTCAGTTCCCACTTAAAAGTGAGAACATGCAGTGTTTGGTTTTCTGTTCCTGCATTAGTTTGCTGAGGATAATGCCTTCCAGCTCCATCCATATCCCTGCAAAGGACATGATCTCTTTTTTTAAAAAATGGCTGCATAGTATTCCATGGTGTATATGTGCCACATTGTCTTTATCCAGTCTATCATTGACGGGCATTTGGGTTGATTCCATGTCTTTGCTATTGTGAATAGTGCTGCAATGAACATACATGTTAATGTATCTTTGTAATGGAATTAGTTATATACCTTTGGGTATATACCCAGTAATGTGATTTCTGAGTCAATGGTATTTCTGGTTCTAGATCTTTGAGGAAACACCACACTGTCTTCCACAATGGTTGAATTAATTTACATTCCTACCAACAGTGTAAAAGCGTTCCTATTCCTCCACAACCTCGCCAGAACCTGTTGTTTCTTGACTTTTTTAATAATTGCCATTCTGACTGGTGTGAGATGATATCTTGCTGCATCGCCCAGGCTGGAGTGCAGTGGCACGATCTCTGCTCACTGCAACCTCTACCTCCCAGGCTCAAGCAAGTCTCCTGTCTCAGCCTCCCAAGTAGCTGGGATTACAGGCACCCACCACCACGCCCAGCTAATTTTTGTATTTTTAGTAGAGACGGGGTTTCACCATGTTGGACAGGCTGGTCTCAAACTCTTGACCTCAAATGATCCACCCGCCTTGTCCTCCCAAAGTGCTGGGATTGCAGGCGTGAGCCACCACACCCGGCCATGAGATGGTATCTCATTGTGGTTTTCATTTGCATTTTTCTAACGATCAGTGACGTTGAGTTTTTTTCATATGTTTGTTGGCCGCATGAATATCTTGTTTTGAGAAGTGTCTGTTCATGTCCTTTGCCCACTTTTTAATGGGAGTGTTTGTTTTTCTTCCTGTAAATTTGTTTAAGTTCCTTGTAGATTCAGTTATTTTTTTTTAAGTCTGCCAAATAAGGGTATGGCATAAAGTGCCTTCTGATGTAGTTCCCCAAGAAAGATACTACCTCACTTCTGTGGTGTGATAAGTGTGATATAATAAGAAACATATATATTTGATCTCTGCCCCTAGTTCCTGAAACAGCTCCCCAAACCCTGGGAATCTCCCGAGTGATAAGAATGTCTTTTGTATGCCAATGAGATGACTGGTGGCTGGAGGCCCCTAGATAATTTCAGCATAGGGGCTGGTCACAGGAAAGATCCAGCCATGATTAGAGGGTTGGAACTTTCAGCCCCAGGCTGAAGGTTGAGTCGCTCACCAAAGGCCAATGATGTAATCCATCATGCTTACCTAATGAAACCTCCATGAAAACCCGAAAGGACTGGGTTTGGAGAGCTTCCAGAATGCCGAACACCTGGAGGTGCTGGGAGGCTAGTGTGCCTGGAGAGGGCATGGAAGCTCCCCCATACCTTGCCCTGTGTATATCTTCCATCTGGCTGCTCTTCTGTATCTTTTCTAATATCCTTTATAATAAATGGGTAAATGTAAGCAAAGTATTTCCCTGAGCTCCATGATCTGTTCTAGCAGATTAATTAAACCTAAGGAGGGCATCTTGGGAACCCTGATTTATAGCTGGCTGGTCAGAAGCATAGGTCACAACCTGGGGCTTGTGATCGGCATCTGAAGTGGGGTGGAGCACTGTGGATCTGACACTATCTTCAGGTAGATATTGTCAGTATAGCATTGAATCACAGGATGCCCAGATGGTGCCCGCTGGAGAAAATTGGTGGTTAGTGGGAAGAAATCCCGCATGTTTTGGTGACCAGAAATGAAGCATTCTATGGTGAGTGTGAGAGTAGGAAAAATACTGGTTTTTCTTATCTCTTGCAAAATGGCATTCTCACCAAAAAGGCAGAACCTGACAGAGAAACTATCAGACAAAACCAAAATGAAAAACAGTCTACGAAATAATTGGCCCAGAGTCATCAAAAATGTCAATGTCATAAGAGACAATAACATACTGAAGAACCGTGCTGGGTAAAAGGAAACCAAAGAGACATGGCAGCCAAGTGAAATGCATGATCTTAGATCCAGTACTGGATCAGAGGTGAAGACTGCTACAAAGCATGTTACCAGGGGCATTTTGTGAAATTTGGATCTAGCCTAAGGATTATATAATAGTATTATATTAATGTTAAATTTCCTGAATTTGATAACTATATTGTAGTTATGTAAGATAATATATTTTGTCTTAGAAAATACATGTTAAAATGTTTGGGGGTAATGATGTATGCAACTTTAAAAAGGTTAAGAAAAAAATGTGTGTATAAAGAGAAAGTGACAAAGCAAAATGCTAACAATCACTAACAGCTGGTGAATGTGCATAAAGGGTATATATATGGGTGTTCTTTGTACTATTCTTAAAATTCTTCTGCAAGCTTAAAGGACTGTTATCAAAAATATATAAAGAGCTCTTAAAACTCAACAATAAGAAAATAATCCATTTTATAATGGGCAGAAGACTTGAACAGACACCCCACCAAAGAAGATATGCAGATGACACATAAGCATATAAAAAGTGGCTCAACGCCATACATCGTTAGAGTTGCAAATTAAAACAACAAAGAGATACCACTAAACACCTGATAGAATGGCCAAAATGCAAAACACTGACAACACCAAAGGCTGGCAAGGATGTGCGGCAACAGGAACTCTCATTCATTGCTGGTGGGAATGCAAAACGGCACAGCCACTTTAGAAGACAGTTTGGCAGGTTTGTGTGTGTGTGCAAAACTAAACATACTCTTATTCTTTGATCTGGCAGTTGCACTCCTTGGTATTTACCCAGATTAGCTGAAAACTTACGTTCACACAAAATCCTGCACACAGATGTTTATAGCCGCTTTATTCACAATTGCCAAAACTTGGAAGCAATCAAGATGTCCTTCAGTAAGTGAGAGGGTAAATAAATTATGGCACATCCAAACAATGAAATATTATTCAGCACTCAAAAGCAGCTGTCAAGAAAAGAAAAGACATGGAGGAAACTTACACTCATGTTACTAAGTGAAAGAAGCCAGTCTGAGAATGTTACATACTGAACAATTGCAACTATACGACATTCTGGGAAAGGCAGAACTATGGCAAAAGTAAAAAGATCAGTCATTGCCAGAGGTTAGAGGGGAGTGGAATAATTAGGCAGAGCACAAAGGATTTTTAGATCAGTGAAACTATTCTATATGATGCTATAATGATGAGTACATGTCATTATCGATTTGTCAAAATCCATAGAATGTACAACACCAAGAGCAAACCCAAATGTAAACTATGGATTCCAGGTGATAACGATGCATCCATGTAGGTTAATTGTTTGTAACAAATGTTCTGCTCTTCTGTGGGATGTTGATGGTGGGGAGGTTGTGCTTGTGTGGAAATGGGTGGGCATGGGAACTCTGTACGTTCTGTTCAATTTTACTGTGAACCTAAACCTGCTCTAAAAATTAAAGCCTATTTTAAAAACATGAAACTTTAGCCTCTTACTGCACTCCCATTAAAGGGATTAAAGAAAAAAGTAACAATACTAAGTGTCGGTGAGGATGTGGAGCAACTGGAACTCTTACACATTGCTGATGAGAATTAAATATTGGACAATCACTTTGGAAAACAGTTTGTCAGTGTCTTTGAAAGTGAAACATATACCTGCCCAGTGACCTAACACTCCCACTCCTAGATATTTCCCCAAGAGAAACAAAAACTTTTGTTAACACAAAAATCTGTATATGAATGTTTATAGCAGCTTTATTTATAATTGCCAAAACCTAGAAAAAACCCCAATGTTCTTTGGTAGGTGAATGGTTAGACATCCTGTGGTACATCCATTCAATGGAATACTACTCAGTGATAGGAAGGAACTTCTGGTACTTTCAAAAACATGGATGAATCCCAAGTGCAGTGTACTAAGTGAAAGAGCCCAGACTCAAAAGGCTACATATTGTGTGATTTCATTTATATGACCATCTGGAAAGGGCAAAAGTGTATCCAAAACTAAGCCCTATCACTTTAGGGTGAGAGAAAGCATTTATATCTTGACTGTGGTGGTGGTAGTTACATCACTTTATGTGTTTTTCAAAACTCATAGAAGAGAACGTTATTAAGGGTGAATTTTACCATGTGTAAATTATACCTCAACTAAGCCAACAAATCAACTTGAGTTTCTCCTAGAGTTCTGCGACCCGGCTCAGAGACCTGCAGTGAGGAATGGGAGCCTTGTTTGTCTCTCCCGTTATCTATTCTGCTTCTTTGAATTGGCTCCAGGTTGAGAGGGGTTTGGGGGAGATACAGGCAAGTGCAAGGTCTGCTCTGAATGGAGTCATTGTAACCTGGTGTTAGACTCCCCTAGGTGTCAGATGCCCAAACTCTGGCCCTTGCTTTAAAAGGACAAACATTTTTTGGGTTGTGTGCAGGCTTCTTTGTTGGTCTCCTCCAGCTGGTTCCTGGGCTTGGGTGACATATTCCCCAAGACCACCTGTGCCTGTCCCCTTCACTCTGGCTGAGGGTCCTTCTGTAGGGGTCCCCTTCTCCTGGAGGGCAGACTTCTTGGGCAGGGATCTTTCATGATGACTGACATTTGGATACCTTGCACTGTTTCTGGTTGGTAGCACAGGAAACATTTCTCTCTTTTGCACCCTGCAAGCACAGGCTGCTCCCATGGCAGCCCCCACCCCTCATGCTACCACCAGGGATAGCTCCCATCAGCTTTTTCTCTTTAGACTTTTCCAGGGGAAAGGTGGGTCAGGTTCTGTTTCCCCCAAGCTCCAGGGAAGCCCCAGTCTCTTGGCTTGAGTTATGTGGGGTGAGGCACAGCACTGAGGTGACTCTCCCCAAGGAAAACCCCTGCATCCATCCTCCTCTCCCGGGTCAGTGCCTGCTCCGAGGCTGCTCTGAGCCTGTATAAGGGCATCACAATCTGCCCAAGTCCTGCTGGATTGTGTCTGGTGCTGCTTTTGAGGCTCTGGGGTACAGCAGCAGTTCTGAGACAGGAAAGTCCCATTTCACATCTTACTACACATAAATATTATGTTATTTTAACAAAACTGGGATTTTGCTACGTTTATCACCATTTTATAACCTGCTTTTTCACTTCATACTATGTTTTCAGCATCTTTCCATGTCAGTAGACTGCTACATTCATATCATTTTAAATGAGTGATTAATATCACTTATATAAATATACTAAAACTTATATCCATCCCCAATTGTTGGTTGTTTTAGGTTGTTTCTAATTTTAGATGATTATGTTTAATAATGTTATGTTTGGGGTGAATTTATGTGAAGCTGATGAAAGGACCCCATTTGCACAAGTGCCTTTCAAATGCCTGGGAGTGATCTAGCAATTTTATATTCATAATTTTGTATTCTTTGTGTTATAGGGGCCCCCTAAATTGTATAAACTTCAGGCTCCACAAAAACTGGATGTGTCCTTGGCTATGACAAACGTCTTCGCACTCAATTTTTTTTCTGTTTTTTGGCTACGTCTTTATTTCCTTAGGATAAACTCCTAGAAACAGAATTGCTAGATTAAAGCAGATGCACATTTTTAAGATTCTTGGAACATATTGCCAAAGGGCCCTCCAGAATAGGTGATTTCATTTACACTCCCACTCTGCCTTGAATGAGAACAACCACAACTGGGGCGGTTTCTAAGGGATTGTGTTTCCTTGTTATTGTGACTTGGTTGTAGCTGACATTCCCACCTTTTCCCGAAAGTAGAATCTGAGATCCACGGGATCTGTGGGTAGAATTCTTGGGGTCTGTGAACTTGGTTGAGAAAAAATTACATCTTTATTTTCATCATTAGCTTCTCATTGAAATGTAATCTATCTTTCCATCTTGAATGTAGACCACGAATCCCCATAGTATTCGCAGTACAAATGACTTTAGCAGTCCTGTAACCAACAGAAATCACACGTTTTCCTGCCTTGTTACAGATCTCTCAGAATATCATTTATGCTCATCGGTGCTTCAAAATTACGGTAGTTATTAGACTTGCCACTAGATCTTGTTATGTAATGTGCTCATAAAGAACATGTATTACTAAATCACAATTTATTTTTTAATATTTTGATAAGCAGTCAATAGAATTGGTTTCCTTTGTAATCATGTGTATTTTTTATTTTATGAATTTTAAAACCTTATCCTGAAAAGAAGTCCTTAGTCTTCACCAGACTGCCAAGGCATAATAAAGTTCAGAACCCTTATTGTACTCACATATCTTTAAAACTTACTGAAGGAAAGGAATTAAGCTTTCATGAACCCCTGCCTGGAGCCAGGCTCTAGGGGTACATGCTGGGGGTACAGAAGAGGCAGGATGTCCTCCTGCTTTTGAGGAGCTCATAGTCTAGGTGGGACATGTGATTTCACAGCTCCTGCCACTCATTGTCCTGTGGACTGAAGGCCCAGTTTCTCAGATCTTTCAGGATTTTAAGAAAAATTAGAAATCCAGATTTTTGTATGTTCCCATGTAAAACAACTCTTACAGTTTTTAAATGTTGGCAACTAGTCAAAATTTTTATAAACCACTGTGTGGGCCAAATAAAGCACGTCTGAAGGCTAAATCTGGCCCAAAGGCCACCGGTTTTCAACCTTTGCTCTAGGAAAGCTGAATTCCAGTGAGGGTGGGACAAATTTATTCTGTGGAACAAAGCAGCAGAGAACCTGAGCACCCCCACCCATACCCTACTCTGCTCCTGTAAACCAGGGAAACAGGGAACTGGAGTCTTGGCTTTGAGAAGAGAGGAAATGAGAGAAGAAACTCTACTGTGGGCAGTGGGATTCCCTGTAACCTGGGTGCAGGCCGGGTGAGGAAAGACATGGCTGGAGGTAGATGCTACTGTAGTGAGAGTATCAAGGGAATTGTGGGAACAATGAGGCAATTAAATTATTGTATATCTGGAAAACCTCAGAGCCTCTAGCAAATAAGATAAAATAACTGCAAAAGAAAAACCTATTTGAATTATTAAGAAAAAATGATATGATTAGATATAAGATAAATGTACAAAAACCAATTATTTTTGACAATAAATGCATAGAAACGGAAATAGAAAAATATTCCCATTATGTTACTGACAAAAACTATATTCAGAAATAAATTTAACAAGAAAGATATAGGGTCTCTATGAAGAAAGGTATACAATCTTGTAGCAAGATAGAACACAAGATCTGAGGCTGGGCTTAGTGGCTGCTCATGCCTGTAATCCCAGCACTTTGGGAGGCTGAGGCGGGTGGATCACCTGAGGTCAGGAGTTTGAGACCAGCCTGGCCAACATGGCAAAACCCCATCTCTACTAAAAATACAAAAATTAGCTGGGTGTGGTGGCACACGCCTGTAGTCCCAGCTACTCAGGAGGCTGAGGCAGGAGAATCGCTTGAACCCAGGAGGCAGAGGTTGCATTGAGCCAAGATTGCAACACTGCACTCCAGCCTGGGTGACAGAGCAAGACTCCGTCCCAAAAACAACAACAACAACAGAAAAGAGAACACAAGATCTGAACAAATGGAAAGATACACCATACTCTTGGATGGGAAGACTTAATATAGAAATGTCAAACCTTCCAAAATCAATTCCAGAGTACAACGATCTTGATGTTTATATGAAGCAATAAATTCCTGAGAATAGCCAAAAAGACATGAAAAATAGTAACAGTACAAGATGACTTGTCTTGCAAGTATCAAAACCAACACTAAAACCAATCTTGTCTTGCAGGTATCAGAACCAACTCTAAAACCAATCATTAGAGTAATGGTATAGAAACAGAGAAATAGATTAGTGAAAAAAAAAAGAAATCCAGAAATAGATCTCAAATATATATCAGAATTTAATATCTGACAGAGTAACCTTTTAATTACTTAATAAGCAATGCTTTCAAAATTACTATTCATTTTGAAGCAAGTAAAATTGGATGATTATTCAGCTTCAAAATAAAAAACACATCTCAGGTTGGCTGGGCGTGGTGGCTCACACCTGTAATTCTAGCACTTTGGGAGGCTGAGGCAGGAGGATCTCTTGAGCCCAGGAGTTCAAGACCATCCTGGGCAACATAGGGAGAACTTCTCTCTATTAAAAAAAAAAAAAATCAACAACATTTCAGGTTATGTAAAGATTTAAATGGAAAATAAAAAACAAGATAACAATTTTGGGTGTTTTTTTTTTTTGAGACGGACTTTTGCTCTTGTCACCCATGCTGGAGTGCAGTGGTACCATCTCGGCTCACTGCAACCTCCGCCTCCTGGGTTTAAGTGATTCTCCTGCCTCAGACTCCTGAGTAGCTGGGATTACAGGCATGCATCACCAAGTTTGTCTAACTTTTTTTGTATTTTTACAGAGTTTCACCGTGCTGTCCAGGCTGGTCCCGAACTCCTGACCTCAGGTGATCCACCCACCTCGGCTTTCCAAAGTGCTGGGATTAGACATGTGAGCCATCGCACCTAGCCAACGTAACAAATTTTACAAGAAAATTTAGGAGACTATATGAGCAACCTGAGTGAAACTTAATAAAATTGAGAAGCGATTAAGGAAAAGTGAGACCTTGGAAAACATTGTAGGCCAAAAGATACATAAGCAGGGTCAATAGACAAATGAGTTATGGAAATGTGAGACAAAGTTTAAGATCTACAACATACAATAAGGATTTACAAATTAATAAGAACTAGTTAACTCAGTAGAAAAATGGGCAAAGGATAAAAATGGGTAATTCACAGAAGAGTTCATCCTAATGGCCAAAAATACAAATGAAAATGTGCTCAGCTCCAGCAGCAGGAAAATGCAATTTAAAGTAACAATGAGAGATTGCTTTATACCCACAGCTAAAACCTGCATTTCTGGCACGGATGCACAGGATAAGATACTTCCATACGTTGTTTGCGGAAATGTGAAACATTACTGTTTTTTTGAAATGCAAACTTTATTAAAAGTATATATAATATACGTTAAAAATGTATAGCATATATATCTCCATTGATTTACTTCTAGGTATTCATTCAACAAGAACACAAACCTAGAGAGTATAGGCATATGAATAGAATTTTTTGCCTCATGTTTATAGTTAAAGAAAAGATAAAGCTATTGTTCATCAGTAGGGGAATGGCTGAATAAATTGTGGAATATTCACACTATGGAATATTATGTAATGTCAAAAATTATTTGAAACTTATATCAGTTTATTTGGGGGGATTTCCTTGAAGTACTATTGCATAAAAAAAGCGAAATGCATGACAGTATAATAGAACATGATCCCATTTTTATAAAATAACAATTAAAATCTCTAATACTTCCATATGTGTGTTTGCATACAATTTAAATGTGTCTGTCAGTGATTACTCAATTAAGGAGAAAACATACAGAAAGATGGATACAGTAGGTTATCTGGGGTCAAAGGGGAGGGTAGTACAAGCTGACATGAGCAGTGTGGAAAGTGAGGAGGGAGACATTTTTGGCTCATCCTCCACCAAAAAAATAAAATAAAATAAAATAAAAAAGCACGGGCCTTTGGAATTGAACTCCCTCACCCTGCAGCCCCTAGCTAGCCCCCTCCCCCCAAAATGCTTGACTCCCTTGGGCATCCCTCCCACCACCCTATACGTGGCCTTCCACGTTTTTTCCATGATGCTAGAATAGGGCAGTCAAGTCACCAAGGGGCAGGGAGGGGCCGGGGCTGGGGGGCTGCTTTCAGTGCATGAGAAAGGACCTCAGGGTCCAGAGTTCAGGCCCTGAACTCTCCCCAGTCGCCTGAACTCTCCCCAGGCGACTTGGCAAATTCATGAGAGTGAGTGGAAGAGGCCACAGGGAGTATTGATTGACTTGTTCTCTCAACTGAAGTCCTCCTTCCGTCTTAGCTGACAGGTCATGTCCTCAGAAAGGATTCTTCTGAGTCCCACCCCTCAGTGATCTTGCCCTTCACTCCCTTTCATAGCACTCATTACAATTTGCCATCGTTTTTGTTTGTGTGTGATTAATGTCTATTTCCCAAGCGTCACAAGAGGAGGAACGCTGCCTGTGCAGGACCCAGTATGAGATGTGGCAGGGTCCCGGCAACGCTGGCTGCTTTCAGTCATTTGCTCACTCACTGTCTCCTTCATTGACTCAATCTTTTCTGCATTTCTTTATTCATTTTTTCCCTTATTCACTCCAGAAACATGCTATTGGTCCATGCCTTTTCCTGATCTGAATCTTCCGCTTTCTAGGGTGGCTTTTTCAGAGAAGGAGGGAGTGGGGACATGATGGCAGAATTCTGGGAATGCATCCACAACTTGGGAGGGCCTAGCTGGGTGAGTTGGAAGCTCTCCAGGGAAGGAGGGAAGATTTCAGAAGGCTGGAAGTCCTGAGCAGAAGGTGCTGAATGAGGAGAGAGGAGAAAGTGATGTGATGGAGGCTGGGCCAGGCAGACCCCTCTACTCCCAGACATGCCCTGGCCCTTCCCGCTGCCAGGCCTTGGGTCCTGCCATTTGTTCTGCCTGGAAAGCCTCTTCCTATCTCCACGTGTTGAAATCCTACCCTTCCTTGCAG
Source organism: Pongo abelii (assembly GCF_028885655.2). NCBI lineage: Eukaryota > Metazoa > Chordata > Mammalia > Primates > Hominidae > Pongo > Pongo abelii. The sequence continues at coordinate 78,706,858 of NC_071994.2, forward strand.
AGCCAGCCCAGATGTCCTCGAAGTCTTGCCTCACTTCTCCAGCTGGAAGGGCTGCTCCCTGCTGCAAACAAACTTCCCGAGCACAAAATCTGGACCTCCCTCAAGGCGCTGACCACTTCCTGGCTTGGGTTGTGGTGTGGCCCCTCTCTCCACCCCATAGACAGAAGCTCTGTCCAACTGTTCCCTGTATCCTGCAGGGCCTAGGGCCCAGCACAGAGCAGATGCCCAAGCCACTCTGGCCGAACAAATGAGCAGTGCTGAGTTTGGGGGTGGGGGGCCATGATTATGACCCCATTTTACAGATGCGGAAATAGAGGTGCAGCTAAGTGACGGTCTTGGCCTTGGTCCCACAGTGAGGAAGCAGCAGAACCTAGACTCAGGCCTGTGTTTCTGGTCCCAGAGGCCGGACTCTTTCCAGGGCAGCTTGGTGGGAGGTGAGGTAGGGTGGGGTGGAGTGAGACTGGATCCTGGGAACCAGCAGGCCAGGGAGAGCTGGAGTTTGGATGGCCAAGTTCAGGGAAAGCGCAGCTGGGGAGGAGCCAAGGTATTTATTATGCTTGGTCTCCAGTTCCAAACAGAGCTGATGGATGGAGCTGCTCCAGTTCCTATAAACAGCTCGGGCCTCCCTCTCCCCCACCCCGCCCTCCCCATTCTCAGCCACCACAGCCCAACTGTTTCCAGTGCGATAGGGGTGGGTGGGGGTGGGGGGAGATGACCAAGAAGAGAAGAATGGGAGAGGAGGGGGAGCAAAGGAGAGGGGGAGGACAAAGATAAGACAGGGTCCTAGAGGCCTGAGGAAGCTGCAGGGAATGGAGGGTGGTCAGAGAGGATTCTTTGCCTCCCCACTGGCCCCTGCTGCCGTGGGCGGCCCACAGTCTGCATTCCCCTGTCCTTTCTGTGTCCCCTGGGTCTGTTCAGAAAGGCTCCTCGCCACATTCTCTGAGGGCTTGTCTCAACTCCACAAGCTTCTGAGTCCTGGAGGACAGGGGCCATTCACTCAGAAAACCTTTTCTGAGCTGGCTTTAGTCCGTGTTGGCTCATAGGCCCTGGGGACAAATAGTACTCCGGGTAGGACCTCCCCCCAGGACCTCCTGGCCTGGTGGGTGGGTCAGGCAGACACCCGATGCTGAGGGCAGCCCAGACCTGTGGGCAGCTGGAGAAGAGAAATCCAGACAGTCTCCCCAGAGAAGGTGATGGAGGTGATACAGGCGAGGGTGGTGAAGAAGATTGTGCAGGTGGGTCGGGGGGTGAGCTGGTTCCGGCAGAGGAGGCGGGAGAGGTGCAGGAGGCAGTGCTGCCTAATGGTTAAGACTGCTGGCTCCAGAGTGGGACAGCCTGGGTTCAAGTCTCATCGCTGGAGCTCAGTTCTCTAAAATGAGGATGGTAACAGTAGAAATCTCTTCAAAGGTTGTCAGAATTAAACACGACAATGCACATCCAGTGCTCAGCATGGGCCCGCCCGGAAGTGCTCAACAATGGCCATCTCTGAGCATGTTGTGAGAGGTGGTGGGAGAGAGATGGGCCTCATGGGCTCAGTGAGCTGCCTGAAGGACAGGGGCACAGAACACAGACAGTGGGTCCCAGATCCTGGAGGATGTGGCCAGCCTGTGGGTCTGAGAGGGTGAGTCGCGGGCGCGTCCCGGGACCCGTTCCTGGTGGAGTGCCACGCCAGCACATGGAACCCCATGAGTTGGGCCCTGCACCTCAGGCTGACTGTGACCTGGGAGTGGCAGGGCCTCCCCTCTCCCTGCAAGCTGAGAGCTCGGGAAGCTGGATGCTCTGATGACCTAGTTGGCAGCTGTGTCCACGTCTGGCTGAAAACAGGAATTTCTGCCTCACTGAGGGTCTTGGCCAGGTGAGCAAACTCCCTGTTTGTCAGGAAAAGGGGTCAGGGGCCTGGTGGGCTCCCTGCTGGAGCAGAGGCCCGCAGACCCTGAGCTGCGCTCAGCCCAAGCTCCTGCCTTCCCCTTAGGCCTTCACGGAGCACCTATTGTGTACCAGGGGGTGGGGCTCTCTCTTTTCTCCCCCAGCCTTACCCCATGAAATAGGTGTTTAGAATTTCCCTTTGCAGACTGGGAGCCAGGAGCAGGAATGGGGAGGTGAGAGGGCACGGACCAGAGAAATGGAAGAATCTCCAGGAGGCAGAGCTGCCAGGGGAGGGGTCCAGGCTGCCTGGGGTGGGGAGGAGAAGCATCACTGAGTGGGAGCTTGGGGGAGAGGCAGTCAGGAAAGGGAAGGGCAAAGGTGCAGTGCCAGGCTGCTGACAGGGGGAAGTGGAAGGTGTGAGGGCCAGAGGAACAAGCACCCCCTGCTCTGCATGCTCTGCCCTGGCCTGTCACTCCTCTCAGTGCTCCCCTACCCAGGTGAGGCTGCTTCTGTCCCACACCCGACACTCACCCTCCAACTCCAAGCCAGGAACCAGGTATGGTTTTCTTCCAATTTCAACCTTGATCTGCAGCCTGGCTGATCACTGAATTTTCCAGTCCCTGGGGACCTTTAGCCCTCTACCTGGGGAGGCCTCTGGGTACCAGAGCTGGACTTTCAGGAGGGGTGGGGCTGGAGACAGAGACGTGGGCCATCAGAGCAATGGGGTGTTTACAGCAATGAGGCCGTGGTGTTCCCAAGGGAAAAGGGCTTAGGATGGAGCCCTGGCCATCACCACTTAAAGCTGGCTGGCTCGAGGAAGATGAGCCAAAGACCCTGAAAAGGAGTGGCCTGGGAGTGAGGAGATGGCTTCCTGTGTGGGATCGCAGCTGTAGGGAGAGCATGCCCAGCAGGGGTATGGGTGGGGGGCCTGCTGCACGGGGCCTAGGGAGAGGAGGTTTGAAAAGTGTGCTGAGTTTGGCAAAGGATACCCTTGATGCTGTTAGCAAGGGCAGCATGGAGCTGGGAGGGGCTGAAGGCAGCTCCAGGCGGGTTGAGAATGGGAGGGGTGGGAAGGGAAGCGACTTTACCAAGAAGCTGGCCTGTGAAGAGCGGGAGGAGGAAGGGGAAAGTGGCTGAGGGGCTTCTCACTATTTTTAAGACAGACAAGACTGGAGTCCAGCTGAAGTCTGAGAGGAAGACGTAAATAGAGAGGGAGAGGCTGGAGGCAGAAGAGAGCATGACGGGGCAAGGGAGAGAGGACAGGGCTGGGGACCCCAAGGAGGAGGGGCAGTGCAGCCTCTGAGATGGGGCACAGAGGGCTGAGCACAGAGAAGGGGAGGGGGCCTGTAGCTGTAGCAGGAAGGAAACAAACAGAAGCCCCCAACCTCTCAGCCCTGGGGTGGGGAGCACGGTCGCCTGTTGAGTGTGGGGCAGCAGAGGTGTAGCAGGGGCCATGCTAGTGGCTGCGGCTTCAAGGTCCAGGGTGGTGCTGACGCAGAGCCTGTGTCCCCGGGGATTTGCCGTGATGATTGAACGACCATAATGGGATTGAGGGGCAGGGTTCTAGTGGACGCGACGAAGCGGATTGCAAAGAGGAGGCTGGCAGCCACACTGCTTCTCCAAAATTAGTTTTTAATACATTTAATACAAAAAGAGTTGGTCCCGAGGCCTGGGCTGCGGCCTGGGTCCTGAGAAGTGACAGCAGCATTGTGTAGTGTTTTCAAAGATCAGGCGTGGGGACCCACACCTTGGCCTCCAGGCCTAAGGAAGAGTGTTATGTGCAGTAGCACCTGTGGTTGTGATCCCAACCAGGACTGGGTCTGCCTGGGTGCTCCACACATCACCAGGGCCTAGCCCTGGCTCTGCCCATTGATTCTCCCTTAACTTCCTCTGGGCCTTGGTGTTCTCCTCTGTAAAATGGGATGGAGAGAGAAAGTGGCATTTTCATTTTCTCGCACATTACTGAGCCCACACCATGAGCTAGACTGTGGGCCAAGCACAGGTAAGATGATGAAGACAGCAAAACAAGGTCTTGAGTTGGTCCCAGCACGTCCATTCTTCCCAGACAGCTCATGACTCCATGGTATGAGGGATAGGGGGTCATCTAGGTGAGGCTTTCTACCTGTTTTTGTAAGAGGGAAAAAAAATCCTTGCATGATGAGGCACAGAAAGGAAGTTTGGAGCCAGGATTATCTTGTGATGTGATAGCTGAGAGAGGACATCACTCCGGTCCAACCCCCAATCTCACCCCACAAATAAGGGCTCTTTTTTCCCCCAGAGGCTCTGTACAAGCTCTCCACAAGTTTCATTCTCTTCCTAAGCCTCAGTTTCCCCATCTGTGCAATGGGGAGGTTGGATTCAATAGTCTCAAACTCCAGGCTCTGCTCAATAGAGGAAAAGGGAATGAGAGAATGCAAGAGCACAGAGAGAACAGGAGAACCCACACCAGGGTGGAAAGGAGGGGAGGAGGGAAACTAAGGCAGAGAAGGAGGAGAGCGCCTGCAGCTGCCTGCCTGGGAGAGAGGAGAGAGCAGGTGTGCACAGCACAGGATGCTTCCAGACCCTGCTTGGGCTATGTGGGGCCACTTCCCGTCCACTTAACGGCCTGCAGCCCCTGCAGTGGTAAAGATCAGGCCCCGGAGACAGAAGGATGAGGGTTTGAATCTCACCTATGGCATTAGTTAGCTGGGGCCTTGGAAGGAGATTTGCAGAACTTCAGTTTCCTCTTTTATAAAATGGGGATAAAATATAGGGCTGTCATATAGGGGCAGACACAAGGCTTGGATTCACATCCACATCTGCCAAGCTGGGTGCAAAACAGAACCAGATATCTAAGGTTTTAGCTCCTGGCTCAGCAGCCAAGGCGGAGCTGCAATGGAGAAGTGGGGCTGGGCAGGGACGGTGCTTAGAGCAGTACTGGGGTCAGGATGTGCAACATGAGAATGCCAGGAAGGGAGAGGGCCTGTCCAGAGCAGGAGACGGAATGGTCCAGTGCTGGGCTGGACCCCTTAACCAGACCCTGCTGGAGCCGCCGTGGCCCACCTAACAGCACCGGATCCAAGACACACTCGTACAGCTCCAATTCTCTCTTCCAGTCATAAGCTTTTCATTTTCAGAGAGACTGAAAGTCATTATCAGAAGATGCGACAAACAGTCTGCTTGGAAATGTCTCAGACAAATCCTCCTGGGCTTGGCCCTCCCTCACCCTGGCACGGCCGGGGCAGGACTCACCGCACCGAACCAGCGGGGCCTGCTGAGCTCCAGAGCCCTGGGCTTTCACACCTCAGGCCCTAAGCACACTGCGTGGTCGCCACGCGGCTCTGCGGCACTCTCTCCTACCAGACTGGGAGATTCTTGAGGGTGGGAATGTATCTCATTTCCCAGCATTCCCAGTGCCCAGAGCAGGGTGTAGCACAAAATAGATGCTCAGTGAAGATTTGTTGATCTGATAGTTCAACATTATTCTCTGCTGTCCCTGAAACCGCCCAACTTCTGGCTTCCACAGCTGGACCCAAAGTGCAGCCCGGGAAGGGGGTCACCCACTGATGCAGCAGGCAGCAGAGAAAGGTGTCCTGGGCTGCAATTTGGAGACCAGAGTTCTGGGATCCCAGGTCACTGTGTGACCTTGAATCAGTCCTCACTCTTCTCTTTACCTCAGGCTCCCCGACTGACCTAGAGTGTCTCCCGGCTTCTTTAGGCTTTATACTGTTGGTTAAACTTCTGCCGGCGGACGCAGCAGCAGGTGGCCAGCGTGGTGAGGAGGATGGCAGAGACCAGTATGAAGGTGAGGATGATGATGAGGTTGATGTTCTTGAGCCCCCCCTTCTCACAGTCCTCGGGACGCACGTGGCTCAGGGACACCTCCTCCTGGGAGCTGAAGCGGCAGATCAGGTCCTGGGTGGCGTCCACGTCCACACGGCCCTGGTGCAGCTGGGCTGCCAGCCAGCCATTGCCGCAGCAGCTGAGTGGGTTCCCCTGCAGGTAGAGGCGCCGGAGGCTGGTCTCCAGGCCACCCATGGCACTGCCTGGCAGGAGGCTGAAGCTGTTGTTTCGCAGGTCCAGCACCTCCAGTGACACAGCCTGTGTCCAGGCGGGAAGGTGGCTCAGGCGGTTCTCGGCAAGATTGAGCCGCTTGAGGCAGATGAAGCAGGGCAGGTCCACCTGCAGGACCGTCAGCCCATTGCCCTGCAGTGCCAGGACCTCTAAGGAGGCCTCCAGGCCTCCCAAGGCCCCCGTGGCCACCTCCAGCCCAGGATTGGAAGAAAGGTCCAGCTCAGTCAGTGGGGTGTGGAGGAAGGCCCCTGCCCTGAGCAGCTCTATCTCATTATCCACCAGGCTCAGGCTGTGGAGGGAGGTGATGCCGGAGAAGGCCACACAGCCAGAGGGGCCAGGCTCATCTGGCCCCCCACAGGGGCTGACTCGGTTCCCTTGCAGGTTGAGCCGCTGCAGGCTGGCCAGGTTGGCAAAGGTGTATGGGGGCAGGTCCCGCAGGGCATTGCCCTGTAGGAGCAGCGTCCGCAGAGACCCCAGGGCTCTGGCGCCCAGTTCCAGTGTCTCCAGGGCATTGTGGCTTAAGTCGAGGAGCATCAGGCAGGGCAGGGAGCCTGAGCGCCGGGCCTCAAAGGTCCGCAAGCAGTTTCTGCTGAGGTTCAGGAAGCACAGGGAGGTCAGGTGCTCAAGAAAGCTGTCGGGGATGAGCTCAATCTCATTGTAGCTCAAATCCAGATTCAAGAGCTGGGAAAGGGGGCGGGCGCTGGCATTCCAGCTGGGGGTTGAGAGGGGCAGGGCTGACCAGCCCTCGGAAGGCGCGTGGATGCCCTTGCTGTCCTGGGGTGGCCCTGTGGGGAGCCGGATGAGGTTGTTGGACAAGTTCAGGTAGATGAGTCTCGGGAGCGCGGCCAGGTCGGGGAAATGGAGCAGTTTGTTCTCCCGCAGGTCAAGCCAGGTGAGCTGGAACTCAGCCTGGGGCTGGGAGGCTGTCTGAAAGGCCTCGATGCTGTTGCAGCTCAGGTCTAGCACCCGCAGCTGCTGGAGGCTGAAGTCGGAGATGCAGGTGAGGGAATTCCTGGAGAGGTTGAGATGGGTCAGGCGGGGCAGGCCCTCGAAGGCACCATCCTCGATGTCCATCAGCACGTTGCTATGCAGGTCAAGCTGCTCCAGCACAGGCATGTCCCGGAAGGTGTGGCGGGTGAGGCGAGTCAGACTGTTCTCCGCCAGTGAGAGGGTATGCAGGCTGGGTGCCTCCCCCAGTAGCCGCCCCAGCAGGCCGCTGTACAGGCTGTTCCCAGACAGGTCCAGGGAGGTCACGCGTGGCAGGGGGCCCAGGCCACCGGCACTCAGCGCAGTGGCCATCGCCAGCCGGTTGTGAGCCAGGCTGAGGTGCTCCAGGTGGGTCAGGGCCTGGAAGGCTCCTGGCTGGAGGAAGCTGATCTCATTGGTGCTCAGGTCCAGGTGACGAAGTGCCGTGTAGAAGCCCAGGGGTGAGGCCAGGATACTCCGCAGCTGGTTCCCAGATAGATCAAGGGTCTCAGTGTCTGGCGGGAGCACTGAGGGGACCTGGAGCAGGCCCAGACCCTGGCACGAGACCTTCTTGTCCACCTGGGGAGGGGCAGGGTGGGGAGACAGCTGGCATAAGTGGGCGCGGTAGGGGATGAAACCAGACACGTTTATCCAGGAACGCTGCCTGGCTGGGGAAGCCTTCTCCCATGGACTCCCAGAATGCTCAACTTTCCCCCACCGCAGCCTGATCACCCCATGCCTAGATGACCCATCTGGCTCCCTGCCCCATCTCGGGCACCCAGCACAGTGCTGGGCATTAAGGAAGGAGCTCGATGAAGGTTCCACGGGTGGACAGATGGAGAGATGATAGACAGATAGAAGGACAAATAAACTAACAAAGAGAAACCCTGTACTTATTATTACCCCTCTTACAAGAAACAGCCATATATACCACAGAGTGACCCCAAGCCAGTGAGCAGCAGGGCAGAGCTGGGACCCAGGGCTCCTGATTCTATGTCCTAGGTCCCTTCTACAGGCACAGATAGTTAAATTTCCGGTGGTAGATGGGAATTTCTCCACTTTGGGAGAAACGTTTCCAAAAGAGAAAACTGTAATTTGTGCTCTGTCATCAGTTTTTATCTTGGCCTGCCTGCCTCAGACCTCATTCAGGCTCTCCTGTCATGGGCAGAGCCTGGGTCCTGGGGCCTGCCTTCCTTGTGGATGCTTCCGAGATGTGGCCTCCTCTCTGTTGCTGTTACCTCCTAGGGGGTGGCTTTCTTCCCAGGCTGGGTCAGGGGACTGGGCCCCTGGAGGTGGGAAGGGCCAGGGAAAAGATGGCCAGAGCCAAATCCACAGTCTTTGGTGACGGGACTGTGTTTGTGCTGTGCGACCTCCAGGAAGTCACATAACCACTCTGTTTTCTTACGTCCTTCCCCAGCAGCCACTTAGCATTTGACATCTTAGTTAATACTTTCAGGCCCGTGGTCCCATTGGTCTTTACCACAGCCTGCCCATCTGATACGATCACCCCTATTTACAGAAATCTAGGCTCAGGGAGGGGAAGGGAGGTGCCAGGATTGCCCAGCTGGTGAGGAGCAGAGCTGGGATTTGAACCCAGGTTTTTTAACAACAAAAGGTCGAACTCTTGTTCTTCCACAGATGTGCCTTCTGGGACCAAAATTCTTCCTGTGCAAATGCAGGTGTCCCTTTTCTCTTCCAGGCCTCCAGGAACCCCAGCCTTTCCCAGAAAAAGGTCTGACTTCCACAATCACCGGGCTCAGGCTCACTGCCCCCAGCTTCTGTCTCCGCCGACCCGTTCTGACCCACTCATTGCTAAATGCCTGACAACTGCTCAAAAGCTCCACTCTGACAATGAGGCAGCTTGGCTTAAACTTCTCCATGGTGAAGTCCAGGATCCCCAGCAGGGCCTTCGAGGCTGTTTGTAGCTCCTGCCAACCTGTCTCCCTCCTCCCACCCCAGCCCACATGCAGTGACCACAGCTGACCACTGCCCATCATGCCCTCCCACATCCACTGCTGGGCCTGCTCCCTGAGCTGGATACACCATCCCCAACCAGATCCACATGTGAACTCTTCACGCTGAGCTTTAGGGCCTCCTCCACCAGGGAGCCCTCCCTGACTGTGCTTCCTCTCAGAGCTTTGCCCCGCTGAACTGTGGCTGTTTGTGTGGGGACCTGCTAGACAGCAAGCTCAGAGCAAACAGGGACTGATTTGGTGGATGTGGATGCCTTGGACCTGACTAGCAAGTCAATTTTTCCTAATGAATGAGTCCCAGACATCATCAGTTTAGTAAAGGTCTGAGGCACTGAATCAATCACTTCTCTAGGAGGAAAGAAAATGCATAATTGATATTTTCAAAATATAGTCAAAGACGGGTAGAGCAAGAAGAGTTCAGCTGACCCACTTCCCAGATGTGAACACTGAGGCCTGAAGATGGCAGTGACTTGCATGAATTCACAGTGAGCCAGTGGCTGAGCTGGTAGGGAAGGAACACAAGCCGGTGTGTTCCTCTCCTGGTCTAGCTCTGCGCTTCCTCCTGAGAGCCCCAAGGTGAGTAGGGGGAGGAAGAGACCTGCTCAGCCTCAGGCCTCTGTGTGGCTCTTCTTACTCCATGCAGCACAATGACTCCATGTAGCCCCCAAGGGAGGCAGCTTCACAGGGGCCTCAGGAGGCCCAGGGATGCCCCGGCAGTTGGGCACCTGTGTGAACCTGAAACCTGCCCAGTTGCCTTGCCCATCCTTGCCCTTCCTCCCTCACAACCTCTCTGTCTGCAGGGGCCACTAAACATAGCCTCCTCCTCACAGCCCTTACCCCCTGGGGCATTCCTTACTTAAAGCAGAAACAACAAAATGACCTGTGATGGAGCCCCAGCTGTGTCAGGCTGCGTGCTGAGTGCAGAGACCCCCTACCCCATTAAATCTTCCCAGGCATTGTTCACCCTGTTCCTATTGTACCCCTGATGAAACTGAGGCTAAGGGGAGTGGGCTGCCCAAGATCAGACAGTCAGGGGCTCAAAACTCCCATTTGCAAATTCCTTTTCCTGTTGGTGCCAGCCAAGTTCTGACCACTGGGCCCTCAGCTGGTCGGCACAGCAAAGAGCATCAGGGACCCACTTACTGAGTGTTACAGTGTGGGGGGCACTATGCCGTGCCCCGCGTGTTACCCCCGGGCAAGTGTAGAGGCATACTGCCTCTGGATAGGCAAAGGCTCCCTGGGGCACCATCCCCTGAGACTTGATCCAGGACACAAAGTTTGCCAAGCCCGCAGCCCAAGACTTGCTTTCCATTCAGGGGCCCAAGACCCCTACTCTAGAAGCCCGGGGGCCTGATAGTGGGCAGGGCTGCACTGGGATGCCCAGCTCTCCAGTCCAGTCCAGGAAGAAGCTTGAAGTCCAGGGCGGTGCTCAGAGCTCCACTTCCAGGGTCTCCATGCCTCCTTCAGCTCTGAGCTCCCAGCATTGCCTGACTTACTGTAGGAGGGAACAGGAGGAATTGGCCCTTGGCCAGAGTTTAGAGCTCCCGCCCACTGTCCTGGGCTATCAGGACACCACTGCCCAGCTTCCTTTTCAGAAGCAAAGACTTGCCATCCAACTCCATTTCACCACCTGATCATGGGAGGAAAGCAGAGTAGGGAGAGGCACCAGGCAGTGAACAGTGGCAAAGGCAGCTGGGTTCGAATCCTGTAGGTCCCTGGTGGGTCACACATCTTCTCCTTAACTCCCGTGTGTATTATTCCCATGCTGGTTCAGAAAGTGCTTTCCTATCTCTTATCTGATTTCCCCAGACTCCAAAATTCACCCGCTTCCCCTCTGCCTGTTGGGTGGTCAAGGCTTTTCCCCCCTGAGCCTCGTCTCCCTGAGGTAGAATGTGCATTTGTATTTGGTGACATCTGAGGCCTTCTCTGCCCGCAATTTTGGGCTCCGGGAATCTTAGAAGGTCTCTGAAGAGCAAGAAAGGTGGTGGCAACAGGAGACATTGCACCCCCAGGGAAGGGCTGCGGGCAGGCAGCTGCCGGCACTTCCTGCCTCCTGAAGCAGCTGCCGGTTCTGTGTCATAAGCTTCTTCGAGTCTCAGGTCCAAGAGGGGCTTCCGGAGGCCCTGCCCTTTCCCCAGCCAGGCTCTGGCCTCGGTGACTGCCCGGTCTTACAAGTGGACCTAGGTATTCTCTTTGCCCTGTATCTCATAGAGTCACAAGAAGTTTAGGGCTAGTTTCCCTGGCTTGGGACAGGAAAAAGGAATAGAAGCAAATCAAACTTCATCCTTGCCCTAGGGAAGTTCATGGTCTGGCAGGTGAGACAGGCTTGGACCCTTTCACCAACCACCCCACGTGCTCAGTCTTCTCAGTATTGAGATAGGAGGAAGCCTGGGGACCGCAGGAACCCAGAGGAAGGTGTCATCAGACTAGGCCAGCCTGGGAGGGGCTGGGGAGGCTTCCTGGAGATGGCGGCATTTGACCTGGGCAGTAAGGAGTGAGAGGCACCCCAGCGGGCAGTCCCAAGTCAATTAGGAAGGGGATTTGTCTCCAGGAGGGATGAGCACAGAGGAGCCCCTCCCAGCTGGCCTGCCCCAAATTCCCCACACATATGTACATTCTAGATCCCCTAGCTGGGCCTACTGCTCTGTGGGGACAGCTTGGGGGAATACAGTGTAATATCAGCCTCACTGTTCCCAGCTGAATGACCTTGGACAAGGCCCAATTTCTCCAAGCCTCAGTCTCCTCCTTTGCAAAATGAGAATAATGGTGCTTATCTGGCAGGATTGTTGGGTAAATAAGGTGTTTAAACATTCTAGTAGGTGCTCGTTAAATGCAAGGTACATTCCCTTTCCTCTCCTGACTCTTCTAACTTCTGGCTTCTGGGGCTGGGGCACTAGCACACCCTAGGGCAGGGAGGTGGGGGTGGCCCTCACCCTGTCTGGGCAGAGCATCTTACCATCTTACAGGGCACTTTGTCTTGGCGTTGTGCAGCCAGGCCTAGGGTCAGCAGGGCCAGGAGCAGCAGGATCTGGGGTCTCATGGCTCTGTGTAGGGCAGAGAGGAAAGGGGAACACTGTAAGCCCACTGGCTCCTTCCCACTGCCAGCCCCCACTCCCACCCATTCTGTGCCTGCCCTCAGGGAACCCCAGAGCATGGCTGGAGCTGGAATGAAGATGCTTTGAGCAGGGCGGAGAGCCAGGTGGGAAATGGGCCTGCAGCCCAACATAGTAGGCCTCTCACCCAGGCCAAGGAGCCGCCCATTACCCAGGGGAAGCAAGAGTTTTAAGCGGCAGGTGACTTGGTCAGATGGGGGTTTTCAAAAGACCCCACCTGGCGGAAGACAGCCTGGAGGGGATGCACAGAAGGCTGACAGACCCTAAGGGTTATGCTAGGCCACGCTCAGGGCCAGGGACTGGGGGCATGGGGATGTAGAGGGGGTTTGGAGGGTGGGCCTCTGACTACATTTCCACCCAGGCCACACAAGTCCTCCATACCAGCTCTTCAGTCCCCACATGCAATTCCTCATTTTCTGCCCACTCCCCCACCTTTATTTGGCCCTTTTCCTTTTGATTCTCTGATTCTCGAGCCCTTGCCATTGTTCAAGGGCTGGGCCCGGGCCTTGGCAGGAAGTCCCACAGGAGGCCTGGCTGCCCCAGCACGGCTCTGCGGACTTCCCCAGGAGCAGCCTGGCAGGCCCTGTACTTTCACTGAAGCCTCACTCCAGCCTCCTGGGCCAGCCCTTCCCTCTAAGAGCAGCCAGGGGTGGGGCTGAGGGGACCGCACAGGCCCTCAGCAGGGTCAAATCCCAGTGCTGCTGGAGGCTCACTCACTCCCTCACTAAGGACATCAGCCAAGTGCTAGGGATATACAAATCCATCCATGAATTTCATTCATTCAGTCACACCTTTACTGAATACCTCCTCATGTCTGGCTCTGTGCTGGGAACTGGGAACTCAAAAAACAAATGAACACAAAAAAGAAGTGACAGTGACGGTGATACAGATAGAGAGTCTTAAAGAGGGACACAGAAAGCCTTCCAAGAGCACCAGGCGTACAGTCACCCACATCTGACTGCTCCCTCTTGTCTCCTCTACCTTCCTGCTGTGTGACCTTACAAGTCGCTTCACCTCTCTGAGCCTCAGTCTCCTCATTTGAGGTTAATGGCAGCCACGCCAAGTTTTGTTGAGAATCAAACGAGATGCCACTTACAGAGCCTCCATTATGCAGTAGGCCCTCTTCTCAGCACTTTCTAGGCATGAACTCATTCCATCCTCACAAAAATTCAATGATTTGGTTCCATCATCATTTTACAGAAGGGAAAAAGAAGGCTCAGAGAGCTTAGGTACTATGCCTGAGGTCACACGGTGAACAAGCCACCGGCCCAGGCGAGTCTGGCTCCTGGGTCTGTGCCCTTCAAATCCACACTCCCAGGCCTCCCACAGTGGGGTGCTCCCTGAGTGAGTGCTGAACCGCGATTCTGAAGGATGCTGCAGGAGAAAAGGCATTTACAGGGCTTTTGAGGGCAGTGTCTTTGACTGCTGGAACCCGCTAGTGACGAGCTATGGATGAAGATGGCTGCTCTGAATCCCATCTCTCTTGAAGGCGCACAGACCACAGCCGGACCTGGTAAACCCTATTCCCTGGCTCCCCTCAGGGCCACAGGCGCTGCCCCTGCAGCTGCTCTGCTCTCACCTGCATTACAGGTTGCGCTTTCACAGGAAACTTTGTTCTGCTGTTTAAAAAGCAGAACGCCACTGCCGGTTAGAAAGTTAGCATATTCAGAACTGAGTGAAAATCCCTCCGCAGGGCCTTCCAGGCCATTGGGGAGCATGCTTTGCCTGGCCAGCTCGTCTGTCCTGCCTCCTTCCCTGGTGTCCCCTCTCACATTCTGGGTTCTGGACACCTCATATTTCCATCAGTTCCCTGAGCAGATTTTCACTGTCCCAAACCTTCACTTCCTTCCCTCTCCTCTTCTGCTAAAGACCTCCTCATCCTTGGGGTCCCAGCTTAGATGGGCCAAGAGGCCTTCTTTGGTTCCCCAAGTCTGGACTATGTCCTCCAGTCCTCCCAGAGCCCCTGAGCTTTCAGTGAGCACAGCACCAAGCCCTCCGTGGCTACTGTACCCCACCCTCTCCCATGGGAAGTGCCCCTAGAGAGGGGCTCACCGTCCTTTGAGATGCATCTCACAGCACACAACAGGTCAGCAGCGGATAGAAAACTGACACTAGGAGTCTCGGTGACATGGGGTCGTTAGTAAGAGCAGTTCTCCTTGGCTCTCCCTTCACCTCCCTGCCACATTCCCTTCCGCCATCCGTGCCATCAGTGGGCTCTGACTGCTCTCCCTGAAAGAGACCCTGGATCTTCCTACTTCCGTCTTGTCACTGCCACAGACCGAGACGCCACCCCAATCCTGGCCTTGACCACAGCACCCTGACCCCTTATAATCTGTCCTATACCTAGCAGCCAGAGTGGTAATATAAAATCATCTGTCAGATCCTAAACCTCTACTGCTTGAAAATCTCCAAGAAAATCCAGGCTATCCACAGTCTCCTCTCTGACTCTTGTCCATTTTCCCTTCCCTCAGCACATTCCAGCTTTCTTGCTGTTCCTTCAACACAGCAAATTCATTCCTGCCACAGGGCCTTTGCTCCTGTAGTTTCCTCTCCCTGAATGCTCTTCCTCAGCTCCTCCCACGTCATTGTTTTCCCACACTTATCATTTTCTCATCATTTATTTCTTATCATGTGGGAACAGGGGCCTACTAAGTAGGTGCTCACTAAAGACTAGTGAACAAGTGGCAAAATCAGGGCAGAAGCTCAGCTGCAGTGGACTGAGTGGTGAGTGCCAGGTGAGGACAAGGAAGGGTCCTAGGCCCTTATTTCCCCTTCCTCTGGCAAACCCCATTCCATCCCCAAGGTGGCCCTGTGCACATCCAGAAGGGATCGTCCCTGCAGCACATGGGCATTCTGTCCTGGCATCTGACGGGAAGGGCCCCTCAGCTGTGGGCCCTCCTCAATGTTGCCCAAGTGGTGCCCACCTCAGGGTGCAGCATTTAAAGACTACTCTCTCTCAAAAAGGAGGACGGTGTCACTTAGACCCAGGCTTGCATCCAAAGCCCACCACTCACCAGCTCTGCTCCCTAGGGTAAGTCCCTTCATTTCTTGGTGCCCCAGTGTCCTGTCTGCAGGGTAGGCAGCTGGGTTCCAGTTCTGCCACTGGCCAACCCCAACTATTGTGATGATCAGGCAAAGAATGGTGGTGAAGGTGCCCTGTATCCTCACTGTCCTTCCCAGCTGGCACAGTGACCCTCGCAGGGCTGAGCATCCCAGGTGAGGTGGGCTCAGTGGGGAGGCCCCAAGCCTGCAGATAAGTGGCCTGGGCAAGAGGAGGCAGGAGAGTTGGACTCTTAGGAGTCCAACTCAGAAAAGTGCCAAAGAATGTGTGTGTGTGTTTGTGTGTGTGTGTGTGTGTGTGTGAGAGAGAGAGAGAGAAAGAGCAGGGGTACGGGGGGCAATGACTACTATCACAATAAGCCCACCCCTACATTTAAGGATGTTAGACAGTCTTCTAAGCACTTGACCTATATAATCTCATTTAATTCTCACAATCACCTATTGAGGAAATTACTGTAATTCCCATTTTACGGATGAGAAAACAGTTTCTGGAAAGTGAAGTGACTCACCCCCAGAGTTACCCAGCTCACAAGGGCTTTGGAGCTGGGATTTATCCAGTTCTACATGACCTGAATACTGTGTTTTCTCCAGCACATGCTGAGCCGACTCCCCCCTATAGAACTGTCTTTTTTTGCCCATGAAGAAAAGGAGGCTCAGAGAGGTGACTTACCCAAAGTCACACAAGGAGCAAATAGCAGGGTCAGGATCAGAATCCAGTTCATCTGCCTCCAAAGCAAATGTTCCCACTACACCAAATCAAGGTCTCCTTCCCTAAGCCCTGCCAACGACCCCCTCACACGCAGGAGCAGGGCAGACTAGCTCACAGTCTGGGCTCTGAGGTCCTCTCTCCCTCCTCTCGGTCTCAGCTGACTTACTGGCAGAGTGGGGTCCTGGGAGAGCTGCTGCGGAGGTTCCTGTCAAGCAGTGAATCACTAAGGGCAAGCCTCGTTCTGGAGACATGTGCATCCCACGGGGGAATTAGACCTTAACCCAAAGGAATGTGGCTGTGATGGCGGAATTTCAGGCAGCTCGGCGTGGGGGTGGGCGTCTCTCACATCTTACCACCCATGAAGAAGGCTGGCTTCAGAGCCCCTTGGAGAGTGGTGGGTGCCCCCCACCCCACTACGAGAAACGGGCAGGCCATCTAGTGCTGTGGGATTGGCAGCCCCACGCCTGGCCGGGATCGGAGCGTTGCAGGAAACCTGAATTCAGATTCCGGTTTGCCCTTGCCTAGCTGTGTGTTCCTGGGCAAGTCACGGTCTTCAGGCCATTGTTTTCCCAGCTGTCAAATGGGAACGCCGGCCTCACCCCTTTGCGGGGAAAGATCCGCCAAGACAGGAGCCTTGGGGGCCTCCCAGGGACCGAGGGAGGGTCAGCCCCGGCTCCTCGCGCTCAGTGGGGATGGCGGGAGGGGAGTGTTTGGGGGGCGTCCCGCGGGACCAGCCCCCGCCCTGCGCTCTCTAGAGGGGCGCGACAGTGCGCCCCCCTGAGGGCCGGCCAGCCTCGCCTGCCCGGCGGCTCCTACCTGGCTCAGCGCGGCCGCAGCTCCTCTCCCGGGCAGTCTCGGCACATTTTGCGCAAACCCGCCCCCGGGTCCCACCCCGCGCCAGACCCCGGGGTCACGGCCCGAGGAGGAGCAGGCCGCTCAGCTGCCCCACCGGAGCCCCCGCGCTCCGGCTGCAATTTAAATACCTCTCCCGCCGGCCCGCCATGCCACGCCCCCCTCTGGCGAGGCCGCGGGGTCCTAGCGCCTGGCTCCGTGCCTCGGTTTATCCGGAGCCGGTGGGGGCGGAGTGGGGTGGGGCGGCGAAGCATCTTCACCACCCTGGGACCTCGACCGGGAAGGGGCGGGGGCCCAGTGTTGGGGGGATGAGAGGGCGGGAGGGAGAGGGGTTGCAGAGGAAGCGCCGTGGGAGCGAGGCCCGTCCCGGTGGCCGCCGCACGTGCAGTTCGCGGCCCCGCGGGGTCCGGAGGGGGACGCGGTGGCTCTAGGAGCCGCAGGTCCACAGAGGAAATCCGGCCTGGCCCCGATTTCCCAGCTGCTGGCGCCGCCGCACTTAACACGGGGGCAAACAGGCGAGGTGACGGCGGGGCTGAATGCGGAAGGAAATGACCCTTCGCTGGCCCTGGGGCGGCCGCGGAGGGGGTTCCCCGCACCAAGCCGTCCACTCTGGTGGGTCCTGGCAGGTCACTTTTCCTCTCCGGATTGTGCTCTAGTGTCTAGACCCGTACTCCTCCATCATCTGTGGGACCCTTCAACAGCCTGTGAAACGGCACCATCAAAGTCCTGTTTTCGGATGGAGAAGCTGAGGCTAGAGGTGGGGGCAGTGTGTACACATGAAAACCAATTGTCTGAGACTAGTAAGGTCTCTATTTATAGTTGGGGAAACTGAGGCTCAGAAAGGTTAAATGGCGTGTCCAAAGTCAACACAGCTAATAAGAATCAGTGATTTGAGCCCAATCTGTTCATAAAGCTAAGTCTGATTCAGTTTGGGCATTATCTTTCCCGAATTTTTAAAGTATTGTGCAAATATGGGGTGGCAGTATTGTCATTTAGATTGGAGGTTGAAGCAGATCTTCCCCAAAGCCACCTCTCTTCTAGATGCCTTGACCCTACCAAATCACAGGTACCCTGCCTTGCTGCCTGTGGACCCTAGTATGTGGCTCCCTAGAGGAGAGGGGCCCTGGCTGTCCTCCAGGTCCTGATTCCAGGTGTAGAAGGTGCCTTTTCCACAGTGTTTCTCTTCCCTGATGGTCACCAGCCCTGAGAGTGGGGCAGGTGCCCCATTTTACATGCATGAAAGTGACCACCCAGGGCCTTGTGGCAAATCAGGGTAAGGCTGGGCTCAGAAGCGGGATTCCCTGAAGTCTCCACAGTTACTGCCTTTTCTTCCCCCTGTTCAGTCCACTGTGGAGATGGATCTGGGGAGATGGGGTCAACCCAGAGAGGACAAGCCGTGACAGCAGGTGCCATAGGGGCCTGACCTAGTCTTAGAAGAGGAAATCAGGGAAGGCTTCCCTAAGGAGGAGGCCTGAGCTGCAGTGAGGGGATGGGCAGGAGGTGCAGGTAAGGAATCTCTCAGCAGGGCCTGCGAAGGTTATCCAAACCTCTTTCCCTTCCCTCCCAGCCACCCAAGGCCTCCGATCTATGTCCATAGGGTCCTAGCTGGTCCATCCAGCCTCCTCTCTGGTCTCTAGTGCTCCATTTGGTCAAATGGAACCTCAGTGCCCCTATCTGTAAAGTGGGAAAGATAGTAGCTACTACTTGGAGTTGGTGGTAGAACTAAGTGCAATGGATCCAGCTGGAGCCTGCACCCAGTGGTTGTTAGGCAACTTCTCACTGCCTTCATTGTGGCAGTTGGTGGATACTTCTATATCCTGTGGGTTTCTTTTTCCAGGGCCCTGTCCAAGGGGCCAAATGTCCAGGAAAGTGCTTCGAAGATGCCCTGCAGTATGAGCAGAGTGACTGGATCATTCGGGCAGTTCCTGGCCTTGCGTATCGGCCCAGCTCCCAGCCATCCAGGCCCAGGCTCACTGAACACTGCCTCACCCTTCCCAGAGCTGCTACCAAGCAGAAATCACTGGGCCATGGCAGAGCTTCTGCTAGGGCCCAGGAGGGCGGGGCTGGGGCTATGGTGGGCTGGGGGTGAGTGCCCCACCTCCCACTCCCCTGCCCCCAGAGGCTGTGGTTGTGGTTAGTCAGCTCGTGGGGTTCCACCTTACTCAGTGCCCGGATGGAGCTCCCCAACATTTGAGGCAGATGGGCAACCAAGCATGCCCACCTGCTGCAGATGCCTCTGGGGACCAGGGGCTAAAAGCCGGGAAGCCCACAGGCTCAGTGCCCCTTCCTTCATCACTTCTTCGGCAGTCATGTTGTTGTGTGACTTTTGGCAGGTTGCTCAGCCTTCCTGACCTTGGTTTGCTGACCTGCAAAGTGAAACTAATTACAGAACCGGGTGTATGAGGATGGCCTGTAATGACACGTGTGAAGTTCCTGGTCGCGGGGGCCTTTGCTCAGTAAACATGACCTCTCTCCTCTGGTGGGCCCAGGACAGTTGCTGAATAAAAATGCCCAATGCCTACCTTTTGGGAGCTCCCAGGCCAGATGAGAGACAGATGAGAGCACAGAGGATGATTGAGTCCAGAGGCCTTGAAGGCCAAGTCCAGGAGGCAGAGCTTGAGTCTGCAGGAGGAGGAGTGGGTGGAAACTGAGCAGACTCGGGCTTGCCTTGGAGCCATGTGGAGGGTCTTTTAAAGGCCACCAAGTCCAACTTTCCATCCAGTGTCACTTAGCTTCTGCTGGCACACCTCCAGAAATGGGGAGTTCTCCTGGGCAGCCCATCAGCAGACAGCTCAGTCTTCACGGTGTTGATATTTTTGTGGAAATGCTTTCATTCCTTCATGCACTGTCAGTGAAAATAGAAGAGATGCATCTCTTCCTGTGTCCTCGGGACTACCATTCTGAAATGAAAAAACCCACTCGGGCACCAAGTGAGGCTGAAAGCTCCCTGGGAGGATTTCACCTCAGGCCAGATTGAAACCTGAGGGTCCTACGCAGGAGCTAGTGGCCCAGAAAGGTGATGATGTGCACATCCTGTGTGACCTTGGACAAGCTGCTAAATCTGTCTGAGCCTTGCTGTCCTGATCTAACTGTAGAGCCAGAGTGGAAAGGACCATGGCACCCTAGACTGCCAATTTAGTCTCCACTGCTGTTTGCTGAACCCTCACTGTGGGTCAGTCCTTCATCTCATGTGGCAAATGAGAGTAAAGACAGCCGTAGACAGCCTTCCAGTTAGGTGTCTTTATTCTCAATGACTGACCAGGAAACTCAGAGACCTTTATTCTCAATTACTGACCGGGCTCAGAGAGGTTAAGCAACTGCCTAAAGTCGGAGCCAGTCATTGAACTGAGGTCTTCTGATTTTCAGGCCAAGTCTCAGTGCAGAGATGTGGCTGTCCTCACTCCCTGCTTCTGCCCAGCACCCACATGGGCCCCTGAGAGTCTGGGAGTTCCCTCATGAGCCCCTTCTGGGCCCTGCCTTCTAGGGCAGAACCCTGGGTTCCCCAGTTCTTCCCCTGACTCCCCTCCCTTTCTCCCTAAGGCAAATGGGCTCAGGCCACACCAGCTCTAGGCCACCTCCTGGAGGGGCAGGAGGATGTTATGAATGGCCCAGTGGTGAGGAGTAGCTGGTCTCTTGAGTGGGAATATCAAGGGCTTGCAGGACCAGGCCTGGGGCCAGGTTCTTTACTTATCCCCTGCCCATAGCCGTCCTACGAGGGGAGGCCTATCTCTGCCCCCCTTTTACAGAAGAGAGATGAAGCCTGCAGGGGCTCTATGACTTGCTGGTGGTCACGCAGCAGACACGGTGGGCATGCCCATCCAAGTCCTCAGGCTCCAAGTCCTCATTCGTGGCCAGAGAATGAGGACTTACTCTGCTGGTTTTCTGTTCTTGATGGAGGCACAAGGCACCCCCTCATGGCAGCACTTAGCGTTACCAAGGCAGGGGAAGCAGGTGCTGGTGAGGCCCCATATACCCCGCAGCCACCACACGAAAGGCTCCTGGTTCAGAGTCCCGTCAGTGACTACTGTGGCTGAAGGGACTGGAGGCTCCCAGAGGCCCCAAGGGAGTTGGGGGGATGGACCAGGCAGGGCAGGATCAGAAGTGCCTCCACAACCTGACGCTGTGCTGAGCTGTGGACCATGAAACCGCAGCTTTCTGCAGCACCAGGCTGCTGGTAACCCGAGGTTTTGTGCCTTTGAGCCATGCAACTTTTTCCTCCGTTTTAACTGCTTAAAGGTTAAACCCGATGTACACTTTTCTTGATGATCCAGCGTTTATCACTTTGGGCTTTGGTTATGGTCTGTGAGGTCACAAAGTGTCATCTCCAAGGTACCAAAAACAGCAACAGAGCCAAGGCCAGGATGAGGTGGCTGCAAACACATGAGCTCCTAAAAGCAGCACTCATAGGAGCAGGGTGCCGGTACAGAGGAGGAGAGGTGGCCATAAATTTCAGAGACTCTTCCCTGCCTCCTCTACTCCCATGCCAAGAGATATGACAGATTCTAGGCCCAGAGAGGGTGAGGACGTGGCCTGAGGTCACACAGTGGGCCGAGGATCTTATTCTCCTCCTCCTCCACTTTCTTCCATAGGCCTCACGTGGGGTGCTCCTGGGTTTACACAGCAACCTCTTCAGAGGTCTAGCCCAGTTCTTCTCAAGCTTTGGCAAGCATCAGAATCCCTGAGGGCTGGCTAAATAGATTGCCAGGCCCCACCCCAGAGAGTTTGGTTCAGTAGGTCAGAGGTGGGGCCCGGAATCTGCACCTCCAGCAAACCCTCAGTGGCGCTCATGCTGCCAGTCCTCAGACCACCCTTTGAGACGCACTGCTCCAGGGTAGCACTGTGATGATGAGGGGCAGGCAGGCTCTGCGGTGGGGCTCGGGGCAGGCCCTGGCCCCTGCTGTCATAGTTGCCCAGCCTTCACCTATGAAGTGGAGGTAACGCCAGCCCCTCCCTCACTGCATCACAGAAATGAAGGAATGAAATGTAAAGGTTATGGTTAACAGGATTATTAATCTTTCTTACTGTGAGTAATTTCAAGTTGGGAAGGGAATAGGCTGGGCCAGGCAGCTTTCTAATGCAGCTGTCATATTGCAAGCCATTCAATCCTTAACTACACCCAAGAAGGTAGATATTATTATTATTATTATTATTATTATTAGCAGCAGCAGCAGCTCCATTTTGCAGATGACACAGGAGGAAATGCAGCAAGGATGAGTAATTAACTTAAGCTTGCACAGCCAGTATGGGTGAGTCCAGGCAGTGGGGCTCCAGTGCCTACCCCCTGAATACTCGATCATTTCGTCACTTGAAGGAGCATTAATGAGCCCAAAGAGCAAATTATCTAAACGTTCTGTGTGTAGTTGTGTTCACCCTCCCACCTTAGGTAGGGTGAGGAGGGGACTGAGAAGGGCAGAATGGAGGAAGAGAAGCAACCTGGGTTTCGGAGAGAGACCCACCCGGGTTCCCATCCTTGCTGTGCCACTCACTGCTGTGTAACTTTGGGCTGGTGGCCTCACCTCTGAACCCAGTAGAGTGAGGGCAGTGATGGACAATGGATAACTAGGGCAGTTTGAAGGGTGAGTGCATTTGTATTAAGCTGTTGCTCACCAGTCAATGGCACGGCTTGCGGCGCTCCCTGCCCAGGTCAGCATTTGAGGGTTTTGGCAGCAGCTATGGTCTTTGTGCTGGTTTGTTTCAGGGAGACAGAAGTGGTTTTCAAGCTTCCCCTGGCTGTGCTCAGGGGATGTAGGGAGGAAACCTGCCTAGAATGTAGCTGTGGCTGCCCCTCAGGGACAGTATGGGAAGGCAGCACGAGGGTACAGCGTTCCTTAGGGGGGCAGGTGGAAGCCCTCAAGGGGCAAGTGAGGGGGCAGAGGCCTGGGCACACCCAGTTGTCACTGGGACAGGGTCTTCTTAGGCACAGGTCACAGAGCCCCCATCTTGTCCTAGTCGTGTTGCCATCTTCCTCATGACAATAGGGTCTTCCTAGAGTCCTTGAAGTACTATCCATTGAGGAGAAGCTGAGGCTCTACAGGGGCAAGGAGGAGGCAAGAGGGGGCTGCCCTCTCTGCTACATTGGACTTTCACCCCTCCCCCATGACATTTTTCCACCTGCTGATGAGAGCCACATGCGCTCGCCCCACAGACATAGTGCACCTGCAACAACAGCCCAGCCACAGCCACACGCACACCCTTCATATGCACCCTCAGAGGCAACACGAGATGCACAGGGCCACGACTCACGAAAACAACAAGCATGCATCGACCTCATACACGAACTTCACGTAGGCACACACACGATTCACAAACATTCAGACATTTCAGAGACGCCCTCAAAAGTCACACAGTCACCACACGTGGTTACATACACCCTGCACAAATCCAACTCTCAATTAAACACGTGCAAACACAACACAAACATGTACATTGAGTATACACAGTGTACACACACTATATCCATACATCCTACACGAACACCACACTCACAAACATACCACACACATTGCACACAAACACAGCTCACATCCAGTACATACAATAAAGACTTAAAATACCAAGGCTCCTCAAACCCAGTGCACACACAGCAGAGAGCACAGATAAGCCTCTCGTCTGTGTGTGTGGACGTGCACACACACAGACATGTGAGCATGTACACACACAGACACGTGAGCATGTACACACACAGACACGTGAGCATGTACACACACAGACATGTGAACATGTACACACAGGCACATGTGCACATGGTCATGGGAACTAGGCTGTCATCTCGCGTGGCTCGTGACTCTGATTTTTCTCAGAAGCAGACCACACATAAGTCAAGTGGCTTCCACTAGGGCTGGTTTCCTGACGTGAAAAAGGAAAGGAGGGGAAAGGACATAGTCTGGGCTAAATAAGTCAGACAGACTCCTTTGGCCTCCCAGGAATCTCATAATTAATCCAGCTGGGATGCTGTGAGCTTCGGGCGCTGGGAGCTGGGCTGGGGCTCCAGAATGCAGAGTACTGCATCCTGTCTCCTGAGGGGTGGATGCCAGGCCTTGTCCCCAAGCCAATCTCTCTGAAGGTCTGGAAGCTTAAAAAAGCTTATGTGGCCTCAGGGCTGCCACTCCCTGACCTCTTCTAGGCTGTGCGACTTCAGCCTGCTTGCTGGTTTTTCTCTCCTGTAGTGCTGGGGTCAGGAGACCCAGATTTGAGGCCTGAACCTGACTCCCAAAACCAAACTTGCCTCTGCTGGCATCAGTGACCACTTGGCCTCCTGGTGGATGGGCTGTGCTTCCTGCTGGCAGAGGCAGCACCTGCCTCCTGGGGAACCTTCTGGGCAAGCCCTCTTATACACGCCCCTGTTTCACAAACCCCTTCTGGGCCTTCCAGGTTCCCTTCAGTTGTGGCCCCCTCCTCTCATCTCCTCCTAGCCAGACCCACAAGGGAGCTACCTGCAAGAAAGCCACTCTTGCTGCCTCCATTGCCTCCACTCTCCACCTGTCTCCAGCCCCTCATTCCAGCAAGCACATCTATGGCAGAACTGCTGTGGCCGGACCGAGGGACAGTGCCCAGGTCCCTTGGCTATGTTCTTCACAGCTTCCCCTCCTCCTTTAATGGCCCTCTTCCCGTGGCACCTTGGAACACCCCCTCCTGGCCTTCCTCTCTCCTCTCTTGCATCTCCTTCAAGATCCTGCTGCGGGCCCTTCTCTTTCCTCTCCTCCTTCACCTGATCTCTAAACGTGGAAGCTCTCGGCTCCCACTCCCTCTTCGGCCTGGCGTTTTCTCCCCAGGCCCTTTCCCCAGGACTGCTTCCTGGCCCAGGATCTCTTTTCCCGCTCATCCACTCAGGCCCCACATGGCAGCCAGATGGAGTCTCTCCAAAACACAGGTTTGACCAGGTCACCCTCCTGCTTAAAAGCCTTTGATGGCCCGGGGCGTCTGAGTCCACGTCACACTTCCCGTTTTCCTGTCTCTTTCACGACACACAGGGGCCAGGTTCTATATCACGAACCCACATACATCCTCCACCATCCCGCTCCACTTTCCTGCTCTCCCCAGCTGTGCCCAGTTAGCTCTATCAAAGTCCCTCTCCCTCTCTCTTTCTCCTGCCACTCCCTCCCCCTCTCTCTCTTCCTTCCCATCTGTCTCTCCCTCTTTCACCTAATTTAGAGTTACCAGAGGTGAGGGCTGCAGAAACTGCCTTGTGGGGTTTCCAAGCCAGTAAAAAGAAAAAAAAAAGCTGAGCCTCCGGTTCAAAAGGCTCTTCATTTCCCTGCTACGTAAGTCCAGGAGGCCAAGTGAGAGGGCATGGTGGCTGTGGGAAGAAACAGCCCTCCAGTGGGCTTCCCCAGGCGGGTGGCCAGAGTTCATTAGTTTCTCTGCCTTTTCATTCTTCCGTGTCCCACCTAGCCTGCAAGTTCTGACCTTGACCTGGGCCCACAGCACACTCTGGCATCTGCCCCCTCAACTCTTCCATCCACATCCAGAGACCTGGCTGCTGGCCTTGGCTTCACCTGGCCTCACCTGCCCCGTCCTCTCCACCCTACTCCAGCTCCATTTGCTGGGCCCTACCTAGCAGCTGGTGACCTTGTCTGAGTCACCTTTTTCCATATAGTATTTGGCTGGGGCCCATAAGGCCACCAGGGTGGTGCAGGTGGTGGGGGCTTTGGAGTTGAGGTCCAGTTCTGCCACTGGCTTGCTGGGTGACCTTGGACTGAGTCTCAGTAGCTGCATCGAAAATAGAGAGAGAGTAATCTTTGCCTTGCATGATGGAAGTGAGAGGTACGTTGCAGATATTCCATCCACATTAGTTCCTTCTTTCTAGTGAAATAAAGACCCTCCCATGGGCTGCCCACAGGGGAAGCCTTGGAGTCAGTGCCTGGGGAGACCCGAGCCGGCCCTTTAAAGGGTTCCTGGACCTTGGATCAGTCTTGTAGTTGTTCTTTGGGTAACCACCAATGAACCAGGAAGCTGAGGCTGGGTGCTGGTGGGTTGGGGACACCACGGAGATTTGGGGACAAGGGGGTGATGCGAAAAGGATGGAGAAAGGTGAAGCAGCTGCCAGGGAAGGGACTCTGGGAAGGAGAACTGAGGCTTTAAAAAGTTCATGAAGTTTGGCTGCATGGTGAGCCATGATGCGCTGTCTTCTCTGGCTCCCAGGAATTCTTCACCAACTCTCCATTTCTCATAGGTGCACTGGGGAGTTGGATGTGGTTTTAGTTTCAGTCAAAGTGAAGAGTGTGGGCTCAAGGTGGACACATGGGAAGAACAGAGACTGCCCTCATGGCCAGCTCCCACCAGCACACGTCTGTAATAACAATTGTGAAAATATGCTGAGAGGATATTGTGATGTTCCTCAAGCTGGAAGGAGTTTGTACCTGGACACAATAGTGATGGGGAAGGTTATCTCCAGGCCACTGGTTCCAGGCCTTAATGGGTAATTATAACTACTAGTAGGAATACTTTTTAGAATAAAAACCCTCTAGGTTGAAATTGGGGGTCTGAGGGATTTGGAAGGACAAGACGGGCCAGGGCATAGGGATAGAAAGGGGCTGGGCAGCCAGGAGAGAGAGCTGGCAGGGCCTCAGCAAAGGCCCTTGGTCATCAGTAGTGCACACTTGCTAAGTCGAAAAGTGACGTCGCAAGGTCTGCGCTGCAGGTAGACTAGGGGTGGGAATAGAGGCAAGAGAGCAGCATGAAGCCTGGTGCCCTTGCTGTGGACCGAAGTCAGGGACCATTGTGGCAGGCCGCACGGGACTTGATGACTGACTGTGGAGGTGGTGGAGAGTTGTCATGAGAAGGACAGGGAAGAGAGGGCCATCACCCGTTTCTGCGCCAGGAGACCAGGCAGAGCAGTCAGGGTAATTTGTGGCTCACGGGGAAATGTCCACACATCAGAGATGCTTCTCCTGTCTGTAGATGGGGCAGTCACAACTGCCTCCCAGGAGAGAGTGTGACAGGCCACAGGAGCCAGCATCCAAGCAAGAATGGTATACGATGATCACCTATGGGTTATGTCATAGAAAATGTTAGTGTCTGGAGGCTGGACACATCCTGGACACACCAACTTGGACCAGGCCTTTCCAGTGGGGACGGGACCCTGAGATCTGCTGTTTCACGATGCACAGGGGCCAGGTTCCATAACCTCGAGCCCACACTCTTCAAGTTGACAGAGCCAAAAACCACATCCAGCTCCCCAGTGCGCCAGTGAGAAATGGAGAGTTGTTGAAGAACTCGCTTTGTGCTTCATTCATTCAGGGAGGTTGCCCACGTGGGACTCCTCCGTGGGGTGCCCCATCGCTCCGTGTATCCCTCTCCTGCCTCTCCCTGCTGGGCAGCCGAGCCTCGGGAGCCTGCGGGCTGGGGAGGGGCCCACGAGTCTCCTGGGTTGCCGGAGGGGCTCCTGGTTAACTCTGGAACAACTTGCCTGCCCCCTAGTGGATTGCTCAAAGAGTCTCTCAGGCCGCGGAAACCTGCGCTGGTCCTGATGGAGAGACTGGGGCCTCCAGCAAGAGGTACTTGTGCAGGGAAGTCCAAGTCAGAGCCTACATGGGAGGTGGCATGGCCAGCCCTTGAGAAGGAGCCGGGCTTGGGTGTTCCACAGCCCCGGGGAACGCAGCAGCCCATTTGGCTTGTCAGTCTCCTCTCAGAGCCTCGTGTCCTCACCACTCAATGAAGATGCAGGGTCCTGAGACAGTGCACACAGCAGGCGCTCAGTACATGTGTGGCCTTTCCCTCTTGCTCTGTGTCACCTCACCTCCCTCTCTGTGAGAGTGTAGACTCCACTCTGTCTTTTGAGCAAATCTGGATTGTCATGCACATGGATTTCCTTAAAGGGAGGCTCACCTGCCACCACAGTAGCCTCCTTCACCTCCCCTGATCTGTCATATTTCTTCCCCACTGAACTTTACTGGCCAGACCCTGGGGTCACACAAACAGGGTTCAGACCCATCTTTGCCCTCCAGAAGCCTCCTTCTGCAGGGAGAGGCTGACACAAGACCATGCCTAGAGTGTAGTCAGTGATGGACAGGCGGGCCCAGGGCTGAGGGGCCAGAGGAGGTGCCCCTCCCACAGCACGTTGGGATGAAAGGGAGTGTGTCAGGGAAGGATTCCTGGAGGAAGTGGCAGAAGAACAGAGATTTGGAGAGGAAGGAGTTAGCCAGAAGGAGTGGGAAACAGGGAGCTGGGAAAGAGCCTCCAGGCCAGTGCGGGGGTTGGAGGTGAGGGCGTCCACTGCAGCATGAGGGCAGTGGTGAGCGGAGGCAGGGCTGCGAGGGGAGCCACGAGCTGACATGCTGCCTGTGCCTGGTGTGCCAGGATCCCAGCTAAGCATCAGATCAACCAAGCTCAGATGCAGAGAACAGCAGAGGAGAAACCAGGAAGGCGACCTAAGGAGCTGGCATTGCGGGAGGGGAGATTATTTATTAGATACCTTTGGGCTAGTTAGTTCCTTAATTTGTTCATCAATTCAGCTTTCTAGTACATGCCTCTTCCTGGGCATTGGACTAAAGGAAGGAACTAGATAAGGTCCCTCCTGTCAAGTGAGGGTCAGGCATGGCAGCTACTAATTCCATAACGTGGAGGATTGGGAAAGGGTTTCAGGAGAAGGTGGAATTTTAGGTGGACTTTGAAGGATGTAGAGGCTTCACCAGGTGTTGAAAGAGGGACAAGGTCATCTAGGTAGAGAAAATAATAAGAGCAAAGATGCGGCGTCATGAGGGGTTTGCAGAAGAGTAAGGAGTGTGTCATAGCCAAAGAATTGGTTGTGTAGGGGGCAGATGAGGTGGGGCCAGCCTGTGTAGGGCCTTGAATGCCAGGCTAAAGTATCTGGGCTTTTCTAAGGAGTCCATCCCAAAATGTGCCCACCTGAAGAACCAGGGACCAAGCAATTCCAGATCACCCAGCCCTGCAAGGACCTTCTGGAAGCCCATAGCTCCATCTGCCATAGTAAGAACCCAACCTCTAGAAATGCCAGAATGTCCCCTTGCTGGGAATGTACTCCAAGGGACAGGTGAATGGTCACAGGCTGCCTGGGGGAAGGCAGGAGGCCTTCATTGGCACCAGCTGGCATTGACTCATCATGAAAGCCATGACTCGGGGCTCCATCTCTGGGGTCCCATCTGAGCATGTGCATGGAAGCCCATGTGAATGCCGTGCTGGCTCCTCCTGAGGGCTTCCTCAGCCTCACCTGGAAGGTGCTATCCTCACCCCTGTTCTGCAGAAGAGGAAGTTGTGTGCTCACTGAGGCTGCCTCCCCTGGGAACCCTCCAGGGACCATTGCTGTTTTTCCGGGCTTATGTAGCCCTGCATCACCACCTCAGATCAGGAGACAGATGGGCTGACACATACAAGGCACTTCACCCTCCAAGCCTCTAGTTCCCCATCTGTAAAGTGCGTAAATAACTCTCATTTTAGAGAGTGGGCATGGTTGAGACAATGTGCATGAAGCTCCTGGCACACACCTGGTCCATAGCAGGTAGCAGGTAAGTGGGGGAATAAATGAGACGTAAAGCCTCCCAGGAGGAAACGGCCAGCCCTGGAATGAGGCACGATGCAGGATCCAGGTGGGCATGGGCCTTCTTCCTTTGTCCCTAGCTGATAGAGGAAGGTTAGAGAGAGGTGAGAACCCTGGTGTGTGTTGGGGAGTGGGAAATATGGTTTGGCTGTGTCCCTACCCAAATCTCATCTCGAATTGTAATCTGAATTACGTGTCAAGGGAGGGACCTGGTGGGAGGTGATTGGATCATGGGGGTGGTTTCCCCAGGCTGGTCTCATGGTAGTGAGTGAGTTCTCATGAGATCTGGTTGTTTTATAAGTGTCGGGCGCTTCCCCCTTCCCTCTCACTCTCTCTATCTCTCTTGACGCCATTTAAGAATTGCCTTGCTTCCCCTTTGCCTTCTGCCATGATTGTAAATTTCCTGAGGCCTCCCCAACTATGCAGAACTGTGAATCAATTAAACCTCTTTTGTTTATGAATTACCCAGTCTCAGGTAGTATCTTTATAGCAGTGTGAAAACGGACCAATGTAGGGAGTCTAGTTATATGTAGTATGTCAGCTTTGGAGCCAGAGTTTCCTCCTAGAGTCCTTGGGAGCCTCTAAGAACAGAGCTGACTCAGCCCCTCTCAGCAAGGGCAGTTGAGGGATTGAGCAGAGGGGCAAGAGCTGCTCCCACCATACAATCTTCCAGAGGGCCCAAGAGCACGAAGACCCATGGCTGAATCTAGACACACCCTGACAAACAGCACACATGCACACAACAGGTACTTGGACATACATCACACATATGGGCACACATGGTATGCACACAGATACATGTGTCACTGCCCCAGATTTTGGGACTGGAAGGGATGTACCACTGCCCCAGATTTTGGTGCTCAGACATGCTCAGACACATAACATACACAGTAAAGCTGCATACATGTAGACACACCAAGGCCATAAATGCATATACACAGAAACACACGGACACATAAATGCACATACACACAGACAACACGCACAGATGCCCACAGACGAGCACATACATGCAGACACAGACACAATGACAACCCCCACATGTCCACAGGCACAGGCACAGGCACAGGCTCACTGTCACTTGCCTGCAAAGGGCCCTTTGAGCTCTGGTGTCCACTTAAATATACAAGGTCACACAGGTCTGTTCACCCACCCCACCCTCCAAGTCACATCTGCACCACACTTCTCAGCTGAGTGTGTGTTCACACGCACTGCCTCCTTGATCTAACGGCAGCCTCGTAAGGCAGTTAGGGCAGGGGCCTGGGCCCTCCTGTGCAGTGAGGAACAGAAGGCCTAGAGGCGCCAACAGACCAGCCTGGGCCACTTGGCTTCTGGCGGGTGTCTTAGTCAGCTTGGGCTGCTGTAACTGAATAACACAGATTGGAGGGCTTCAACAATAGATATTTGCTTCTCACCGTTTTGGAGCTTGGAAGTCCCAGATCAAGGTGCCGTCAGGGCCTGGCGCTGGTGAGGCCTCTCTTACAGGTTCACAGATGGCCCCTTGTTGCTCTGCTCTCCCTTGGTGGAAAGAGCTAGCTCACTGGCCTCTTCTCACAAGGGCACTAATCCAATTTGTGAGGGCTCCAGCCTTATAATCTGATCACCTCCCAAAGTCCCACCTCCTAAGCCATCACATTGGGACTGGGGTTTCAACATAGGAATGTGGGTGGAGAACACAGGCCTTCAGTCCACAGCAGTAGGAAAGAGAGTCCTGGTCGAGCTCTGGTCTCCTCCTGCCCAGCTGTGGTGCCAGGGCACGAACCCATGCATATGCTCATGGATGCTCATGGCAGACACACAGCTATGCACCCAGAGGGGCTTCAGGAGTCACCTAGACCACATGCTCATTTCACAGATGAAGAAACTGGAGCCCTGAGAGAAAATCCACAGGCCTAAAGGGGGCCACCCAGAGGGCCTGTGGAGAAACCAGGGCCACATCTCTGTCCCTGTCCCTCACCCCACCCCACAGCTGTCCCACACACACAGACACAATCACACACAAGCCATGGGTACATTCCACAGACACACGTGTGCAGATCCTCCCTGCTCAACACTCCTGCAGGCTCACAGGGCCAGATGTGGTGTTTCCACAGTCCTCTCATTTAACTCTCATGATAAGGGACGTAAGAGTAACTGGCTCCGTTTTGCATTTCAGGAAACTGAGGCATAGAAAGGTAAAGCCCAAGGTTGCACAGGTAGGGACAGGCAGTGGCATCTCCCAAAGCCAATTCTACACACATCATCACATCCTTACATACCTCTTCTCTCTCACACACGCGCACACACACACACACACACACACACACACACACACACACACACACACACACACACACACGCACCCTGGCCTCTGTGGGCACAGCAGCCCTCAGGCAGAACATTTTCCCAACAACCACCACTTCAAAGTTTTCGTGCCAGCTCCCCTCTCCTAAGGGGTCTTTTGAGGAAAGGATAAGTTTGTTTGGGGCTTAACCTGCCTGCTTGGCCCCACCCCTCTCCCCTCAGTTGGGGAAATGAATTCCACGTGTGCCTGATCTTGCCTGCTCTGAAATCACCCGCGGGGATTTGGTGAGCATTCTTTGATGTTGGAAGCCAGTTTAATAAGTTGGCTGTTGGGGTTTTGTTTTTTTTGTTTTGTTTTGTTTTGCTTTTCTGTAAGACAGAACTGTCATCTCATTTTCCTGAGAACTGAGGAATTCTCACCTTCCCTCCTCCATCTTGAGTTTCTGAGTTCCTGTGTCCCAAGGCCTGGACTCCTGACACAGTGCTCACAGACACCTAAAGGTTTAGGCTGTCTTGGGGAGGAGAGGCAGGGAAGGAGGCAGCGCACTTTGAGCATTTCCTATGGGCCAGGCGCTGTGTTAGAAGCTCTGAATCCTCTCAATGCCCCTTTTAGAGGTGACAAAACAGATATGTCACAAGTGGGAGGCCCAGCTGAGCCTGGAGCCCTCGTCTGCCTGGCTTCGCTTCCTCATCCCAGCCTTGCTTCTGCCCAAAGCTGCTGTGCCACCTGGGGCAAATGACCTCCTCCCCCTGGGCCTTGGGCCCTGCAGCTAGCAGTGGGCACAGGGCTCCTCAGGGTCGGCTCTCATGGTAATGAGCTCTCTGCATCAAAACCATTTGCCGAGGACAAAGCACCACGTGAAAGGAGGGGAGGGTTTCTATTTTTATTGTTTTTGTGTCTAGAGGCAAGTTCAGCTCTAGGATTCGTACGGGAATGCGTCAATTACAATCACTCTGGGCACTTAGTAACGAGTACCCGGTTGGCCACCAGGGAGCTCAGCAAGGAAGTCTCTGAAGGAAGTGGAGCAGGGAGGGGGAAGGGGTATCCACAGGAGGCTCCTCGCTGGTGCAGGCACCTGCCCCACACCGTTCTCCTCAGGGCCTGGCTGAGGTCTTCCCGGAGCTCTGGGTCTCTGCCATGTCCTGACGGGCTTTGGCAAAGGCTGCCCTGATTTCTTGGTTTATGAAGTCTTACCAAGGGTCTCTGGAGAAAAAGGAGAAACAAGAATCACAAAGCGACCACTAAAAGCCGCAGTCGTGAGCATTTACAGCCCCACCCTGCTGACGGGGAGCTCCTTTCACTTCCTTCGTGCTCCTGGGCCCCGAGAAGCCTGGCCATGGGCACACGCCACCCGCCCTGCCTTGAACTTTAGGGATCTGAGGCTGGGAAAGGTGAAGTGTCTTTTCCAAGGCCATGCCATTGCTGACTCATCTGCAGGTGTGGCTTCAAGTACAGTGGTCTCCTAGGAGATAGGGAACTACCCCAGCTTCCACCCCTACTCAAGACATGACCTTGGGAGGCTGGGAGGCCATGGTGAGGGCTTCTGTGACTCCCAGGTAATATACAGATCCAGGGTAGGGACCGTGGACTCCTACACGCTTTCCTTTTCTCACTTGCTGCCCACAGATGCCGGGAACAGGGTGGAGCTGGGTCGCTGCCGTTACCCGGAGAAGAAAGCCAGGCTCCGAGGGACAGCCAGGGTCTCACAGCAACCTGGCTGGCAGGGGAGGTTTTTGCGCCCATTTTGCAGGGGCAGAGGAGAGAAGGGGCCACTGTGTGGAGTGTCTCTGTGATGTCTGACGAAAAGTGCTTCTGTGGGCACTGCCGCTTGAGTTGGTGGCTACACCAAGACAGGGTTGCAGGGGGTACGGGGGGGCCCTTTGTTCCCTCCCCCGATCTCCACCAGCCTCCTCAAAATCCCCAGATAGAAAGATAAATCACTTCTGCAGATATGGGAAATACATAAAGTGGGGATAAAAACATTTTTAGGAAACTTGGCTTAAAAAAATAAAAATCAAATTATAACATACAGTGCAAGCAAAAATTTGGTAACTGCTTTGTAAATGCGGCTCCAAGACAAGTTCTTATCCAGTCTGTCCTGAGCCCCTCCTGCAGAGATTCTGCGTGTGTGTGTGTGTGTGTGTGTGTCTGTTTGTCTGTCTGTGACCTCATCTCCAGACAAGTAGAGGGGCACATGGTGTTCCACACCCACGACGAGTGTGTGCACCGGGTGAGCTCATGTGCAGAACTGGGGTGCGGAGACCCTCCCCTGCCTGCCTGGAGGTCTGGGAGGCTCCCACGTCAGGTGGTGCCCACTGCGACTAATCTCTGCTCTCCTCCCTCCCTCTGAGCCAAGAAGATGAAAACATTTCTGGCACTTTCTAAAGTTTCTGTCCAGAAAAGCCATCAGCTGAGGGGGCGCAGGATGACAAATGGCTGCCAGATCTGCAGGTTCCCGGTTCTGAGACAGGATGGGCGGGATGAGGGCTGGGAGCTGGGCTTTTCAGTAGTGCCTGAAAGGACAGACCTGGGCAGGGGACTTGGTGGAAGGTGGCTGGTGCATAGGAGACTCAAGAGATCACATTCCCTGGGTGCTGAGCACCGATGGACGGATGTGCCGACGTCTTGGCAGTCCGGGATCTCCTGAGTCTTACATGGGCAGGGCAAGCTCTGTCAACTGGCAAACAAGAAATGTCAGTAGTTACAAGTGTTGTGGAGGCCACCACGCTGGGAAATGAGCTGGAGGGTGACAGCAGGGCCCATCTAGAGTGTGTGACCTGTGCCACCTCCTGAATGAAGCAGCGTTTGACTGAGACCAGGATGACAGAAAGGGCATTCCAGGTACAGGAACAGCAAGAGCAAGCGGGCCAGAGGTAGAAAGAACACGGTGTGCTTTAGGGACAGCGAGGAGGCCCGTGAGCAGGTGGTGAGCAGCAGAAGGTGGCAGGAGAGGCCGGGCCGAGGGGCAGGCACTGGCTGGACAGCGCAGGGCCTTGGAGGCTGCACAAAAGGCTGCTTAGTCTCAGGGTGATGAGACAGCCCAGAAGGGTTAGCAGCAGCAACATGTCCTATCCATCATGTCTGTCACTTTTGTTATTGTTGTTGTTTTGTGACAGAGTCTTGCTCTGTCACCCAGGCTGCAGTGCAGTGGCACGATCTCAGCTCACTGCAACCTCCGCCTCCTGGGTTCAAGCGATTCTCCTGCCTCAGCCTCCCAAGTAGCTGAAATTACAGATGCCTGCCGCACACCTGGCTAATTTTTGTGTTTTTAGTAAAGATGGGATTTCTCCATGTTGGCCAGGCTGGTCTCCAACTCCTGACCTCAAATGACCTGCCCACTCCGGCCTCCCAAAGTGCTGGGATTACAGGCGTGAGCCACCACGCCCGGCCCATGTTTGTGTTTTTAAAAGATAATTCTGGCTGCCGGGTAGAGATGGATGGAAGGGAACTGGCTAGGAGCCCTGCGGCAGGCCACCTGAGAGGCGTGGTGGCTTGGGCCAGGGTGGGGGCATGGAGGTGGAGAAGCCAGTTGGAGGAGGGATGTGTGATGGAGTAGGGGCTGCTAGGCACACACACATCCTGTGTGCAGGATCTGAGCCTGAGGCCTGGGTGAGGGCAAGGACTCCCACCTGCCTCCCCGGAGGCTCTGGAGGCTCCAGACTTGCTAATGGATAGGGGTAGGTGTGGAGATGCCAGGAGCTCGGGATGGTGTTGGGCTGTCTGACTGAGGATGTTGGAGGACCAGGTTTCAAGGGTTGCTGGAGCTTTGCAATCTGTGGTGCTGTGAAGCCCCAGAAGGAACCATTGAGTGAGCAGCCAGAGCTACGGGAGCCTGGTGCCGAGTGGGGTGGGAGCCCGAGACGTGTACTGGGTGTCGTTAGTGTCTGGGTAGAGAGGGAGGCCCCAAGAAGGGGAGGATGAGCTGGAGCCAGAGGAGGAGGCCAGGGAAGAAAGAATTTTTAGGAAAAGGAGGGCAGCGGGCGAACGTTGCTGAGCAGTCAGGTTGAGAACTGAAACTGCCCCCGGATCTGCTGACATGGACGGATGTCACTGGAGACCTTCTGAAGAGCCCTCTGGCCCGAGTGGGTGGAAGTCAGACTGCGGGGGCCGAGGAGGGAGTGGGAGGTGAGGAAGTGAAGTCAGCGGAAGCCACTAGCTCCTGAAAAGTTGAGCTCTGAGTGGAGATGAGCAGTGGGGTAGGCGCTGGTAGGGAGGCAAGGCCAGAGGAGGACTCACTCCTCAGGACACAGGGAGGAGAATGGGAGGAGAGGCCCTCCACGTAAGGGAAGAGAGAAGAGGGCCACGGGGGAGCTGAGGACTGAGTCCAGCCAAAGAGCCCAACGGGCCCAGACAGGAGCAAGATCTGCCACACAACAGTCAGGGCCAGGCCTGAGCCCTATGTTCACATCACGCTGCCTGCCCCGCAGGCCATCCATCACTCTGCAAAGAAAGGCCCCAGCTGTGTGGAGGCCTTTCCACCAGTGCAAGCTGGTTCTGCCTCTAAGAGGCTGGCGTGTCCCTGTGAAAAGGGTGTCCCTGTGTGTCTGCACCCTGGGAGGCTCGCCATCCTACGCTGGTGTCTGCCCACACACTCACTCTCTTTCCCTCTCCCCCTTGCTGGGAGCCCCTCTGGACCCTGATGTGTGTGGCAAGGGGGAACTCAGATGAATGGGAGCAACTCCTGCCCTGAGGCACTGCTGTGCCCCAGGCTCCCTGGGGTCCCAAGGCCTTGGCCCCCCAACGGCAGGAGGGGAAAGGCTGCTGTGACCTGCCCTGTTCACATCAGTCCCGCCTTGTTGGAGGATGCTCAGCCTGGGCTGCTCCAACTCTGGTCCCCTCCCAGAAAGCCCATATTGCTTGTCTTTGAGGGATGGGAAGAGGTGGCCTTGGGTAGGGGGCCATGTTGGAAGAACTGAGCAGAGCCCGTTGGAAGTTTTGATGAAGGGTGCATTCTGGGCAGGGAGACAGCAAGCCTGAGCTCTGGCCCAGGCACTGATGTGGTGGCACTGTAGCACACCAGGTGGGGCCCTGCCCTTCCCCAGGCTCAGTCTCCCCACCAATGCAATCAGCCAGTCAGCCTCTATGGTCCCTGGGACCTTCTTGGCAATTGGCAACACCTGTGCCCCTTGCCCTCCGACCCTCTGCAGACTGCCTGCCCACTGATGGGGTGGAAGGGAGTAAGGAACAGCACTTTGAAGTAAAATGTTATTAACTTTTCTCCCTTCCCCAACCCCATCCATGTTGCCCTCAGTGAGGGACATGGGTTGTAGGGGACAGAGGACAGAGGGAAGAGACAAACCACCAAGCAGGCACAAGCTCTCTGAGAATCTGCTTCACATGGCCTCCAAAATGTGGGTGCTCTTTTTATCTAAAAATTCCTCACCTGCAGAAATAGTCTGAACAGCAATAAATGCATGATAATGTTTACCAAATCATGACCTGTAGTCAGCTCAAAATGGAAA
The DNA here is from genome assembly GCF_028885655.2 of Pongo abelii. Taxonomy (NCBI): domain Eukaryota; kingdom Metazoa; phylum Chordata; class Mammalia; order Primates; family Hominidae; genus Pongo; species Pongo abelii. Next base: position 78,743,692 of record NC_071994.2, read on the forward strand.
GATTCTGCATTCTCTGCAATAGAGATAGGCTTTGCAAATCCTGGAGTGTCCACATGTTGCAATCCAGATGCAGTCACTGCGGGTATGTTTATGATTTTTGTTTTTTGTTTTTTGAGTCAGAGTTTTGTTCTTGTCGCCCAGGCTGGAGTGCAATGGCGCAGTCTCCTCTCACTGCAACCTTGGCCTCCTGGGTTCAAGCGATGCTCTTGCCTCAGCCTCCCGAGTAGCTGGGACTATAGGCACCCGCCACCACGCCCAGCTACTTTTTGTATTTTTAGTAGAGACAGGGTTTCACCATGTTGGCCAGGTTGGTCTCGAACTCCTGACCTCAGGTGATCCACCTGCCTAGACCTCCCAAAGTGCTGGGATTACAGGCGTGAGCCACCGTGCCCGGCCTACTGCGGGTGTGTTTATAAAGTACTCCAAACAATACAGGAAGGTGCTCAGGACAGTGAGCTGAGGGCACAGGTCGGGATGAGAAGTGATCTGGACCGCATGACCTCACACATGCCAAGCACATGAGAAACAGGTGCGTGGGAGCCCTGCTGAAGTGCTAATAGCAGCTGCCTCCCAGGAGTAGAAAGATGGGGATTATTGAATATTCGAAGAATTCTGTATTTTCCAAGTTTTCCACACTAGGCGGGAAATACTTTTATAATCAGAAAAATAACAAATACCAAATGCAAAATAAAAGCATCCAAGCTTTTTGGGAAATCTCTCTTACTCACCCAGGTTTGATGTCCACAGGTGCTGGGAGGGGCCTGGGGAAGCCTGCCTTCCCCTCCAGCCAGTAGGTCTCTTCGATGCCCTTCCCCTGGAAGAGAGAGGGAAGGGGATGGGAATATCCCTCCCCATGCAAACCTCCTCAAGCTGAAGAGCAAGGGCAGAATGTGTGATTCCAACAGCTCCGTGGAGAGCAGCCTAGACCCTGGAGATTGAAATCCTGGCTCTGCTGCCTCCTAGCTCTGTGACTTTGGCCAACTTACTTTACCTCTCTGTGCCTCCATTGCCTCAGTACCTCACAAAGTTGTAAAGATTAAATAAGTTAATATTTCTCTATTAAAGAAATAACCCAGCTGGGTGCGTGGTGGCTCACACCTATAGTCCTAGCCTTTTGGGAGGCTGAGGCAGGTGGATCACTTGAGGTCAGGAGTTCAAGACTAGCCTGGCCAACATGAAGAAACTCCATCTCTACTAAAAAATACAAAAATTAGCTAAGCACGGTGGCACATGCCTGTAATCACAGCTATTTGGGAGGCCGAGGCACGAGAATCACTTGAACCTGGGAGGTGGAGGTTGCAGTGAGCCAAGATCGTGCCACTGCTCTCCAGCCTGGGAAAGAAAGAGAGAGAGAGAGAGAGAGAAAAGAATCATGAGCTCTGTGATCAGCAGATCTAGAGTGCTAAGATCCCACCATCTGTGATTCTCTCCAACCTTCACAATGGAAGGACCTGGTATGGTGGCCTCCCCTGGGGTGGGAATGCAGCTCCTGAGGGTCAGGAGCGAGGAGGCTTGAGAACATGAGGGTTGGGGCTGGCTGAGCTGGAGGTTCCATGCCCCATCCTGGGCCAGGGCTCTATGGGATGAATATTGTCCTTGGAGCCCCCGGGCCAGCCTGAAGAGCCTAAGGTTGGCATGCTGCCCTCCCCACACCTCTCTGCCCTTCCCACACCTCTCTGCCCTCTCCACACCTCTCTGCCCTCCCCACACCTCTCTGTGTCCCTTTCTGGCATAAGTCATCCATTCCTCAGGACGCTCAGTGTTCACCGCCCTAAATAAGACACATCTGCCCTGACTTATTCCAGCTCACAATCCCCTAACCCCAGCCATCCAGAGCAAAGGATTCCACATTTTCTGGCCTTCACGGGCTGTGTGATCATGAACAAGTTGCTGCCCGTCTCTGTGTTGCACCCTCCTGCACCGACATTCCACAGTGTAATGAAGTGAGTCCCATATGGCACCAAATTTCTGGGACCCAGTGCATCAGGCCTTTAAGCTAGATTGCTCCGGTCTCCCTGCCAGACCTGGCTTCAGCTTAGGAATTTGAGGAAGAGGAGGTGGGGTAGGAAGAAAAGTCACTGAAAGGAATGCTGTACCATTGCCTCTATAGAATGTTAACGTTGAGAGAGAATGCACAGGTTACAGACCTTTCTCTGCCTTTGAGGTGCTCACGAGCATTAACAACCCAACATTACACTGCAACAGCAGAGAACTGGCCTTGGGACTGGTGGGTACACAGAGAAGGCATGGCAGTCACTGTTTGTGGGGAAGGAGGAGGAGAAGGAGTGTTCCTGGGTGAGGGTAGGCTGCAGTGAGAGGTGATGTCTGATCTGGGGTTCTGAGGGATGGGCAGGAGCCCAACAGTGCTATGGAGAAGGCACAAGCTTTGGAGCCATGAGATCTGAATTACGAGCTATGTGACTTTGACGAGCCACTCTGCCTCTTTAATTGAATTTTTTCAACCGTAAAATGGGGACAGCGATGCTCCTTTCATTATTACTATGAGTGACAAATATTTTGATGTGTGTTTTACACTGGTGTGCTACACAGGTCATCAGGAGAAGTGACTTCTCTGTCCTGGCCTTTCCTCTCACAAGGAGCCAAATGGCTCCCAGGAAGCAATGTTCCTTTAGAATTTGGGGAGCACAGAGGGCATGTAAAGGTGACCAGCTACATCCCGAACTCTGGGCAGTGACATCAGTCAGATAAGAATTTTTCCTGCTTCCCACAGAAACTGGATCCTTGGGGACTTTTCCCACAAAGACCACGAAATTCTCTTGCCTTCAGCTCAGTCTGACCTCTGATATCAATTTGGTAGCTTTCATCAAGGCTGAGCAGTATCTGGACAGTGCTTCGGCTGACATGAATTCTGTATGCTGAGAAGAAAGGCAGTCATCAGGTCACCACCTGGTGACAGCATGCCTAGTATTTGGTAAAATCATTAAGAGGCTGCAACGACTGCAGTTCCAATCAATCATACACATAGTGATGATTTATGCAATACCCTTCTTCTGGCCCTCATGTCCCTCTAAATTGTTGGTCACTAAAAGAGACCCAGAGGCAAAGCAAATTACATAGATTGAGTGCTAAGGGGAACTCACAATGGAGTCAGAACCCCTAGGAACATAATTTCTACTTGTAAGGAAGTCTGGGAAGTCTGAGTTTGAGAAGATATGCAGTTTTTAGTTTTCTTTTAAGCGCAGGACTTCCCAGTAGAGCCATAGCGTCCAGTTATGCAGGATGTACCCTGAACATTAAGGAGCAACTACCTACACAGCCAGAGGCAGAGGACCTGGGGCTTCAACATTTTAGCTGCTCTAGCCAAGCCATCATGGTAGCTCCTGCTGTCAGTAAGGGCCAAAAACATTGGGGATGTCTTCATGTGGTGTCAGGGCTGCCCCAGCATAAAAGGAGGTGGCACGTGACCAATTAAAAAAAACACTTTGAAGGGTCTTCTCTTTGTACAATGGGGAAACTAAGGCCTACAGGAAGAACATTTTGCCCAAGGACACTAAGCAAGCCAGTTGCAGAGCCAGGGTTAAGACCCAGATTTCCTGCCTCTTGAGTCATTGTTTTCGCTGCTAATGTCTTCATGAGATCACCACAAATATTGTGTGGAAAGTTAAAACAGCCAATGACATATATCATCTCCTTCTATTCAGTTGGTGCAAAAGTAATTGCAGCTTTGGCTATTAGCTGTTTTTTTTTTTTTTTTTTTGCCATCTTGGTTCACTGCTCCGCCTCCCGGGTTTGGTGGTTCACACCTGTAATCCCAGCACTTTGGGGGGCCGAGGCGGGCGGATCATGAGGTCAGGAGATCGAGACCATCCTGGCTAACATGGTGAAACCCTGTCTCTACTGAAAATACAAAATATTAGCTGGGTGTGGTAGCGTGCACCTGTAATCCCAGCTACTCGGGAGGCTGAGGCAGGAGAATGGTGTGGTCATTAGTTTTAACGCCAAAATGGCTACTACTTTTGCACCAACATGGTAGTTGCTTTCCTGAAAACTAGGGTACGCCGCCACCAGGTGGTGATTTGGTTACGAAGAACTATATTAAACAGCCAGGCCACACAGTTTATTGAAAGAGTCTCTCCCCTGGGCAGGATAGATGTGTGAGATACTCACACAGCCCTGTGGACTCCATCCAGGAAGCCGTGTTGACAGTGTCCCCAAAGAGGCAATACCAAGGCATCGTGAGACCCACGACCGCTGCTGCACAGGGCCCTGAAACTCGAATGTACCCAGTGAGCTCCAGCAGGTCTTGGACCAGAGAAAGAGCCCAGTGACAGCCTCACCCTTCTCTACCCCCCGTGCCATTCCCCCCTGCACATCCTGGGCTCCAGTTGCGAGGTGAGGATAAAGCTAACTGGAGTCTCCAACAACATCCAGAGAGGAGCTGATGCTTGTGCCAGGCTCTGTGCTGGAGGTGAGGGGCCATAGATAGATCAGAGCCCCTCCCTGCTCTTGGGCAGCTCCCAGCCCGGTGGGGAGAGATGTGTAACCTGCAATCAAGGCTGTGATGAAAGAAGCACCAGGACGGTGCCAGCACCAAAAAGAGCCTTTAACCCAGCCCAGGGGACTTGTTGGAGAAGAGGATACATGTGCTCTGTCTTGAAGAATGAGAGAATGAGTGGGCAGGGAACAGCAGGCGCAGAGGCACAGAGGCAGGGAACCCGTGTGTGTGAAACTGCACACAGCTGAGTGTGGATGGAGGGCCGTGCAGGGAGTGGTGGGAGATGGGGTTGGAGAGGCTATGGCAGTGGCAGGGAGGTGGTGGCAGTGCCAATGGGCTTTATCCTGCGGGTGAGGGGAACCGCGGTAGAAGGAGCAGGGACATGGGAAGGGTATATTCATGACTCTGAGGGCTCTCCCAGACCCATCATCCCAGCAAACATTTGGTTGTTTGCATGACCACAGGTTTCTGTCCTGCCTCTTCCATCAGACTATCAGCATCACATATTCTCTTTTTTTTTTTTTTTTTTTTTTTTTGGAGACAGAATCTTACTCTGTTGCCCAGGTTGGAGTGCAATGGTGCCATCTTGGCTCACTGCAACCTCCGCCTCCCAGGTTCAAGCAATTCTCATGCCTCAGCCTCCCGAGTAGCTGAGATTACAGGCGTGCGCCACCACACCCAACTAATTTTTGTATTTTTAGTAGAGACAGGGTTTCTCCATGTTGGCCAGGCTGGTCTCAAACTCCTGACCTCCTGTGATCCCCCTGCCTGGGCCTCCCAAAATGCTCAGACTACAGGCATGAGCCACCGTGCCCGGCCAGACTCTCTTATTTATAACATAATTAGGACCTCAAAATAATGTAAGAAAAAAGAAACATAAAATGTTTTTACCATAGAGTTTTAGAATCTCAGACATCCAGAAGCATGCCACAGGAGGTGTCCCAGCCAGCGCCCCAGGGAGGATTGGGAGATGGATGTGGCCCCTCACCCTGGAGGCCCCTAGCCCATACCTGAATGCAGGCCAGCCCTGATGCAAACAGGCACGTTGGGTGCATGCCTCTTCCGGAAGTCAACCACAGAGCCGAGGATATCCAGGGCCATGTTATGATCTTGGCCGCATGCTGACTCCCATTGCACTGAGGCAGCCCCGACACCACCATGTAGGCGTCCCCAATGGTCTCCACCTAGAAACCACAGCCTTCACGCTCCAGCATAAGAACATATCCTCGCTGGCCCACCACACATTCTGCTACACATGGCTGCTTCTCAGGAGTCCCAATCAGCCCTGTGGGTCTCTGGCCTGCAGTGCCATCTTTGTCAGGCCTCTAGTTCCAGGCACTTTAGCAACAATTGGATCTGTACATTTCAGATCACCTTTGTCTGTATTCCAGGTGACAATGGCTTTTTTTTTTGTCTCTGGCCTCAGTCCATGAGCTCCTTGGTGGCAGACCTGGGTACCCCATCTGCTCAAGGCCATAGTGACAGATCAGGGATTAATTTGGAGAGGACTGTATATATTTAGAGGACGCCTCCAATTTTCCAAACCCTGCTGGCCTTCCAAAGGTGTACTGGAAAGAATGTGGGTTTTGGAATGAGACAGATGTAGGTTCAAGCCCTGGCTCTGCCATTCACCTGGACGACTTCACCTGGGCAAGCCTCAGTTTCCTCTTATGTGGAATGAATGTTAGAGGTGAAGTATTTACAGAAGCAGGCATACCGGTGCTGAATACACAGAGGCTGCTGTCGTCCTCCTCATCATCATCACGATTTTGGAATCTCCTAACTGGAAGGGGCTTTGTTGGTCACCCACCCAATTTCCCCCACCCCAGTTGCTGTTCTCGCCTGCTTACATCCCTTGATAGGAAAGTCTCTCCTTCAGTAGCCACTTCTCTCTTTAGGCAACTCCGATTTTCTTTCTTCTCTCCTTTCTTTCTTTCTTTCTTTCTTTCTTTCTTTCTTTCTTTCTTTCTTTCTTTCTTTCTTTCTTTCTTTCTTTCCTTCTCTCTCTCTCTCTCTCTTTCTTTCTTTCTTTTTTTTTTTTTTCTACCAAGGTTGCCCAGGCTGGAGTACAGTGGCATGATCTCAGCTCACTGCAACTTCCGCCTCCTGGGTTCAAGTGATTCTCATGCCTCAGCCTCCCAAGTAGCTGGGACTACAGGCATGAGCCACCACGCCTGGCTAATTTTTGTATTTTTGTATAGATGGGGTTTCACCATGTTGGCCAGGCTGGTCTTGAACTCCTCACCTCAGGTGATCTGCCCGGCTCTGCCTCCCAAAGTCCTGGGATTACAGGTGTGAGCCACTGCCCCCGGCTGCAACTCTGATTTTCAAAACTTGAGTTGAGTTAAAACCTGCCTTTCACCGGCTGGTTACAGCTCCACCCCCTGAACTGGACCCATATACCTTTCCTAAGCACCTTCCTCTGTTCCTAAGTCCCCATTCCAGGTGCTTGGAACACAGATGTGAATGAAGCATAGCCTTCTCCCCTGCCACAGGCTAAGCCTGCCAGTGTGAAGACAGCGACTCTACCCTCTGAGTCTTTCCCGGCTCCTGCACTGTTCCTCCTACAGCAGGCACGTGTTGGCTTCACCGGGCCTGCCGCCGCAGAGCCTCCCCTGCCAGGCACTTCTACACTTAGCACCTGGTGCACAAGAATAGTGATGCTCCACAGCCCTTAGGGGGCGCTTTAATTAAAAAAATTTCTCTCGCAACATGCAAGTGTGGACTGTGCCCCACTACCCACGCCCCCACTACCCTGCAATCTCTCCCTCACCCTGGCTGTCCTCCACCTCACCACCAAAAAGTGATCTGCCCTAATCACATCACATTCTGCTCTGATATGCACTTCAATTTGCTCCCTATGGCCAGTGGCTTAAAATTCAGGCCCCCGGCCTAGTTATCAAGGGCCTCCTTCATCTGCATGATTTCCTGACATTTTCTAACAGTTGCTTCTGGTTCCCCATGCTTCAGCCAGACAGAAACCCTTTCTACCATTTCGAGAGACACCCAGCGCTTGCTCACCTCTGCCATGTCCCTCTGCCTGAAAAGCCCTCCTCAGTCTCTATCTGCTGAAATCCCACCCCTCCATCGGTCCCGCTCACATGTGATCTAGGGTACAGAATCTTCCCAGTCCCCAGCTGCGAGAAAGATGTTTCCCTCCTCTGGGCTGTGGCCTGCTCTCCCGCCCTGGGGCCTGCCTGCTGCTGTCCACCCAGCATTCATTGGCTGGTGGTAAGAGTGGCGGGGGTGGTGGCAGGGCTGCCCCAAGCTGTGCACCTTTCCACAAAAGAGATTTTCCACTCCACTCCCCAGGAGGGAAAATTATGAGAGACCCCTGGCTTTCCCTGCTCTCTCTTCTTCCTCACCGCAGGAGGAGGAATGCCTTACTTGATTGGCGAGACTGGAAAAAGGACTAAGTGCCTCTTAAATACTCGTATAGTGCTTACTATGTGCCAGACACAGTCCCAAACCCTTTACAATTATGAACGCATTAGATCGTCACAAGAATTCCGGGATATGGGTACTATTACTAAGGCCATTTGATAGGTGAAAACTGGGTCAGAGGCATTAAGTCACTTGCCAAGGTCACTTGCAGCCAGTGCGTGGGTTTGAACTTGGTCAGTCCAGCTCCAGAGTCTGTGCGCTATGCTGCCTCTTGATGGACATGGCTTGGGCCCTTTCTCTCTCTCTTTTGAGGAGGTTCTGCTCCCACCCTGCCTGCTGGGTATGCAGCTGTGATTCAGGGAGGGTGCACCAGCTCTGGGGACCCAGCCCTGCCTCAGATGTGTGCCCCCACAGTCCAGACTAGGGGAGAGGAGTAGAAAGCCTCATGGTGGCCACACAACCAGACCACGTTCTCTGATCTGCTAAAGCTGACCTCTAAGCTGCTGACCTGCCTGATGCCTGAGCTAGAAGGGAACGCGCAGGGTGATTAACATTCACTCCTTCACCCTAGAGACAGAAAGATGACCAGGCACAGGCGTGCTCTCCAGGGACTCGTAAAGGTGATGTACTCAAAGCTGCCTATCATAGTGAGCTCTCAGCTGTAAATGAGGCAGTGGTTCCCTTCACAGACGGGAGAAACAGCCAGGGGAGAGGTGCAAGCAAAGGGTCCACACTATCAAACGCAGATGTGAATTCTAACCCCATCACGGACTTGCTGTGTGACCCTGGGTGAGTCATTTACCCTCCTTGTGCCTGCGTCCTCATCTGTACAGTAGGGATAGTAATCCATACCCCTGACAGGTACTGAAAGGGTTAGATGAGATCACTTGTGAAATTTCCCCAGCCAAGTTAGCCGTCTGTAGGTGATTAACTAATGCTGCCCCTTCCCTCTGTGCTTTCAGGGATGCCTTGGCATCTGGCATGTGGCAGGTGCTCAAGGTTAAGGTGGTGACTAAATGAACAATGGTGCTTTCTCTCACATTCCTTAATCTGCAGAGCAATCCTAAACCAGAGACACTTTCATCCCTGTTTTATAAGCAGAGTACTGAGGCTCAGAGAGGTGACGTGCCCAGGGTGGCTTGGCAGTAGGGCCAGGGCAAGACTTACACCTGGCTGAGCCACAGGTGGGGCTGAGGCCTTGCCTCCGTGACAGCCCCCAGCGGCTCCGCTCTGGAGTCATGTCCATGAAAGTGCACACTCAGCGAGCGTGGGAGGGAATCACAGACCCCTGCGAAACCAGGAAATGATTGTCTGGCTGCCTCCCAACCCAGACCGGATTAAAGAGCAGTAACCAGATCCTGTTGGGGACGAAGGGGAAACCGAGGCGGATGGCGTGAGTGATGAGAGACGCTTGCACATCATGAAGAAGGGGCCTCCTCTTTCCCCACATCTGGAGGGTTGTGTGGGCCTTGTTTGATTTCATTTCATTCTGCCAGAAAGATGCAGACCTCCTGGCCAGAGTTCAGAGCAGATCAGAAGGGATGATTCAGAGCCAGGGGACACATGTGTGAGGAAAGATTAGCAGTGGAGGAAGAGATGAGGCCGGGGTGACTCAGGGCAGATCAAAGCTGTGGGGCTCAGCGAGATGAGATGAGGAATGTTTTCCTGGGGCTGTGGGGCCAGGGCGGCTCTGGAGGCAAGAGGGAAACTCAGGAACGCCTTGGAACCGCAGGCCAGGGTGGGGATCTAAGGTCCTGAGTGGGGAACAGGAGGGAAGCTGCACCCTTGGGTGTCAGTGGCGCAGGTCCCTGTGGGTGCATGTCAGTCAGTATGGTGCAGTGGATGGAGCACCGTGGTGGATGCCGTAGGTTCCTGTCCTGGCTCTGCTGCCGGCCAGCTGTGTGACCTTAGGTGGGTCACTTCCCTCTCTGTGCCTCAATGTCCTCCTCATTCCCTCAACACACATTTCCTGAGGATCTATGATGTGCTGGACACTGCCAGCCACTGGGGAGTAATGCAGGGTGGAAACATAAAGTGCAATGTAGGGGGAGTTATGCGAGCATCAAACAGGTGCCCCTAACTGTGTCTAGGACGGGGAGAAGGCTAACCCGGGACCAGACACATGGCCAGGAGGGAGCTAGGTGAAGAGGAGGGAGAGTGCTGCTCCAGGAGGAGGAACAGAGGTCCCAAGGCCTGGTGGCTAGAGACAGCGAGGCATGTGTGAGGATCCAGAGGCCTGCAGAGGTGGAGCGGCTGGAGACACAACTGGGGAGGTAGGTAGGGCAGCTCCTGGAGGGCTTGTGGGCCACTGTGAACCCACAGCTTTATCCTGAGGATGTCTATGTCCTGCGGATGGTGAGCCTCCCTGAAGAAGGGCCTTTGGACCAGCATAACCAGGTTCAAATCTTGGCCTCAGATCCCACTGGGATTATGTTAACAAATAAGCCACTTAGCCTCTGTTGCCTCATTTTCCTCATATATAAATTAGCAGTACAAGTCCCTACCTCGTAAATTGTTTTGCTGAATAAATGGGCTAATACATATAAAGCACTTAATACTAGCATCCAGTATACACTAAACACTCAATAAGTGTTGGTGATTATTGTTGTTGGGGTACTATAAATAATGCTATCAGCAGATCTCAAAGAGTTCATCGTGTCCTCGGAAAATTCCTCCCAAGGCATCCTTTTCAATCTGGCTTCAGCCCTCAGGGCCTGGCCCTCCCCTGCCCCTGCTGCTTTGTGGAGGGCCGTGGCCGGACAGGGCTGGTGAGTCACAAATTAGGGTTAAGGCCAATAGAGCCTTGGCGTGTTGTTTCCTGGGACCTCCCTCCATACCTTCCCCACCATGTCTGAAGCTGCCCCCAGACCCCCTGGATCAGAACAAGGAGCAGGGTTGGGGTTGGAAGGTCCTCACAGCATGGGTAGAGTGGAGGAGTGGCAGGCAGGAGGTGACTCCCTCTCACACTCCGTGCTTGACACCCACTTGTGCGTGGCGGACAGGATCCTCCCATCCTCCGTGAACCCCCCCAGGACTGTGGTCGCCATTCCTGTTCACAGTCAAAGAAACAGAGGCCCAGAGAGGGGAAGCTGTTAGCCCAAAGCCACACAGAAGCTGGTGGCCAGGCTGGGACTCAAACCCAAGACTGAGAGGTGCACAGGGAGGGGATTGAAGGCCCTGCTGAGGCCTCTGCTGTTCTCTCCAGTGCCCCCAACTCCCCACTCCTGGCCCATTCATGTCCAGCCAGCCCAGCTTATTCAGCATCCCCACACTCACCAGGCCCTCTGAAGCCTCAGGCTTTAGCATATTTTTCCCCCATTGCCTGCTTAGGGCTGCCACTCCCAGATGGGACAATGCTGGGAAGACAGCACCTCTTCCAGGAAGTCTTCCCTGCCCTTTACACATCTACCCCTAGCTGGGTTGGGGCCCTCTCAGCCTCCTCCGCCTCCCAGGGTTATTACTTTCACTGCGGGTCATTATCTTTTACCTACAGGACTGAGAGCTCCTTGAGCATAGGATTGGGAGCTGAGTCATCTCTCTGCTCATGCCCAGCACAGGGTCAGGCACAGAAGAACCTGCTGATAAGATTGTAAAGTGATGGATAGACAGACAATGGACAAGTAAACACTGTGGCCCATTAAATGCAAAATGGCCCACATCCTCCACCCCCTGTATGTTCACCCCATTGCAATGGGACTCTGAAGCTTCTCCCATCAAGAGGTGGACTTTGTTTCCTCAGCTCTTGAATCCAAGCTAGCCTTTCATTTTGACCAATAGAATACATCAGAAATTGTAATATGCCTGATCCCAGATTAGATCTCAAGAGTCTTGTGTACTTCTGTCCTCTCTCTCAGAACCCTGCCACATCATGTAAACAACCCCAGACTAGCCTGCTGGAGGAAGATAGACTGTGGAACAGAATTGAGTTCTCTCGGCCAAGGCTCCAGAGACATGAGAGAACCCAACTGAGATCAGCAGAGCTGCTACCTCACCCATAGCTGACCACAGATGTATGAGTGTGTCCAGAAGAACTTTCTGGTGGCCCCATAGGCTTGTGAACAATAATAAATGCTTGTCATTTTACCCTATTGAGTTTGGGGGGGTATTTATTACACAGCAATAGCTAGCTGATATAAACCCATAAATAAATGAATGGAAGTCATTGTACCATCAAGACACAGTAGTAAAGGGAGGAACGGAATGCCAGCCTCCTGGTATTCTCACCTTATACAGGTCATGGCTGCCCAGAACAGCATCAAACAGCATGTAGAGATCGTTGAGCAAGCCCGCCACCTCAATGGGTTCACTCAGGGCTGAGATGATGGTGAAACCCACAATGTCACTGAAGTATATGGTAACCTGGTCAAAATACTCTGGTTCCACAGTTGCCCCCATTTTCAGAGTTTCAGCCACAGACCTGAAGGGATGGGAGGGGCCAGACACATAAGGTATGAGGGCCTATTTTTGACAGTTTCGAGGCTTAGGAAGGGATATTTGAGAGGAAACTGTGTTGAGCATCAGCAGATCTGGTTCAAGTCCGCTGCAGTGCTGACTGCCCTGGAGTGAATACTTGCCCTCTCTGGACATGACTTCCTGTGAAGTGATATTGGGGTGGGGGAAGCATTGTGCCCAGCTCCTTGCTCCCAAGGATATGAGAGAGCAGAAATTCCACTCACATGCCCAACAGAGTACCTGGCACCTGGTGAGGGCTCTATAAAAATATGTTGTATAAGCCATGTGCAGTGGCTCACGCCTATAATCCCAGCATTTTGGGAGGCTAAGGAAGGAGAATCACTTAAGGCCAGGAGTTTGAGGCCAGCCTGGGCAACATAGTGAGACCCTATATCTAAAATAATAATAATAAACTAAACTAACTAAACTAATTAACTAAACAAAGTAATGTGCTGCTGCATAAGAAAAATGTTAGATAAATAAACATGGATGAGTGAATTGAATAAATTCATGGAATCCAGATCTGTTGAGCACCCACTATATTCCAGGCCCTGTGCTTGGAGCTAAGGCTGGAGGCACACTCAAGTCCAGGGGCCACTCACGGGGGAATCATCTGACAGAGCAGCCTTTCTGTCTTCTCTCTCTTCAGCTCCAGTTCCTCAGTCTGCTCCTGAATCAGGTCCTCCGGGTTCTGGGAATATTCTCCAGCAACTACAGCATGGAGTCAGCAACACTGGTCTTCTTGCCTTGGTTGATGCTTTTGAACTGAAAATGGAACAAAAATGCCAAGTCATCCATGAAGGTCAGCACACCTGGTCCTCAGCTGGGAGTCTGGGGCCACAGAAATGCACCAAACAGAATCCCCGCTTGTAGGAGCTGCATTGTTGTGGGGAACAGACATGTAAATGACAGGGGGATGGTGGCTCTGACAAGGGAAAAGTGCAGTCAGCTTTATGCCAGATTAAAGGGTTAATTCTGTGTGGGGTGGGCAGGCAGCAAGAGGACTTTGCAAAGGAGCCTGTACCCAGCACAGCATTATGGTTAACAAACACAACCCTATTGCACTGGGTCTCACAACAACACTGTGAGATTCTTTGTTCTTCTCAAAGATAGACAGATAGATAGATAGATAGATAGATAGATAGATAGATAGATAATAGACAAATAAACAGATGGATGGATGGACAGATGGACAGACAGATGGACGGACGGATGGATGGATGGATGAACAGATGGATGGATGGATGGATGGATGGAAGGGTAGGTGGATGGATGGATGGATAGATAGAAAGGATATATGTAGATTATTTATACTATAATCTGTCTCTATTTCTACTTTGTTCCTCCGAAATTTTAATGATGAAGAAGAATAGAAGCAGTACCACACAATAAAATAATAAACATGTGAGGATATTAGGACCAAAGGAGAGTAAAGGCTTTTTTTAAAAAAAGGTAAATCTAGGAGTGAAATCTGTATGCAAAATCCATGCTAGAATTTGGTCACCATTTTGGATATGAGCTTCTAGCAACAAAGCAAAGAGGGAAATATAGATTACACAATCCATGGGGTCCATAAGACAATGAAACATTAAACTAATTGCTCAAAAGAAATACAACTACTTCTAGTGCCAAGCAAAGAGAAGAGCCTCTTAGTTCTTTGTATGAGAACTCTTATGTGTGATCATAAACTTCATCTTCAACAACAACCTTACAGGACATCTGGCAGCAGTTTTCCTAGGAAGACTTACTAGAACCTTACCCAGTGTGGTTTGCACCTTCCCAGAGTGCAGTCACTAAGAGAAGTAAATCAATGATGGTCAAAGTGAAGGGGTCCATGCTTGCCAAAATCCAGCATCCTGAACGTGTGAGTGTGTGTGTGTGTGCGCGCATCTGTGTGTGTGTGTTGTGTGTGTGTGTGTGTAGGTATGCACATCCAACCTCCATTAATGCCACATCTCTCAGCCAAATGCCTGCAAGGTAGGGAGTGGCAGCAGTCCCTGAAATGCACCTATTTTGTATTGTCCAACAAAAGCAGAGGCACAAGCTTTACAGGGTGGGCATGACAGCTGCTGACCTTGAGACAGCAACAAGGACATGAAGCCAACTCCAAGATCACCTCTGCATGGAAGGTCACCATTTCATAAATGAAGAGACAAAGGATCTGAGAGGTGGAATAACTTGCCAAGGAGCACACAGTGGTGGATCTGAGTTCTAAACTAAAGTCTTTTATATTAATTTTACCACCAGCCACCCCACTGAATTATTTTATCATTTGGAATTATATATATTTCTTCTTCCTTTCCAAAATTAATTTTCTTGTCTAATTGCATTGGCTACTACTTCTAGAACAATGTGAAATGAATATAAACCCAGGCCTTTTTTTTTTTTTTTTTTTTTTTGAGACAGAGTTTCGCTCTTGTTATCCAGGCTGGAGTGCAATGGCGCGATCTCGGCTCACCACAACTTCTGCCTCCCGAAACCCTGGCCTTTTGACTTTAAAGTCAGTGTTCTTTCTCTTGTACCTTACTCACTCTCTCCTTCTCAAAGAGCTGCATTTAAAAAAAAATAGTTATCTCACTGGATGGTCACGCTTATCTGAAGAGTTAGGCCAGGGTTAGTTATCTTTCCAGGAAACATACAGGGAGGCTGAGGCCCAAGAGGACCATTAACTTGTCCAAGGTCAAACAGTGGGTAAGTGGGATGATATCCACTGGATTCTCACATAGATGTGAATCCAGGCATCTGACCCCTCACCTCCCCACAGTGTGATGCCATTCCCCCCTTCTTCAGGCTGCATTCATGTGTGCCCATCTCAGCCTTCTTTGCCATGGGGCCTTGGGCAGGAATCTTGGGCAAGAATCCCACAGTCACCCCTCACTCAAGGCAAGAGCCCTTCCCCACCTCACCGGCCATGGCAACCTCTGATCCCCTGGAAAGATTCCAGGCTTGTGCTTTAGAAACTGGTTGCTCATCCTAGCTCTGCTACCCACCATTATGGTGACTGCTTAGAGGTCATTTACTCTGAGCTCCAGATTTCTCATCTGTGGAGGGGGGCACCACCCCTGATGCCAGAGCTAAGTGGGGAGGGGGTGTGGGAAGAGAGGGGATGGGCAGGGCTTCTCAAAGGACACCTGTGTACATCTCCTTGGACTGCCTTGCTGCCTCTCTCCCTCTCGTCACCTGTCCTAACCCCCTTATTTTTACCTGAACCGCTCCTTGGCAACTCTCAACCATGGCTGGGGAGTGGAGGACGGGGAGGGGAGGCACTGTTCCCTTGGGTCTGATGGGTTGGCCCCGTGGAAGCCATCGGCCAGCTTGGTCATGTTCACACACTCCACTGCTGCCCCGCCAGCTTGCACAGACTTGCCTTGCCCCTCCCACTGAAATCCCCAAGGCAGTCCCGGGGGGCCCCAGGGCCCCTCACATTTTCCCCTCACTGGCTCAGGAAGTAGTACTGTCTCCACAGCCACAGTGGCCTCTATCCTCTAGTGCCAGAAGGCCTGGTACAAGGTGGGGTTCCTGGTGCAGCTCCGCAGACAGACAGACCTGAGTTGGACTCCAGCCCCACCTTTCACTCGCTCAGTTACCTTGGGCAAGTCCCCCCACCTCTCCAGGCCTCATTTCTCTCCCACGAAGCCAAGAAACTTACACTGTTTCTTCAGAGGGCTGTGGCGAGGATGAAAGGAGGGGAGCATGGCCCTCAGCATGGGGCTTGACACTCACAAAGGCATGGGACAAACGTCCCTGGAACCTGTGGTCCTGAGAAAGTTCTCCTTAAAAGGCGGACCTCAGGGGTGACAGTGCTGGGCGGTTGCCCCTTACTGCATGGCTTTCCAGGTCCCAGGGAAAGCACAAGGCTTGCATTGAGCTAAGCGAGCTGAACGAATGGGTCATTTTTTGTGAGCACCCGCTCCTCTGGGGAACACTCACCTGGCTGTAGATCTGGTCCATGCTAGGTCTGTCCTCTGGAGCCTCGTCCCAGCACTGCTTCATCAGCCGACCCACTCAGGCGGCCCGTGATCAGGGGTCACCAGCGGCCGGCACAGAGGAGGGGGAGATGCCACCCTCCTGATGATTTCAGGTCCTGGGAAGGGTCATGAAAGGAGCCTGGCCTCGGATCCTGAGAGCATGGGCAGGGTAGGCTTGTGGCAGTGCCAGGTTCTGGGCCTGAGGATATTCCTCAGCTCCTGTTTCCAGGGTACGGCTGGCCAGTGGATGTGGCATTGTTGCTCTCCTGGGTCTACCCTGGGTGTGGCCAAGGAAAGGGTCTCAGACTGGGAGCCAGGAGAGCTGCGAGCTGGTTTTGAATTCTGGATCTGCCACCACAATACTATGGGATGGTGGAGAAGACAATGACCTCTCTGAGCCTCAGTCTCCCGATCTGTGAAATGAGCATAATAAACTGCCTTCTTTTTTCTTTTCTTCTTTTCTGTTCCTTTTTTTTTTTTTTTTTTTTTTAATGTCGCAATCTCAGCTCACCACAACCTCTGTCTCCCAGGTTCAAGCGATTCTCCTGCCTCAGCCTCCAGGCATGCACCACCATGCCCAACTAATTTTGTATTTTTAGTAGAGACAGGGTTTCTCCATGTTAGTCAGGCTGGTCTCAAATAAACTGCCTTCTTGAGAGGAGTGCTGAGGTGGAAGACGACGGATGTTAGGTGCCCGGCACCTGGCAGACTCTCCCCCACCCTCAGGCCCCGCAACAACTGCCACTGCTCTGTTGCCAACGACGCCCACCAATGATCTTGAAACCTTGACAGCGCAGCTCTTTCCTCCAGCCTTGCCACGCAGGCACTGGTGTGCCAGTTCCCCACAGGTGTGAACAACACTGCCTGCTTATCATTATCGTCATCATTATGATTCTGTCCTCAAGAAAACCTGGCCACATGTCATCCTGTCTCCACACCAGGCTAAGTCAGTGCTCTAGTTCTGCTATGACTCTGAGCCTCAATTTCCCCACCTAACAACTGATGGAAATAACTCCTGCCTCGGGGTGCTGCTGGAGAGCCAGGGGGAGCCGAGCGATTCTAAAGCAGGCTGGGAGGAAGAGGGGCTGACACCAAGCTCAGGCTCTGGAGTCCACAGATCAGAGTGGGACTTTAGATGACCCATTTACAGTCCGCACAAGGCGCATCACCTCTCTGAGCCTCAGCTTCCTCACCTGGAAGATGGGTATAACCATACTACATATTTGGAAGGGTTGTCACGAGGCAGAGTGGGTTAATCTCCTCTGAGGAGGGCCGGGATCCTCCTTTCATGAGTGAGGGAGGTGGGAGCCCTTGGAGCCAGGGAGGAGAAATTTCTTTCGGGGTTTCAGTCCCCTTCCCATCCCTTTTTGGCTTCTTGTTGGGGATAGTGCAGGAGTCACCATTCCATTTTACAGACAGGGAAACTGAGGCTCCTGGTAGTGAAATCAGGTACCCACATAGGGCCAGTCAAAAGCAGACACTAGAACTGGGCCTGGTTTGCACCCAGCCTGCACAATCTCCTCTGCCCAGAGGTTCCCAGCCTGCAGGCGTTAGACCCTGAGGGCCCCCTAGTGTGGGATCTGGGAAGTCGTATGTGCTTACAAAAGACGGTGTGCTGATGGAACCAATCATACACCACATGCACACATGTACTACTGATTTTCAAAGGTATGCAGATGGCACTGTAATGAATACAAACAAATCCATTTCAAAGTGTTGCTGATTTCACAGCCGATTTTATCATTGGGTATGTTCTCAGTTAGTGGATATTAGAAGTCAAATAGTAGCATGTGAGGCTCTAACCATTTTTGACATTAAAATGGAGTCTTCATATGTGAACATGCTGGGAACCCCTGCCCCAGGCCAGGCTAGGTCTCATGCTCCCCTCACTGCGCCAGGCATGCTGTCCACACCCCAGGCATAGCCATGATTGACGGACAGTGCTGAGGGCTGGGGGAGGAGGCTGAGCATCCAGCTCTGGTGGGACCTGGCTGGGCTCTAAGAGGATGCCCCACAGATGACTCCAAGAGATTTTAGAACACTGAGCTTGGACCAGGGATGTCCACCCAATCCCAGGTCCACATCTTCCCCTCTGAGAAGTCCCTTCCTCTCTCTGAGCCTCACTTAACTCTAAAAGGGGGGCAATTAGCCACCCCCCAGGGTTGTCAAATGGAATCATGCACATGAAAGCGCCTTGGGAACTGCAAAGTGCCCCCCCACCCACAGGATCCTAAAGAGATGTTAGAGTCAGGAGAGAACCTGGGACCCCCCTTAGCATGCTCCTCACATCACCCCGCAGATATTTATTGAGCACCCACTGCATGCCAGGCACTCTGTCTACAGCATTTCACTGAATCCTCACAGCTGCTCTGGAAGGCAGACATCATGGTTCCCATTTTACAGATGAGAACACTGAGGCTTGGAGCCTAAAAGGGATTTACTCAAAGTCACGAGGCATGTTGGTGTGGAGCTGGGCTTAGGTTGGTGTTCCCTGGAGCCTGTGGCCTGAGCCCTGAACTCCCTGAGGCCTAGGACAGCACACAGCAGGAAGCAGTGGGCCCTAGGCTGACAGCCTCCTCAAGGGTGGCCAGAGCATTCCAGGACTGGGTCCCTGCACCCAAAGCTGGATGGAGCCAGGCCTGGAGCGCCTTGCACTGGTGGCATGGCTTGCAGATCCCATCTGGCCAGTCCTTCCCTCCTCAGAGGCAGATGACGGAGAGGCAGCCGAGGAGTGTTGAACAAATGGTGTGATAAGGCCCCCCTTCTTCCCACTTCTCCATCTCATAAATTTGGGCCTGGAATGCTCATTATTCACACGGCAGTGCTGTGGTGGAGAAAGGCAGTGGGGCTGGGCCTCCTGTGAGTTAAAGATTATCCACTGGGGTGGGAGCTGATGGTGAGCTCGGCACTGTCACTGCTCTGCACTGTGGGCCGAGGTGCCAGGTGTCTGTGGAGGGCCAGGTCCCTGGGACTGGGAAGAGGCAGCAGGAGGATGACAGAAAGAGCAGTCCGGGGTCCAGGGAGCCCAGACAGAGAGCACAGAGGGGAGGAAACATTTCTGGAGTTGGGCCTTGGCACTGGGGCTGGAAGAGAGAAAGTGTGTACAGGCCAGGTGACGATGGGGAAGCTGCGAGTGATTATCCTGGGGAGCCAGAAGTGTGAGGACAGAGATGCTCTGAAGGAGCCTGCCTGGGCAGGTAACGAAGCCCCCTGGTATTGAGCAGCCTGGCCATGTTGGCCACGGGGCTGGGGATCTGGCACATTTGTTACTGGATTCCCATTTATAGATGAGAACACTGAGGCTCAGAGAGGGTAAGCGGTTTGTGTAAGGTCACAGAGTAAGACAGTGACACAGCTGGAATAGGGCTGAGCTCTGTGTAGCCTGTGCTGGGCATGGAGGGCAGGTGCAGTCGGGGCATGAGCACCTACAGGCATGGCAGTGACACTGGGGAGGAAGGCAGGGGCGGGGATTTTTACCCAGAGCGCAACGTCCTTAGCCCCTGGAGTGGGTCAGCTGCTATTCTGGCAGAGTTGCTGAAGGCTGTAGGGAAAAGAAAGATCAGACTGTTACTGTGTCTATGTAGAAAGGGAAGACATAAGAGACCTCATTTTGAAAAAGACCTGTACTTTAAATAAATTGCTTTGCTGAGATGTTGTTAATTTGTAGCTTTGCCCCAGCCACTTTGACCCAACCACTTTGACCCAACCTGGAGCTCACAAAAACATATGTTGTATGAAATCAAGGTTTAAGTGATCTAGGGCTGTGCAGGACGTGCCTTGTTAACAAAATGTTTACAAGCAGTATAATTGGTAAAAGTCATCGCCATTCTCTAGTCTCAATAAACCAGGGGCACAATGCACTGCGGAAAGCCGCAGGGACCTCTGCCCTTGAGAGCAGGGTATTGTCCAAGGTTTCTCCCCATGTGATAGTCTGAAATATGGCCTCGTGGGATGAGAAAGACCTGACTGTCCCCCAGGCCGACACCCGTAAAGGGTCTGTGCTGAGGTGGAGTAGTAAAAGAGGAAAGCCTCTTGCAGTTGAGATAGAGGAAGGCCACTGTCTCCTGCCTGCCCCTGGGAACTGAACGTCTCGGTATAAAACCCGATTGTACATTTGTTCAGTTCTGAGATGAGAGAAAAACTGCCCTATGGTGGGAGGTGAGACATGTTTGCAGCAATGCTGCCTTGTTATTCTTTACTCCACCGAGATGTTTGGGTGGAAAGAAACATAAATCTGGCTTACGTGCACGTCCAGTCATAGTACCTTCCCTTGAACTTAATTATGACATAGATTCTATTGCTCACATGTTTGTTGCTGACCTTCTCCTTATTATCACCCTGCCCTCCTACTACATTTCTTTTTGCTGAAATAATGAACATAATAATCAATAAAAACTGAGGGAACTCAGAGACCGGTGCCGGTGCAGGTCCTTGGTATGCTGAGCCCCGGTCCCCTGGGCCCACTGTTGTTTCTCTATACTTTGTCTCTGTGTTTTATCTCTTTCTCAGTCTCTCGTCCCACCCGACTAGAAATACCCACAGGTGTGGAGGGGCAGGCCACCCCTTCAAAGGCTGCCCGGCTTAAGTCAAGTTCTCATGGTCAGACTTTAGGTGTGCGTGTCTATGTGATCTTCAGGCCCAGATTTCCTGATTGCCATAGAGTTTCCCACTAGTCAGAGACTCTAGCCAGGGACAGCCAAGGAAGGGGAGGAGGGCACCTACCTTCCACTGGGAGTCCTGAGGAGCGGTAGGGTGGGCCCCGAGTCAGCACCTCCTGCAGGTTGATGCCAGCTGAAGATGTCCCCTGTGAGGGTGCTCCGCCCAGGGCGCCCAGGCCCCGGCAGCAGCTCAGGAGCTGTCCATAGCAGCTCTGCAATCACAGGGCAGGGCCACGCCACCATCACCTACTGACCACCCAAGCCAGGCTGGGTGCGTCTATTCTCCCCAGTTCGCAAGTAAAGAGCCTACAGCTTGTTCAGAGAGGAGAAGCGATCAACTCAAGGTCACCAATGCCAGAGGACTGGAGATCGCCCTCTCCCCGCACCTTACAAGCACCTGGTTAAACAGAGGCCCCCAAACCTACTGGCAGCCCCCTGCCTATCCCTGAGCTGACCTTCCGGGGCTGGCCAGGGTTGGGGAACCTGCTGAGTGTCCAGGGGCTCTGCATAACCATGGTCAGTGACCTTGAGCACAAAGCGTCTGTCTACCACAGTTTTCGAACTTGAGGCAGCCAAGAGGGAAAAGTTGGTGATGCAGATACCTCACGCCCTGAGGTGGATATAATGGGGGTCCATTGGATCTGTAACGAATGAGAGGAAACCTGGTTCTCTCAGAATTCCCACAAGCCTTCCTGCCTCCCCGTACCCGTGGCCATGCTGTTTGGATATTCCTGGGTTAGACAAAGCTGAAAGAGCCCAGCTGTGGGAAATCTGAGCATCTCCTGTCTCCCTGCCCTCCCCACTTCCCTGCAGTGCCAGGCCCAGGGAGAGATCTCACACAGATCAAATCCAGCAGCAGGGAGGCCTTGAAGGTCCAGTCTAGGTGCAGGACCTCATTCCGCAGCAGGTTCCCCAGGAGTCACAAAAAAGCCCAGGCAGGTGGCGACGTTCTCACACTGCGGCTCCCACATCTGTCAGGGAAATGGGCACCTCAGCAGCCCTCAGAGGCCGTTCGAGGGCTGGACCAGGTGCAATCCACATCTAGGCCACCTGCTCTTAGCACCAAGCACAAGAGTAAGCATGGAGAGGCATCAGAAATGTTGAATGATTGGATGGATGGACAGACAGATGGGTGGGTGGTGAAGGATGGATGGAGGATAGAAGGATGAATGTATGCATGGATAGATGGTGGTGGGTGGTAGATGGATAGATGGATGGGTGAGTGGATGGTTGGGTGGGGAGCTGGTGGGTAGGCAGGTAGATGGGTGGGTGGGTGGTTGATGGGTGGGTGGGTGGATGGATGATGGGTGAATGGGTGGGTGAGTGGGTACTTGGTGGGCTGGTGGGTAGATGGGTGGGTGGGTGGATGGATGAGTGAATGGGTGGGTGGCTGGGTGGATGGATGGGTTGGTGGGTGATTGGTCAGTGGGTGAATGGGTGGTTGGTGGGTGGGTGAGTTGTTGGGTAGGTGGATGGGTGGTTGGTGGATGGGTGGTTGCATGGTTGGTGAGTGGGTGGGTAGATGGATGGGTGGATGGGTGGGTGGATGAATGGGTGGATGGGTGGGTGGGTGAGTGGATGGGTGATTGGTGGGTGGGTGGTGAATGGGTGAATGAGTCAATAGGTGGATAAATGGCAGATCACTTGAAGCCAGGAGTTTGAGATCAGCCTGGCCAACATGGTGAAACCCTGTCTCTACTAAAAATACAAAAATTAGCTGGGTGTGGTGGTGCACACCTGTAATCCCAGCTACTTGGGAGGCTGAGGTGGGAGGATCGCTTGAGCCTGGGAGCTGGAGGTTATAGTGAGCTGAGATCCAGCCACTGCACTCCAGCCTGGGTGAAAGAGCGAGACCCCATCTCAAACAAACAAACAAAAATCTACTCACATAGTTGCAAGATGCCCACTGGGAAATGCCTAACTTAAATTCCAATCACTTAATCCTTCTGAACTTTATTTCAGACTGTGGTGATATTGGAGATATCAATAAAATTCATGATGTATCAAAAGCACAGCACTTGCCAGGAAGAGTTCTAAGTTATTTCACGCGTTCTCTGCAATCATAATCCCCCAGAAGGTGGCTATCACTAGCTCCATTTTACAGGAAAGCTAAGAGTTCCATGGAGGCAAGATTTCACCCAGATCTTCCTGACTCAAGTCTCATGCTCTGTCTCCATCCCTCAGTGCCTCTCAGGATGGTAACCATCTTGGGGGTGAAAATGCTTATGTGGTTAGTGATAACAGGTGCTTAGGATCTCCCTGAGGGAGGGGACTTTGTCTCCCTTCTCCATTCTGTATCCCCAAAGCCCAGAACACTGCACATAAGTGATGCTCAGTAAACAGCGAATAAAAGAAAGGATGGGTGGAGGGAGGGGGCTGCAGGATGAGGTCCCTTCATGATGAGTTGCCATGTGAGGGCATTGATGGAGGACACTGCGCCCTGGTGGTTATGGGGATTGTGGGTTATGGGGTGGTGACGTGGCTTTAAGGATGCTGGTGTGGGACAGTGACAGCAATAGTGAACCACTGTGATTGAGGCATTGGCAGTGGGCAGGATCACAATGGCAAGAATAACTTCCTCTTTGAGACCAATCTGGATCAGTAAGGGTCTCCTAAGCAGCGTCGCTCCCCACCCACCTTCTGAGCCCTCTACAGCCCTGCCTTCCTCAGGAGGCTGAGACAGCTTGGGTGCAGCTCAGGGTCTGAGCCCATTTCACACTCCTTCAGCCACACCCAGTCTCCCTGTTCAAGGAAGAGCAAGAGTTTAGCTGCTGCTTCTACTCAGCTGTGGGACCTCAGGAAAACCCCTCTACCTCTCTCAGCTTGGTTTCTTCCCCATCAACGCATTCCTTCTGTGTGTTCTGAGCCAGGCACAGCCTGGTGAGCAGAAACATTTGCTATAAGCCGGGCAGAGCCAGGGGCCGGGCTTTGGCTGATAGACTCCAGTTCCAGTCCTGACACCACTACTTTCCAGCTCTGTGACCTGGGGTGGGTGACTTCAGTTCTCTGAGCTGCAGGTTCCAAATCTGTAAAGTGAGAACGATAGCACCCACCCACATCTCAGGGGCTTAATGAGATGGGGGGTATCAAGTATGCTCGCCCCTGGTCTGCAGCTTTGCCCTGCAGGCCTCAGGCCCTCATGCACCCCTAACCCTGCGAACTGCTTGGGTGGGGAGCTCTGTGACCTGGGGATTCATGGGGAGGAGAGAGGGGCGGGTAGGAGAGGAGGGGTCTCAGGTGGGGGCTCTGCCCTTGCCTTGGCCTGGCCCAGAGCTAGCTGTTAACCTTGGCCTTCTCTCTTCCATCGCTGATGGGTTTTGCCTTCTCAGCCTCACCTACAGCCCATCAGCCAACTCGGAGAAGCAGACAAAACACTCTTTGTACACTATTGAAGCCTCCTTGCAGCAGAAAAGAAAAAAAGATGGAATTCCCTCAGGGGACAGGTAGAAAAGAAGGAGCAAGCAGCTCATGTTGCTTCTGTAGAAACAACTAGCCTGGCTCATCTACCGTGAGAGTCTTGGTGTAGGTGAATCATAGCATCCATGAATTGTTGAACTTGAGAATGACAGCACCTGAGAAATGGCGGCGTCCTCGGCGTCCTGAGATGTTGCTGAACTCACCTCTGACCACCCAGCCTCCCTGCCAGCTGGTGGCCTCTGATCTGCCCGAGGCTATCCTTGGCTGGGTGCTGCCCCCACATGTCAGGGCCTGGGAGACCCAGGATCTCACCTTACCTAAGCAGGCAGGAGGGTGACCTAGGCTGGCCTTGGTCCTTGAGAGAGGCACTGGGGTGAACCGCACCGGCAGCACTGAGGGCCAAGTGCCTGGGAACTGGTTGTTCCTTCAGGTCAGATCATGAACCACGCTGGGCCGGGAGTTGGGGTTCCACTTCCCACTCCTAGCCCTGCTGCCAATTTGCCAAGTGACCCAGGAAAGGCACTGCTCCTATCTGGGCCTCAGTTTCTCAGTCTGTAACAGGAGTAGGCCATACAGAGGCCCAAGAGGTTATGGGGTCCCTCGGCTTCTCCCAAACTGACCGCAGCTGCCTAGGCCTAGGCATGGGGGTGGCAGAGTCCCTTGCTTGGTACAGGGCCACACTGGTGGGTTCCCAGGGGGCTGGCAGACTCTTTGCTGACAGCTGGGCCACTGACCTCAGGCTCCCATCATCCGCCACCCTTCTCCATTCAGCATCCACATGCAGCCTCTGGAGGGGGCAGGAGTGGTCAGGAGTATAGACTGGGCCTCTGTCTGCTGTCCTCCCGCTCAGCTCAGCCCCTGCCCTACCCACCCATCTGTTCAGGGGTGGATGGACGAAGGTGAGCTCCCGGGCTGTCAGCAGGATCCCGTGGGGGCCCCACACCAGCTGCAGCTGCTGGATGCCCAAACCGGAGGCAAGAGAAGGGGCAGGGCAGTGGAAGCGATGCCAACGCCCCCTCCCAGCCTCAGTCTGGCCTCTGACTCAGAGCCGTCACTTTTCCTCTCCCCGTTTCCATTTCTGTCTCCCTGTCAGTCCCAGCTGGGCCAGGAGGGCACTGAACACTGTCTCCACGCAGCCCCTCTGCCTCGGGCTCGGGTCTGGAACCCCTGGGCCTGACGCATCTGCTGGTCCCCAGTAGCAATGTTCCCAAGTTGCCAAGAGTCCTCATGGGGCAGCCCAGAGAGGGCTGGGATTGGAAGGCTGCCTGCTTCCAGATGCGCCTGAGACTCAGGGATGGTCTGGATTTAGGAACACACAGGAATTTAGACCCCAGGGAGAATTGTTTTCAAAGCTGGAGGGCCCCTGGGAGTCATTCTGGCCAACCCCCTCACTATACAGATGGGGAGCCTGAAGCTCAGGGTGTGGAGCACATCCAGGGTCATAGGCTTCTTCCTCAAGTCTCAAACGGACTTTCTCAGGAGGCAGCCAGGGCCTTGACAAGTCCTGGCTGGGGCTCTGGGACAGACAGGAGCACCGGGGGGCCCTAGGGTCCTGGGAGACGGAGGCTGGGAAAGCCCCCTGTAGACTGCCGGGGCTGTGCACGCAGAAGGGAGGCCCCGTGGGATAGGAGCCCTCTGCAGGCCTCTCCCCATAATGCCACCAAAGTGATTTTTAAAGGCTTAAATCAAATCTTTTCTTACTCAAACCCCACTGATGGTTTCCCATTTTACTTACAGTAAGTTCAGACTCCTTGTGGCCCACAAAGCCTCACATGCTCAGGCCCCAAGCTCATCTCAAATTCCTGTGTCATCACCCATGACAGCTCAGCCACTCCAAACTCCCTCCTTCGTTTTCCTCCATCAATTGGAGCTCGCTCTGCCTCAGGCCCTTTGCACTTGCTGCTTCCCCTGACTGGTCGCTCTTCATCCAGATCCTCATCTAGCTGCTTCCTTACCATTTGGAGCTCAGCTCAAGTGCCACCCCCCAAGTGGGCTTCCCTGCCCATTTAGCTCTTGCTGGCCACTACTCTATCCCGCTCCTCTATCACCGTATCCTGTTCTGTTTTCTCGGTGGCATTATCACTATGGGAATTTAGTTATCTTGTTATTTGGTTATTGCCTGTCTCCCCCTAACAGAATAGAAACTCCTTAAAGGCCAGGTCTGTCTTGTTCGCCACTGTCTTCCTGACACCAGACAGAGTGGCACATGAGAGGGATTCAGTCCACATCTGTCAGATAAATGACTGCCTGAATGGCCCACCATCAGCATCCACATCCCTGTCACCACCTCCAGGCACTACTGTCTTCTTAATACCAAGAGGCAGCCATCCCCAGGAGACTCAAGTTCACTGAGTCCTGTAAGTCAAGCCAGGCCATCAGCTATGTCCCCCACCACTAACTCTCTTCAGAATCACAGCAATGACTACAGAAAATCTTCCCCTCTCTCCCACTCTCCCACGCTCCCAACACTTTCCCCTTCTGATCTTTGTCATTTGCTAGAGAGATGCAGAGCCAGGAGAGGAGACATGTGCGTAAGAGAAAGAGCAGCTGGGCCAGGAATGAGGATTTCAGGGACTGAGAGAGCTGGAGATAGATAAATAGAAGCAGAAGAGACAAAGAGGAGCACTGACAAGGCAGGCCAGAAAGGTGAGTGATATGGGGAGGAACAGAGACATGCGGGAGTCCCCCCTTATCTGCAATTTCTCTTTCCATGGTTTCAGCTACCCACAGTCAATCAGGGTCTCAAAATATTCAGATATTTTGAAAGAGGCAGAAAGACCACATCCACTAACTTGTATTACAATATATTGTTATAATTGTTCTATTTTATTATTTAGTTATTGTTGTTAATCTCTTACCGTGCCTAATTTATAAATTAGACTTTATTATAGGTATGTAGGTATAGGAATCGCAGCATATATAGAGTTTAGTACCATCCATGGCATAAGGCATCCGCTGGGGGTCTGGGAATATGTCCCCAGTGGATAAGGCGGACTACTGCAGACATATACATATACGTACACATATACATATACATACACATATATGTATACATACATAAGCCACCTCACGGGAAAAGCCATATACATATACATATACAAACACACATACATATACAAGAAGGAGAAAGTGATTGACCACACCCAGGGACTAGGCAGAGAGATACTTTGTCAAAAAGAGGCCATGTGCCCATGGTGGAGATGGGCCTGAGCGCATGCACCCCTGCCCCTGGACCCCCACTCAAGGCATACAGGGGTCTGCACTAGGAGCATACCTACCTGCTCTGGCTCCAGGTAGGCAGCCACCTCTCCACTGGGCCGGGCAGCAGCAAAGGCCTTGTCTATGGGGCCAGACTCCAGGCTGATGGTGAGCACTGCATCATAGGCCTCCTGCAGGGGTCCACCAGTGCAGAGAGACAGGTAGGAGCGGTTGCAGTAGGACAGGGAGAAGAGCAGCGTGTCATAGGGCAGGAAGACTAATCTCCCATCCACCAGGCCCTTGGCCCAGGCACGGCTCAGCAGGGTGGTCATCTCCAAGCCCCCCAGCACTGCCAAGTGCATCCACAGCACCACAACTGGGGCCAGAGATGGCAGGGTAACCTTTGCAGGCCCAGTTCCACTGTGGGCTGCCCTGAAGCCCACAGTTCTCTAGCCCTGGAGAGCTGCTCAGAACTCCCGGGCACCTGCTCTGCTGCCACCCCACCCCCACCCCCACCCCCACTGGTCTAGCAAAGGTAGAATTTCCCTTTAATCTGCCCCCCATAACAGTAACAGCCAAGGCCACCAAATCTGAGTTTGATCTGATGAAAAATATCCCTTTAATGGAGGATAGATTTGTATTAATATGGCCCTCCCAGCCTGTCTGCCCAATGATTTTGACCAACGTCCTGCCCTACCCAATTCCACTGGCCCTGACAATTGTGAATATGTATTGATAGTTTTCTTCTTTCTTTCTTTTTCTGATTCAGGGTCTTGCTCTGTTGACCAGGCTGGAGTGCAGTGGTGCAATCATGGCTCACTGCAGCCTCACATTCCTGGGTTCAAGCAATCCTCCCACTTCGGCCTCTGAGAGAGCTGGGATTACAGGTGTGAGCCACACACTTGGCTGTCGACAGCTTTCTCTGTGTTGTCCTAAAGAACTTTCTCAAACATTTTGTCATTCAGTGTTACAACAGCACTAAGAAGCATGTTGGCCATTATCTCTATTTTTCAGAGGAGCAGTTGGGGAGTTGCTCAGTGGTACAGCTAGAATTTGAACCCAGGCAGGTTGGCTCCCAGCTTATAATCCTTTTTTTCTTTTTTAAAGAATTTTTTTTAAATTGAGATACATATAAAATTCATTCTTTTAAAAAATGTACAATAAAGTGGTTTTAGTATATTCACCAAGTTATGTAACCATCACCACCGTTGAATTATAGAACGCTTTTATCACCCCAAAAATAAACCCATTAGCAGTTGCTCCCCATTCCTCCCTCTCTCAACCCCAGTCAACCATGAATCTGCTTTTTGTCTCTATGGATTTGCCTATTCTGGACATGTCATACAAATGCACATAATACGTGGTACTTTGTGTGTGGCTTCTTTTTTTTTTTTTTTTTCTTTTTTTTTGACAGGGTCTCACTCTGTCGCCCAGGCTGGAGTGCAGTGGCACGATCTCAGCTCACTGCAACCTCCACCTCTTGGGTTCAAGAGATTCTCCTGCCTCAGCCTCCTGAGTAGCTGGGATTACAGGCGCCTGCCACTACACCTGGCTAATTTTTGTATTCCGGCTAATTTTTGTATTTTTAGTAGAGATGGGGTTTTACCATGTTGGTCAGGTTAGTCTCGAACTCCTGAACTCGTGATCCACACCCCCCCCCACCCCACTCTGGGCCTCCCAAAGTGCTGGGATTACAGGGGTGAGCCACCGTGCCTGGCCTGTGTCTGGCTTCTTTGACTTAGAGTAATGCTTTCCAGGTTCGCCCTTATTGCGGCATACATCAGTACTTCATTCCTTTTGGTGGCCGCATAATACTCACTGTAAGGTAGACCACATTTTGCTTATCATCATTGGCTTGTAATCCTAACCTTGGCCCTGGGTGGCATCCTTAAGGTCTAAGTAGACACAGATACATTCATCTCTACCTTAGTAAGAGAAGTAGCCCTGAATAATAAAGCTGCCAATTTCACCCCCAGGCCCCAGGACAGAAGGGAGCCCTTGCCAAGGTCGGGGTCCACACTGGATTTCCTTTGCATCTTTTCCGTCTTCCCCGTTTGGGTCCTGACCAGCACGGCAATCGCAGCCACAAAAGGGCCACCACTTGTTTGGGATGTGGCCTGGGTTTTCACTGCACTCCCTTTTTGCAGAAAACCCAGGAAGGCTGAGGGTCTCCTTGCTGGAGCCTGAAGACCCCTCATCACATGAACTTCAGGGCCTGGAGCCCTGGCTTCCGCTGAGCCTCTGGGGGCCCGTACTGTGAGGGCCACAAGCCCATCCCCTCCATGTCTTAGATAGTGCGGGAGGTCCTCAGAGAGGCCCACCAGGACTGAGTGGAAACAGAAGCTGGGCCTGTGTCCCATCTGCTCTGCTGGGCCGACTTCCCAAACGCCCTTTCTCTTAAGGGTTGGAAGCGCTGTTCTGTATTTGGCCACGCGGGGGAGCTGCTCCACGCAACTCAGGACTAAGCCACCTCACCGGAAACGCCAGCGCGGGCTGCAAGCTGTGCAGCTGTGTGAAGGCACGGTCCTGAGCCCGCTATCTGCAGTAGATCAGCCTCATGCCATTAGCGAAGAAACCATAGCACAGAAAGGATTGGTGACTTGCCTGAGGTCACATGGGTGCGGGATGGGGTGGAGGGGGCGGCAGTGGGACTCCCTGCAGTCTGACTCCAGAGAGTGCCCCTCACCCCTCTGCCTCCTGGCTCCTGAGAGCCAGCACTGTGGCTGGAGCTCAGTCCCCTGCAGCACGGGTGGAGAAGGAGTCTGAGGGTCTCCCCACCCACTGCTGCCGGGCTCTGGCCATGCAGAGCCAAACTGTTGACGTTCTCCCGGTCCTGCTGGCATGCTACCTCCACGCCTTCGCACTAGCTGGAGTGCCCTCTGCCTGGAATGCCTTTCCCCGTCAGCTCCACTCCAAAATCAGTTTCTCATCGTCAGGCCCTGTCCAGTGTCACCTCTTCTGTGAAGCCCTCCACATCTCCAAGCAGATCAGCAGCTCCAGCCTCTGGGCTCCCCTGTGCCCTGCATACACACCTGTCTCCCAACAGACTCAGGCTCCTCACGGCTGGGGCCCAGCCAGATCCTGCCTGTGTCCCCAGAGTACAGCCAAGGTCGGGCAGACTGTGCTCTGCAGTAGGAAATACATTTTACTTTGGTAGACTCGCGAGACTGACTGTATAGAACCTGAGTACCCTGAAAGGACATCTCTCAGAACCACTTACCCTTGCTACCTGCAATGCAGTTCATAGTTACTACTGTTATTCCTATCTATTTTAGTTTATTCTGCTCAATTCTGTTCTTCTCTTTTTCTATTTCACTCTCTTTTTTTCTTTTTTTCCTTGAGACGGAGTTTCGTTCTTGTTGCCCAGGCTGGAGTGCAATGGCACGATCTCAGCTTACTGCAATCTCCACCTCCCGGGTAAGCAATTCTCCTGCCTCAGCCTCCGAGTAGCTGGGACTGCAGGCACACACCGCCATTCCCAGAGGCCCTGACAAGGACTTTTTAACCCCTCTTACAGAGGAGGAAACTGTGGCCCTGGGTGGGACAGTGACTTGTCCAAGATCTCACCAAATATTAGGACTAAACTCGGACCAGAGCTTGGCTTTCTGCCTCCTAGCCAAAGACAAAAATCACTTCTTTTTATTGACACCTGGAACATCAGAGCTGAAGGATCCTTGGAGATATAAACATCTAAATCAATTTCTCTGTGTACAGATAGGGAGACAGGCACAGAAAGGAGCGTGGGTAGCCATCAGTCCCACAAAGCTGCAGCAGGCTCCCCTGGCCTGAGGTCTTGCTGGCCATGCTCAGTATCCTGAGAACTCTGCAGTGGATGGCCAGCAGGGGCTCACAGAGGGCTGAAGATCTTAGCAGGCCAGCACTGGGCCAAGGCGGGAGCTGGCTTTTAATCCCAGTTCTGCCACTGATTTATGGGACAGTCTACAACCCTTTCTGTGCCTCAGTTTTCCCAGATGTACAGGGAGAGCTTGGCTTAGACATCTAGGTTTCAAAAGATCATTCAGCTCTGATGTTCTACATGTTTACAAAAATCCAGAGACAGTTGGTTTTTGTCCCTTAAGCTGGCCACATCTCCTCTCCCAACCCTTCTCCCAGGAGTGTGTGAGCCTCTAGTGTCTCCACCTCTGGGCACAATAGACTAATGTGCCACCCTCCTGGGGAGAGACCATTTGTATTTTTAGACTCAGGGAGATGGGACCCAAGGATTAGCCACAGACTGCTTGGCTCATAGAGCCAAGCTCCTCGAGTTAGTCAACTTCACAGCCCCATAATCTCCAAAAGTTGAAGATGCCTTTAGCTGCACTAACACATGAATGACCAAAATAGGGAAGGTGACAGGAACCTGGGGAAGGGGGATGGGGGATTCCTGTCATAGTGAGGGGCCCTGCAGCCCCTGCAGCCAAGGGTCATCCTCCTGTCCCCCAACCTGGTGCCTCCTACCTTCTTCCCGAGCAAGCTCCCCACAGACCGACCTGCCACTCTGCGTTATTGCAGCCAACTCGTTGCCTCTTGGTAGGCCCTAAGGTTCCTGCAACAGGGTCCTTAGATGTCAAGCTCTCAGAGTAGACTCTGGCCTGTGGGGGTCCTTTCCCCCAACAGCCTGTATGATCACCACTCCTCTGCCTGTGCCTTTCAGACCCTGCTCCCTGGGAAGGCCCTCCTACATGGCTCATTCCCCACCTGTCCCTCTCAGGAGCCTGAAGAAGCCACTTGGAAAATTAGATCTGTTCAGACCCCAGTGCTCTGGGGAGCCACAAGCAGCAAGGAAGAAGGGAATAAAGTAAAGAGAGACACGTAGAGGGGGATGGAGAAAGAGAGGAGAGGTCTTCAGCACTCCGGACAGCTCCAGACCTGGTTGGGGGCGGCTCCCAGGAGGAAGGATGGGCAAGCACTAAAGAAACCCTTAGTTTATTTGAACCTCTGCCATGTGCCAGTCCCTGTACTAGGCACCCACGGAGACAGGCATTACTATTATCCTCACCTTATAAAGTATGGCCCAGAGAAGTTAGGTGATTTTACCAAGGGCACAGAGCTGGTAAGCGGCAGGGCTGACTGTAGGTCTGGGCTCTGCTCATGGATACAATGTGTAATGATCAAGTCAGGGTAACTGGAATATCCATCACCTCAAACATTTATCTTTTCTTTGTGTTGGGAACATTACAATTCTTCTCTCTAACTATTTTGAAATATATAATAAATTACTGTGAACTATAATTTCTCTGCTGCACTATCGAACACTAGAACTTATTCCTTCTAC
The DNA here is from genome assembly GCF_028885655.2 of Pongo abelii. Taxonomy (NCBI): domain Eukaryota; kingdom Metazoa; phylum Chordata; class Mammalia; order Primates; family Hominidae; genus Pongo; species Pongo abelii. The sequence continues at coordinate 78,776,500 of NC_071994.2, forward strand.
ATAGCTGTATTTGTGTACCCTTTAACCAATTTTTCTTCATTCCCCTTCTCCCCACTTCCATTCCCAGTCTCTGGTAACCATCATTCTACCTTCTGCCTCCATGAGATCCACTTTTTAAGCTCCCACATATGAGTGAGAACACGCAATATTTGTCTTTCTGTGCTGGACTTATTTCACTTCACATAATGACCTAGAATAGAGGCCACTCCTTTCTGGGGTGAACACTTAGATGGAGATAGAGACCTCAGTCCATGGGCTCCAGCCCTCCCTCTTCCACTTGCTTTCCCCTACCTAGGTAAAGTTAGCTTTTACTAGGTGCACTCAGCATCCGCTCTATGCTGGGGGTTATGCATACCCATCTCATTTAACCTTTATAGCAACCTTGTGAAGGGATTACTGCCTTTGCTTTCTTCATGTCACTTTATTCATTCAACAAATGTTTACTGAGTGTCCTCATCATGGTTCTGCCAAGGGGCCAGCCTTCCATCCACCCCGACCTCCCACCCCTAATTCCTGTTTTCCCTCTTGCTCCCTTCCATGTTTCAGACACTGTTCTAAACACTTGAGCTAAATCAACCAACGAGCAAATTTAAAAGAACAAAAAATAAAGATTTTTGCCCCTCACGGAGCTTACTTTCTAGCAGGGTTAGGGAAAGGTGTGTTAGTAAACAAAAAATAAACATAATAAGTAAGTAGACATATTTTTAGTGTTCGAAAGTGATAGGTGCTATTAGAAAAAGAAGGGTAATAATGCCATGTTATAACTCTGTGGAAGTGTTTTTCATATTGCTACACAATTGTCATAATTTCAGTGGTCAAAGAACACACTGAATGGATGTGTCATTAGTTAGTATGGATGGAAGGATATGAAGCCTCTGTGTCTGGTCTTTACTGGGTTTCCCCATTTACCATTGACCAGGACTGGGCAAGGGAGTATTAAAGGGCTCCCCAGTTAGTATATGGGGCTCTGGTCATGGTCCTCCCTGTCCCCATTGTAAGGCAACAACCATATTTCCTTGTGATAATTGGGACTGATTACTTGGGCTTACACAGTGATTCCCTTCTGTGTCCGTTGATTTAGAGTCCTGAGGAGCCCAAAATGGCCAAGCAATAGTTTCAGTTTTCAATTCATTGGAAAAATTACTGAATTCTCTGGAGGGAGTGTTTCTCCCCTGGGAGAAACTAGGTGCTCCAAACCACTGAATCCAAGACCACGGGCACAGGCAGGAAATATTCTTCTAGTGAGTTTGTGGGTGATAGTGAAAGAGGCCACTCCTATCTTTCGTCTTTTGTTCCCAGCCCATCCCTTCTGACTATAGGAAGGTGGCCCACTTGGCCCCTAGTATAAGGCATATACTGCATCCTGGAAGCACAGGATGCCATCTCCTAGATCATTTGGCAACTGAGCTATTCTCTAATGGACCATTCCACATTTCTGTCAAGCCAGATGCTTCTGGGCGATGGGAGATGAGCTCACTGCTTCAGTTCCTTTGCAGTAAAATGCTTCCCCTGGTTAGAGGCAATGTCGTGTAGGACAATATAGTAACATATAGGGCACTCTTAGACTATGAATGATGGTACTGGCAAAAGCATCGTAGGCAAGAAAAGCAACTCTACATACAGTTATATTTCTATCTCTACAAGTAGAAAGAAAGGCATTGCTGCTTCTATGAAGGGAGAGCTCTCATATAATCAAACTGTCACCAAGTAACTGGCTGACCCCCCAGGGAAGTGGTGCCGGTTTTTGGGCTGAGCAGTGGCCTCTGCTATCTGCAGGTTGGACACTCAGCTGTGGAAGTAGCTAGATGGGCCTTGGTGAGTGCAATCCCATGTTGTCAAACCAATGCAAGTCTCCATTCTGAATGCCACGGCCACATGGCCATTGAGTAAGCACTGGAGGGGCTATGGAAAGAATCTGACTGATAGCCACAAGTCATCTTGTCCACCTAATCTTGAGGATTTCTGTCATAGGTGCCCACTAGTGGGGCATTCATGTGGAGCACATGTGACTGCCCTGAGAGGCCTGTCCACACACCTCACTGACACCAATTTCCAATTTTATTTATAGCAAGACTCTGGCCATCCAGACAGTCCATTGTCAACTGCCCATGAGTCAAAGTAAATAAGTACCACAGGCCCACTCTCCTTCAGCACAAAATGGACAACTAGCTGTGCCCCTCTGAAATCCTGCCCAAGAGGAAGATTTCCTTTCACCACTTGTATGTCAGGACCAGCCTTGATTGGAGAGGTAATGCAGCTACCATCCCTTTCTGGCTGGTACCAGCATACTGTGATATCCACCCACGAACCAGACCCACACTTCTTCCTCCTCTACCGACTGCCAATGAGAAACTCTCCATGTATGGTTTTGGTATCAGGTATCAGTTGAAGGAGAAGTGGCAAAAAATAAGAGAAGATACCATGGCAGTCTAGGCCATCTGCTTGGCCACATAGAATGCTTCTATGCATGGCCAATCTTCTGATCCAGTGAATCAGATAGCCCCTGGTTCAGTGGTCAATTCTGGTAGAACAGTCATTCAGTATTCATAGTCATATTTGGTCTCCACCAGGAGTAGGAGCAAGTCAGAACTGCTTTTCAAGTGGATGAAAGTTGTCCACAAAAAATAATATATATGGTTTTATGCGCAAAGCCTAGTGCTCTGTGCTGTAATTCTCCTGTTGGAAGTTGAAGAGGCTCCATGTTGCATCTCTGTCTGCCACAGATACCATGGCGTCTGTTGGGTCATAAGTTTCAGTGGCAGGGCAACTTGCACAAATCTGCTGTTCAGCCCCTTTATTGCCCTGGGATCTACTGAAAACTGGCAGTTTCTGGGCTACCTGATAAATAGATCAAGACAACACTCCCAAATGTGGTATTATTAGGTGGGTGCAAAAGCAATTGCGGTTTTTGCCATACTTTTATGTCATACTTTTATGGCAAAAACCGCAATTGCTTTTGCACCGACCTAAGACATTGCTTCTAGCATCCAAACAGGCTCACCAAGCACTAGTCCCCTTCTATGTGATGTTTGGTACAACATGCCACAACTTGCTTCTCACATTAGAAAAGGTATTCCACGGGCCCCTAGGAACTTCACCAATATGACAGCGCCCTAAATTTTTGCAAGGTGTACCTCCTTCTCTCTGGCATGTATCACTAGGATATTTAAAATACCGGCTACCTCCTAAACACCAGATCCAATTAGCAAAATTACATCAATATAATGAACCAGCATGATGTTCTGTGGAATACTGAGCTGATCCAGGGTCTCTTTGAGCTCTATTATGATAGCAAACTAGAGAGGTAACATAGCTCTGGGGACAAAACAATAAATAAAGGCATCCTGTTGTTCTGCAAACCTCTTTTTCCTTACTGATAGGAATGGAAAAGAAAATATTTGCTAGGCTAATGGCTGCCAACCAGGTGTCAGGAGCTGTACTGACTTGATCAAAAGATAGCTGGAATGGCAGCTTTGCCTGGCATCACTTACTAATTATTAATAAGTTTGTGATAATATACTATTATTCTCTAGGACCCACCTGGTCTCTGCACCAGTCAGAGTGCAATTTAAATGGGGCCATGATAGGAATTACCATCTATGCTTCTCTCAAGTCTTTGATGCAGACACTAATTTCTGCAATTCCCTGAGGAGGATTGCTTTTGCTGTACTCACTGGGCAGGGGGAAGCTGGGTAGGGAGCTCAACACTTTCCCCCATGAAGCCCCCAATCCACAGGCCAGGGAACAAATATAGGGATTCTATTAGTGGTTATATATGTCTACTCCCATCACTGATTCTGAAACTGGGGAGACACCCACAGAACGCATGCGTGATCCCACCAGACCCTCCATTAGAAGGTCTCAGGCCAAGATCGCGCGTGTTCCCTGACCTTGCTACTCTTTCCCAGTGGCCCTTGGGGCATTTTGGTTCTTTGGGAAAGAGTGACCCATTGGCCTAGTCTCTAGTAACCTTCTGGATGGCCTGAGTCCCTCCCCAGAGAACAGTCACCTTGGTTCATACCACTGGTCCCCCTTGGAGGAAGAGTCATGATCTATAATTTCCTCAAAGGGACACAGAGTCCCCTCAGTCAAGGACTCTGAGTCTGTGGACGGCTCAGTCTGGGAACCTGGTAAAAGGCAATATATTCTACTATAATGATTCAAGATGGGTTTCCGTCTAGCACACTTTGAAGTTTTCTTTCCATATGTGTCAAGCACATATACATGCCCCTCCTTTAGTGTAAGAGGCTGTGAGGAGGGAGGTGTTACAACTCTGCAGCCTTTAGCTGGATCCTGGACTTGGTGCCCTGTTATACCTTCCCCGCGCCTACAGGACATGAGGTACTCCTTCAAGCTGTCATGGAAGCCTTCTGATGGTCACATGTTCTCAGTTGTATGGTCATAATTCTAAATTTCATATTTCATATATACATGGCTATAAGAAACAGCCAGGTTGCTTATCTTATCTGATTCTAAGAGACAAAACAAAATAAAACAAAAGAAGTAGTCAGGAGCCTCCACCATGTTCATAAGCAGTCTCGTCGCCACCAGGCTAAGTGCCAAAGCTGCCTCATAGCCCAAGGTCTGGCTTCTGACCTGCACTTTAGCCCTTGCTCCCACCAATGATAACTTGCTTGCATCCTATTTCTCCCAGCAAGGAGATAATCCGTGTGTTGCACAAATACAGAACCAGCCCAACTCCAGAATCCTGTTTGAAGGGTCTGTTTCCTAGGGCCATTTCTGGTATTAGTCAGGTCCAGCAGAAACTGAGGGCACACTCAAATTAGGACAATTCTAGGGAAACTGTTTCACACAGGGCGATGATAAGGGTGGGGGTAGTGGCACCATAGAGAATGTCACAGTGACTCAAGGCTAATGTTGGCAGAACTGTTGCCTCCCCAGGCCCAAAGGTCTCAGGAGAGGGAGTTTTCAGGAAATGGGAAGAAAGCTGGCTCCCTTGACAGGAGCAGTGACTTTGGTGAAAGGGCACAACTAGATTGCAGCGTCCCTACAGGGAGGGACTTAGGGTACCAGAAGCCCAATCCTGTGTCTTCCCTCCCTCTGATCTGCTGTTAGGTCTTCTCATTGGCTAAACCCAACTGAATCCGGGGGCAAGAGACCCATTGCTGTTGTTCATACACGTCAGCTCCTGGCACCCAGAAAGGGCGGGTGAGGGTGGAGAGTGGATCTGGATGGGCAAAGGGAAGACCTCGGCACAACCACTTTCCCTGGGAGAGTCAAGGGGCACGGCCTTGGGAAGGGGAGGTTTTTCCCAGGAGCAGGTTCCTCCAAGCGCATCCAAGGAGAGAGGAGTGACACAGGCAAGTGTGCAGAGGCTAGAAGCTGCAAGGTACACACAGGTGTGAGCTGTTTTCCTGCAAGGAACATGGATATCAAGACACAAAGGTAACAGGCAGGCCTGGCCCCAGGTCTTTGTTAATCTGGAAGAGACCTTATTTCTGGAGTCTGTTCATCTTCCTGGCTTGGCTTCTCCCCCACCGGAAACCCAGAGAACTCAGGAGAGACCCCCAACACAGTGGCCCACGCATGGCTGATACCACTGGCTAGGGCCACAGCACCAACATTCCACCCCGCTGTCCACCCAGTTCCCAAGGCCTTCAGGGCTCGGATCTCACCAGGGCTCATTTGCCCAAACTTACGCTTTAACCCATTTTTCCTGAGTGCCTAGCCCTGCAAGCGAGACATGGTTTCCATGCCTGAAGGGGCCACTGTCTGGTGTCTGCCTCTATAAAATCCTGTGGCAACAATAGCTCAGCTAGAAGAAAACACAAGATGTGCACGGAGCCCAGAAGAGGAGACTAAGTGCGCGGGGTAAAGACAAGGAAGCTGTCAAGAAGGAGGTGTCCTCTGACTGTGTCTCGAGTGTCCATAGCCACTTGCCAGGCACATAGGAGAGGAAGGCATATCAGGCAACAGGACCAGCATTAGCAAGTGTCTGGAGGCACAAGGGCGTGGAGAATGCCAGGAAAAGCAAATGCTTGGTTTCCTGAGGCTGGGACATGGCAGGCGATGAGGCTGGAGGGGTTGGCAGGGGCCAAATAAAAAAGGGCCTTAAATACCAGGCTTGGGAGTTTAGATTTTACCCTAAAGACAAGGAGCAGGTAGCAGGGGGCTCTGGAGAGTTCATGGCTTCGTCTGCATTTTTCAGATGTTACTATTGTTGTCTCCATTTGACAGATGAGAAAACAGACTCAGGTTAGGTGAGTAACTTACACAAGGTGACATCACTTGTGCAAGTCATGTGACATACACCCTAGAAGCATCTCATCTCTTTGAATTCCTGGGGAGAGCAGCAGAGTATGGTGTTATGCTCTAGTTATCTGATGATGGGAAACTACCTCAAACTTAAAGCCTTAGCACATTGACAATTGTTGATTTCGCTCATGAATCTACAATTTGGGCAGGAATTGACAAGGAAGCTTTGTCTCTATGCCATACAGCATCAGCTGAGGCCGCTTCCCCAAAGCAACTTGTAGAGTGCGGGGCACGGCTAGGACCAGGAGGCAAGTCCCAGGAATTGGGGGGAAGGCCAGCCACCAGCTCCTAGGTCCTGGCAGAGACTGAGTCACAGGCAGAGGGCCATTGCTCCGGTGGGTGTTACCAGGAGATAGGACTGTTCTGGCTGGTGGGGTATTAAAGGCCCATCAAGGGTGTTAGAGGCCACTCCGTCTGTTCCCCAGGAAAATGGGAGTCCTTCACCGAGGAAGGAGTTTTAAGTGGCCTCTATGCCGCCACCGAGACAGGACAGCAGGTCCCTGTGGTATCTCCACTCAAGCTTGCACACGTCCACTGCTGAGCCATTCACTGCTCCCTGCTGTGGAGTGCTCGGCCTGCAGGCTTCTATCCTTGGAGTTGGGAAACCGGCCTCACTCCAACCTCCACACTCGGGTCGCTGATCTGCGCTCTTTGCCCACAGGAAAAGCCTGCCCCGCTCCCCTTGTCAGCCCCAGGTAGTCAGGCAGCAGCAACAAACATACAACACAAGTAAATCACACCCACAGAGCCTTTGCAAACACCCAGTTCATGTCTCATTTAGGACTGTCCCAGGTGCTTTGCACTCATTCAGTTGCCACACTCCTATGAACAGGACAGGCCTTCCCTGTCTTGCTCATCACTGGGTCTCCAAGACCCTGCCTGGCATATATTAGATATACAATAAGTATATGTTGAATTATTAACCCCATTTAGAGAGAACCAAGGCACAGAGGGATTATTGCTTGCCGAAGATCACACAGCTCTGAAGTGGCAGAGCTGGGATTTAGAGCCAGGCACTCTAGCTCCAAAATTCATGCCTTCAACTCCAATATGTTCTGCTTTTTAATTAACATAATGTCAGTCAGGCGTGGTGGCTCATGCCTGTAATCCCAGCACTTTGGGAGGCCGAGGCGGGCAAATTACCTGAGGTCAGGAGTTCGAGACCAGCCTGGCCAACGTGGTGAAACCTCATCTCTACTAAAAATACAAAAATTAGCCAGGTGTGGTGGTGGGCACATGTAATCCCAGCTACTCAGGAGGCTGAGGCAGGAGAATTGCTTGAACCTGGGAGGCAGAGGTTGCAGTGGGCCAAGATCACGCCACTGCACTCCAGCCTGGGTGACAGAGCGAGACTCTGTATCAAAAAATAGAAATAAAAAATAAAAATAATGTCAACCATTTCTCCAACTTTTCTTTTTACAGGAAAGCATTTCCAAACTTTTTTCTTACATAGGTAATAACAATGACATGACATAGGTAGCACTTGTCTATGGCCCTGGAATATAGTCTCATCTCACTGGAGCCTCACTAGAACCTCTACAGCATAAGGCTCAGACAAACAATGGCCTTTCCTGCCCTGTTCATTGCCGCACCCCCAAAGCCAAGCCTGGTGCATAGTATATACACAATAAATATATGTTGAATTAGTTAACTTTACAGATGAGGCACTGGGATTCAGAGAGCTGATTCTTGCTCAGGGTGACAGAATCAGTAAATGACAGAGCCCTGATTTGAAACTGGTCACTCTGTCCCCAAAGACTATTTCTACTGCATCATGCTGCTTGGCCTTTCTGGGTTTCAGTTTTGTCATCAGTTAAATGGGAATCCCAAGGCTCCTTAGAGTGTCTGTCATGACAAAGGATATAATGGAAGTGAAGGTGCTCTGCAAAGAGGACAGGGACACATGGGTTGGGGGGGTCTTTCTTGTTTCCTTCACTGAGACCTCTGCAGGGCCTAGTGCAGGGGAGGAGCTGGGGATGCTGCAGTGAGAGAGAGGATGATGCCTACAGGACATGGGTAAAATTGAGATGGATGGATGGACAGATGGATGGATGCGTGGATGTAGGGATGGCAGATGGATGGATGGGCAGGTGGGTGGATAGATGAAAGGACAGATGGGTGGATAGATGGATGGATGGATAGACAGATGGGTAGATGAACAGATAGTGTCTTAGTTCATTTTGTGCTGCTATAACAGAATATCACAGACTAGGTAATTTTGAATGAACAGAAATTTATTTGGTTCATGGTTCTGGAGGCTGAAAAGTGCAAGATTGAGGGGCTGGCATCTGGTGAGGGACTTCTTGCTGCATCACAACATGGTGGAAGGCATCTCATGGCAAGAAAGAGCATGCATGTGAGAGAGAGGCAAAAGGGGTCCAAACTCATTCCTTCATAGGGAACTCACAATAACAACCCATTCCCGTGATAATGGTATTAATTCATTCATGAGGGCAGAGCCCCCATGACCTAAGGCCTCACCTTGTTAAGGCCTCACCTCCCAATACCTCCACATTGAGGATCAAATTTCCAACATACAGACTTTGGGGGACACATTTGAACCATAGTAGATGGAAAACTAGATGGGTGGATGGAAGGGAGATGGATCAGTAGGTGGATAATGGAATGCAAGGATGTTGATGGATGGATGTGAAACAGACATTACTGTCCAGTGTGGTCTCAGGCTGGTATTTTAGTCTTTATCCAGCAGAGGGCACCAAGACTCCAATAATTGGCCTACGCTGGAGTTTCTTGGCAGTAGAAAGCTGCCTGCAGGAGAGCACACCTGGAGTCAGAACCAGGCCAGGCCTGTAGCTTGTGGGCAGCTCAGGCAGGTGATAGGCTCTCAGGACACAAAGGACCAAGTTAGAGTCCTGGGGTGCAGGGGCATAAAAAACACAGACTTAGGGTGTGGCGGCTTACACCTGTAATCCCAGCACTTTGGGAGGCCGAGGCAGGCAGATCACTTGAGGCCAGGATTTCAAGGCCAGCCTGGCCAACATGGTGAAACCCCATCTTTACTAAAAATACAAAAATTAGCCGGGTGTGGTGGCATACACCTGCAATCCCAGCTACTTGAGAGGCTGAGGCAGGAGAATCGCTTGAACCTGGGAGGCAGTTTGCAGTGAGTGGAGAATGCAACACTGCACTCCAGCCTGGGCGACAGAGTGAGAATCCATCTAAAAAAAAAAACAAAAAAAAACCCAGCACAGGCTTAGGGACAGACCCTGGCATCTCCCTCCTGGAATGGGGCCTCAGGAGCCCCATTTCCCCTTTTGGGGAAATAAGTGCACCTTCTGGGCTTGTGGTGAGGATAAAATGAGATGCTCGAGAGGGAAAGTTTGGTATGCTGGGGGCCCCTGACACAGGTGAGGTATCTGAGGCTGAGAGGCTTGCATGACTTATTCTAGGCCACCCAGTAAGTGTGAGATAAGAGGTAAAGACAGTCTCTGAAGCTCCAAATGAGATTTCTATAAAAATAGAGAAAATTCTATTAGAGTATAAGTGGTTCCTGGGGAATCAAGACAATTTGTGGGGTCAGGGGGGCTGCTCTGAGGCTGGAGACGATTGTTGGAGACCCTGGGAGGCTGAGTTACATCCTGAGTCTGTCCTGCCACCTGGGGCAGATACTAAATACGCACTTAGCACCCAACCAGGAGCCCCAGGTGCAAGCCGGTAGTGTGGGAAATTATCATTTTAATGTGAACTTGCCTTGCACCTCCCACAGTGACTGGATGTGAATTTGCCATCTTAACCGAGTGTTTCAGGAGGCTGAGTTTTTCCTTTGGGGTTTATTTTATGTGTTGCTGTCACTCCTGGTCCCTGCCAGGGATTTATCGCAGGGACCAAGCCTGGTTTGAATTGCTTCAGAATGAGCTTGTCGGCAGGCAGCATCCTGTAAAAGAAGCCAGGACCAGTTCCAGACAGCTTCAAACAGAGAAAGAATAAGCAGAGAAAGCCAATCTCAGGTTTCCCGGAAGCAAGTGGCTGTGCTGAGCAGAGGGAAGGTCCAGCCCAGAGCACAAAACAGCGAACTGGCGTTGGGTGGAGAGCTGGTCCCCTGGCTTGGTGAGGACCAGCCTGGAGACTGGGAGAGGGACCCAAATTTGGGAAGGAGATAGTACTTTCAGTTTGCCCTTTTTCTTCTCATAAGGCAGCATTCAGAACCTGCCACGGCACTGCAGGCCAGTATAGCCTTGAGCAGGACAGACCCACTGTGGTCTAAACCCATTCCTGGTGGGGCTGCTGCCTGAGATCACCTTCGTGTTTCAGCCGCCCCCAGTGTAGTTCACCCAGAGTGAGCTAACACCCTCTGCCACCTGGAGGGTTTGCCTCCTCCACCTGAAGAACATGGCCCCAGCTCCCTGTCCTGGGCTCAAACGTGGTCTTTGCATTCGTCCCTGATGAAGTTCCCCTGGGAGCATTCTATTCTGCTCATTAGTCCAACTTGTTGAGTCTCATGCCTTCATGCATCTGTGGGCTCAACATTTTCTGATCTCCTGGTCTGTGCCAGCTCTGTTTTTGATACTGGTGAGACAAAAGAGACTGCTATAACCTGATGGGAAAGGCATAGGTTTGCAACCTGGTGGAGGGTATGAGGCACAACAGGAGGTACGAACAACTGGCTTTGGAAGGGGATCCCGTGGTCTGGCGAATCCTATCCCCACTATCCTCACACATGGTGCAGGTTGATGAGCTTGCCCTCTGCGACCTTATCGCAATCTCCAGCTAAGTGGTGGAGTGAGACAAAAGCAACAGAGGGCAGGCTGGAGAGGACCTGCAACTGACAAAGAGCCAGCAGCAAAGAGAAAGGAGCAGATGGAAGAATCCAGAGACCTGTGAGCAGCAATGCAATGAGAAAGGGAGCTGCATTTGTCAGCGGGGCTCCTGCCGGTGTCCTGGAGGGCATGGGGCTGAGAGTTTGCAGTCTGATGCACTGTCAAATTATTCTCCATGGCCCCAGTGCTGTTCCACAGTGGACAGGCATGTGCAAGCCTACTTCCAAAGGCCGAGGAAGCTGAGAGGCCGAAGAAAGAGGCTGACATATCCCCTTCCTCAGAAGAAACATTTCAGAGGGACTCAAAGAGAAGCCATGTCAGAGAGACAAACTGGTGGATTCCTGAGCCATTCCCTCCCAGAGCCAGGGCTTATCTACCATAGGGAAGGAATGTGTATGACAGTTATAGGGAAAGGCAGGAATGCTCTGTGAATCTGCCTAAGGACAGGATTTAGGGTCAAGGTTGTTTTGGCCTAAAGGCAGGATTTACAGTACATAGTGCTCTTATACAAGGAATAGTAAATAAAGTAGAAATCTTAGAGGCCTTCCTTGACTGGGGTTAATCAGAAGTCATCATGGCAGATTAACATCTAAAATGGAACAGCTTTAGCCCCCAACAAATGCCCAAACAAGGCAGACTTGGCACAATGTCTGCAGCCTTCACCACAGGCTGGAGGTGGGACTGAATGTGCAGAGCCGACACTAGGCTGTGGAGACCTGAGGGCCTGGCAGGCTCCCCTTTGCAGAGTTCCAGGGCAGTGGGATGGGGAAGGAGGCAGCTCCTTCTCTGTGCTGATTAACCACCAGTGTGGGGCACCCCACAGGCAGGCCTGTCACACCTCACTCTGACATCTGGGGCCACCCTCTGGGGGCTTTGTGCTTCCTTTATGGCTGTGCCACCTGTGATGTGCCTGCCCCCTAAACGTGGCTGTAAAGGCTCAGCCCTGGCACACCTCCCACGCTGAAAATGCCAGGCCCAGAGCCTTTGGTCAGAATCCGACTCTGACATGACCCCTAGTGAGACAGCAGATCTCACTTACTTTATTTCTGTTGTGTCTTTTCCAGGACTAGGACCCGCTGTCAAAGGTTGGCTTCTGCAGGCTCCTTCAGCTCCTCCTCCCACTGGCAAATCTTCAACATTGGGTTGTCACAGTAGGCAGAGGACATATGGGCAGGCCAGACTTGTGCTGGGCTAAAAATTCTGCCTCTGACTGACTTGTGGTCTCCTCGCTTGTGAATGGAGCACAGTTGCACCTGCCTCCTAGGGCAGCTGTGAGGTTTGCTTGGGGTGACAGGTGCGCCGGGCACTGGTGGATGCCCAGTAAATGTCTATTAGATCCAGATTCTGGGATGCATAGGAGCCAGATTGCAATCTGCGGGCTTGATGGGAATTACACCAGCTCCTAACTCGGGGCTTGGTCAGAATTCTTTCTCCCTATTGGGTCTTTGGGTTTTGTTTTGTTTTGTTTTGAGATGGGTTCTCACTCTCATTGCTCAGGCTGACGTGCAGTGGCACCATGGTGACTTACTGCAACCTCGACTTCCTGGGCTCAGGCAATCCTCCCACCTCGGCCTCTTCAGTAGCTGGGACTACAACTCCTAGGCTCAAGCAGTTTTCCCATCTCTGCCTCTCAAAGTGCTAGGATTACAGATGTGAGCCATCTGCCCAGCCTCCTACTGGGTCTTGATCCATATCTACATAGAGAACGTTCCAAGGGCCAGACTGGGGCCGGAGGTTTGCAATTAAGGCTGGAGTAGACTCCAAAGAGAGGAAGCAACCTTTAGGTGGCCCTGAATGCCAGCAGAAACTGCCGATGAGAGCTGAGTGCCAGCACTTGTATCCCAGCTGCATGCACGTGTATGCAGGGGCGCGCATTACATGTGCGTGTGCACCCCACACGTGTGTTGGAGGGTGCTTGCGGAGCCGATGGCCACTCTTTGGGTTTGGGCTGTGGCAGGACTTCCACCCTCTGAGTGGTGCGTCTAACTTTCTGAGCCTTCCTTGAGACAGAGGCGGCCAGCTGGGCCCAACATGCTTCCTGGAGCCAGCCTCACAGCTGCTATTCCCACTCCAGGGAGGAGCCTGGCTCTGATAGGGGCAGCATGGTACCAGCTCCCTGCTCCCAGTCCTAGGTCAGGGCAGGAATGGGAAGGGGGACTCTGAACAGGGATAGAGAAGTGGGTGGGGACCCGGGAACACTGGCATCGGGAACAGACTGAAAAAGCAGTGTCAGGAAGGGAGTTGGCAGGCAGTGACCAAGTAGCAATGGGATGAGAAGGAGAAACAGAATCACAACAAAGTTATCACAGATGGGAAAGAAGTAGAAAGCCAGAAAGAGGGGCAGAGAGAGACAGAAACTATAGAGTCAGAGGCAATGGAGACACAGAAAGGGAGAGAGGGAGAAAGATAAAGAGACTCCAAGAAGAAAAATTATGACAGAAGCAGATGTGCAGAGAGAGAAACAAAGTCACAGAGGAAGGAGAGGGAGAGAGACGCCGAAAGAATCAGAGGCAGAAAGGAAATAATACATGATCCACAAACAAGAAGCAGAAAGAGAGGGGCAAATACAAGGATGTGTGCCAGGGATGGGACGTAGGAGAGAGCAGAGCCAGGAGGGGCCTCAGAATCCACCATGTTCAACCCTCTCCCCATTTTGCAGGTGAGAAAACTGAGGCCCAGCAAATCAGGGCAGGATCAGGCTCAGAATACAGGTGACAAAGAGAGCAAAAGAAGAAAGGGCCCTGGAGGAAAGATGAGAGCTGGACAGAGAGTTCCAAGGGGTGAGAAGCAGGAGGAGAGATGAATGGGAGCGGAAAGGGTGCAGCGGGCTATGGTAAGGGAAGGCCTCTCCCTAAACCGGGGAATGGCAGTGGCCAGACTCCAGAGCCTCTGGCTTGGCCCAGGTCCCAGTTGCAGGCAGGGAAAGAGAAGGTGGCAAGGAAGAACAGAGCACTTGGCTAGGGTGTGGGGCAAGGCTGAACAAACACTGCCATGGGATTTCCATTTAAATCCCCACATTCCTATCAGGGCCAGCGATTTGTTCCTCAGACCTCTTCAGACTAGAAACAGTAAGTCAGAAAGAAGCACCCTGGAGGAGCATGCTGGCAGGCCTAAGATGTGTCAGCCATGGAAATCTACAACCGCGAGCCACGGATACCAGGAGTTACCGTGGTTCTCCGTCTGGACCAGGCAGTGCAGGGCATGAGCACTGGGGCTGTGAGTGGGCTTAATAACGATTCACAGACATCAAGAATGCTTAAGCAGCCGGACGCGGTGGTGCACGCCTGTAACCCCAGCACTTTGGGAGGCCGAGGCAGGCAGAAGTCTTGAATCCAGGAGTTCGAGACCAGTCTGGGCAACATGACAAAACCCGTCTCTACAAAAAATACAAAAATTAGCCGGGCATAGTGGCACACACCTGTAGTTACAGCTACTTGGGAGGCTGAGGTGGGAGGATCGCTTGAGCCCAGGAGTTTGAGGTTGCAGTCTGCCATGATCGTGCCACTGCACTCCAGCCTAGGTGACAGAGGGAGACCCTGTCTCAAAAATAAATAAGCAAATAAAAGAACGCTCAAGCACCCTGAGGCGACTCTGCTCACACAGCTATGAACATATAACATTCATTTTAGGAAAAGGGTCTCCAATCAGGAATCTAATGATGTATTCTTGGGGTTCCAAGATTTCAATGAGGCTTCTAAATTGAGTGTTTTCTTTGAGTTGGCATTATTTTTTAAGAGCTCTTCCCAGCTATGAAGGCAAATGGTTTCCTTTTCCGTGACCATTCAAAATTAAAAGCCATTTTCCTAGAATAAAACTTGAATTTCTGAAGTTAGGGTTGTGCAAGACTGAGCATCAAGCGGGTCAGTTCAACTAACGTCAGCCTTTACTCCCCTGGCCAGGTCGTGGGACCACATGGGGGTGGTTGTCTGGCATGGGTGTCGAGCACAGGCAGGGTGAGGAGGATATCCACTCAGAGCAGGGAGGGGTAGTGATGGAAGAATGGTTATATATGATCAAAAAAGTAAATGTATTTTAGGTAATCCAAGCCAGGTTTCTCCCTGCTAGAGAAGGGAGTTACAGGTATGGAAAGAGAAAAAATAAAATTAACCGAATGGTGTTGGATTGGATTTGGAGGTATCAGTGTGAACTCATGGTTTTCCAGATAGATATGCTTTCTAGCTCTCTCCATTGAGAGGGCCTGGAAGCCACATCCCAATAGCAATGAACACTCCAGTCTTGGCTTCTTCAAGCCAGGGCCCCTTGTAGCAATAGCTGATTCCAGGCCTGGGACAAGGAACTTACAAGATGAGCCTGGAACAGCTTGCTGTGCCAGAAAGTAAATCAGTGCTCAAAGAGTTATGGGGACAAGTCAAAAAGACATAGATGTTATCCCATAGGGGCTCCCATGGGTCATGTCTGGATCACTCTGTGCATCAAAGTAAATAACAGTAATGACAGATTATAACTCACTGAATAAAATAAGAAACCATGAGTCCATACCGTTAGGGAGGGAACGAGCAAGGAAGGGAGAATTTGATGAGGAACAGTATAGTTATATAGTCTCAAAATACCTCCCCACAAAATACATGTTCCTTACACATGGAAAAGGAATCATTTTCTGTGGTAATTTTCCTATGGGAAAGCCTGGCAAGCACCATCAAAGTGATCAAAGCAAAGATCACCAGTAATGGGACAAACTGAAGTCACATGCCACCTGACAGGATGCAATGAGAAAAACACAGTGTCACCCCGGTAGTACTCCTGCTAAAGATTTCAATCATAAGGAGACATCAGACAGACCAAAAGTGAAGGGCATTCTACAGAATAACTGGCCTATAATCTTCAAGGGTATCAAGCTCATGAAAGTGAAAGCACTGAGGAACTGTTTAGTCTGAAAGAGATGAAAAGACATGACAACGCAAGATTTTGGAGGAGACTAGAGTCATGTATCCATGGGCGTTTCCTGATTTTGTTGGTTGTGTTGTGGTTATGTAAGGGAATGTCCTTGTTTGTAGGAAACACCAAAATATTCACTCAGGAAAAAATAGAGTACGTGTATTCTACTTGCAAGCGTCTGTAAATTTAAAATTGTTTTTAGAAAGTTTGTCTTTAATCTGCCCACAATAAAACTCCCAAGGTAAAAACTTTTTCAAATAAGCAATGCTAAGCCTTCAAGGAATGAATAACCCCTAATTCATACAGCTCCTCCATAGCAAAATCAAAGTCAATGTAGTAAAGGAAAATTGCAAGTTTATAGAACCTATGAACATGTGTGTAAATATCTCAAATGAAATATAAGCAAAGTCTAGGGCGCGAGGCTCTGGGAGCCTTTCTTGAGTGCCACCTGGCCAGCCCTGCACCCCTGCCTGGCCCTCTCTGCGTGCCCTGTGGCATGAGGCTGTGCTGGCAGCAGCGCCATCTTGGATCAATGGAGTGAGGCCCCTGGAGAGATGGCAGAGCACGAAACAGGAGGGCCCTGGGGCCTGGGGTACTTCCTGGAGCAGAGTTGCCAAAATACCCCTGAATTCCCTCCTCCAGACCTGTGTCTGAGAAACAGGTAAACTCTTCTTATGTTTAAGATACTAGTATGTTGGGTTTTCTGTCTTTTACAGCCAACCCTAATCTTAATATTGGACAATAATATATTAAAGGAGAAAAGCCATATTTTCATATCATAGATGAAAAAAGGTACTTAATAAAACTCAATGTTAATTCACAATTGAAAAAGAAAACAAAAAACCTCTTGGCAAACTTGCAAGAATAAAAACTTCCTTAATTTCATAAAGAATACCTGCAAAACCCCTAAAGCAAACATCATATTCAACAGTGAGTTGTTTTTTATTAAATCCTCTTTAAAATCAGGAACAAAACAAGGATTCCTTCTGTCAAAAACTGCTATTGAATTCTCTTCTGGAGCTCCTAGCCAGCATAATAAAATATGAAGAAATGAAAGAATAGAGATACGAAAGGAAAAAAACAAAATTCTGTTTGTACATAATATTATTATCCACATAGAATCTACAAATAATCTGTAAATAATTAAAATGACAGAGTTTAGCAAAACACGTGAACATGAGATATATACATAAAAAGTAGTTGCATTTTTATATACTGGCAACATAAAGTTCAAAACTGGGGCCGGGTGCAGTGGCTCAAGCCTGTAATCCAGCACTTTGGGAGGCCAAAGCAGGAGAACCACTTGAGCCCAGGAGCTCAAGACCATCCTGGGCAACATAGTGAGACCCCATCTCCGCACGCAAAAAAATTTAGCTGGACGTGGTGGTGTACACCTGTAGTCCCAGCTACTCAGGAGGCTGAGGCAGGAGGATCACTTGAGCCCAGGAGGTCGAGGCTGCAGTGAGCCATGATCATGCCACTGCACTCCAGCCTGGGTGACAGAGTGAGACCTTGTCTCTAAAATTAAAAAAAAAAAAAGTTCAAAAATGTATTTTTTAAAAAGATGCATTTATAGTAACAATAAAAATTAAAATATGCATTGAGACAAATTTAAGAAAACACATGCAAGCCCTTTTATGAAGAAAGATTGTAAGCTTTACTGAAAAAAATTTAAAAAGACCTTTTAAAGTGGGTAGATATTTTAGATTTGTGGATTAAAATGATCAATGTCAAATAATTGATTTATAGATTCCATTATTATTTCAATCAAAATTCCAGGAGCTGTCTTAGAGAATTTTGCAAGTCGATTCTAACTTTTTTTTAAAATAGATGAGCAAAGGGCAATATACTCCCAAAAAATAAAAATAAGGTGAGGAGTCCTGCCCTGCCAGCTATGGAGATTTATCAGAAAACCATAGAAATTAAGAAAGTGTGCCTGCCGGCAGAGGTGGCAAATAAATAGATTTATGGAACAGAATGGAGACCCCAGAAATAGGCCCCTGCACATATGGAAACTTGATAAATGACAGCTGCATTGCAGATGAAGAAAGAACTAATCACCGAATGGTGCTGACACTTCTGGAAAAAATGAAATGTGATCTGCACCTTACACCACACACAAAAATCAATTCCAGATGGATTAAGGGCTTAACATGTGAGAACCAACTTTTTTTGTTAATATTAAGAGAAAATATACGAACATTCCTTTATGAATTTAAGCCATGGGAGAACTTCTTAAAAAAGACATAAGAAAATGCAAACATAAAGGAAGAAGTGCAATAAATTTTACTACTATAGAGTTTAGAACTTCTGTTCATCAAAATATATCATAAAGAAAGTGAAAATACAAGTCACAAAGTGGGTGTCAAAAATTACCTTTTCCAGAGATGGCTGCAACAAGAGCTCACATCTCACATGCGCTTTTAGAACCCTGCCACTCCCCAACAAGAGGTAGAGTTTATGTCCCCTGCCCTTGAACCTGAGCAGGTGCTTGTGATGGCCCTGAGCAGTAGGGTATGGTCAAAGTGATGCTATGTGACTTCTGAAGCTAAGTCATACAAATGCAGTACCCTTCAGCCTCCATCCCCTGCCTCTGGCCTTGTTCTCCCCCAACCCCACCTGAACTATGCAGGTGACACAGAGCTGCATTCCGGCTCAGACCCTGATCCGATACCACACCTGATATACTAATGTTTGCTTGGGTTTGGCCTCCTCTGGCTCTCTCAGCAAAACCTTTCTCCGAGTCCACCTATCCTAGAGAACTGCCTCGGCCCTACCTGGGGGCAGACACCTTCACAGTCCCCAACCTGAGAGGCGGAGTGAGACAACACAAAAATTAAGGCTTATCTGAGCAGGGCGCAGTGGCTCACGCCTATAATCCCAGCACTTTGGGAGTCCTAGGCAGGTGGATCACATGAGGTCGGGTGTTTGAGACCAGCCTGGCTAACATGGTGAAACCCTGTCTCTGCTAAAAATACAAAAATTAATCAGACGTGGTGACGGGCGCCTGTAGTCCCATCTACTCAGGAGGCTGAGGCAGGAGAATCACTTGAACCCAGGAGGTGGAGACTGCAGTGAGCCAAGATCGTACCACTGCACTGGGCAACAGAGTGAGACTTCGTCTCAAACAACAACAACAAGCAAACAAGAAATTAAGACATATCCAACATCTATTTCTGCTAATGAGTCAGAGATAGAGGGGTGGGCTCAGCAAACCCACGTAGGTACTGTGTCCTCAGCAGCTGCCCAGCGCTGTCCTCCAGGGTCATGCCCAGTAAGGGTGGGAAAAGGTTTGGACTTGGAGAGTTCGAGTCCTTGCTCTGCCCCTGATGTGCTGTGTGACTCTGGGCATGTCACTTTGCCTCTCTGGGCCTCAGCTTCCTCAGAACCAGGATTCTTGTGTTTATCATTTTTATGCACATTATACCTGACGGGGGCCTGACATGTGGAGCAGTCGCTTCATAAATGGAATTAAAAGAATGTTTTGTTCTCCCCATCTACGCCCCATTATGCCCATCCAGCAAACTTCTACTCGTACTCGTACCCATCTCATATGTCACCTCTTCTAGGAAGTCTCCCTTGACTCATCAAGTCACCTGGGGGCGTCCATCACAGCACAGAACTCTGCTCCCACCTCAGCCAGCCTGGACTGTGATCCCTCTGAGAGCAGAAATCCTGTTTGAACCATCTCTGGGTCCCACATCCCAGCCCAGGACCTGGCACCAAGGAATGGCTGTTGGACTAATTATCTAATCAGCACGTAAGAAAACTTGCTCCTTCAAGAGGATCCCGAAGGGATTCTGGCTGAAGGCCACACAGCCTGTTCCCAGTCAGCGGGGAACCCCAGCAGCCCCCGCTCCTCTGAGAGGCCCATGAGTGAGGTGAGCCACGAGGCTGTTGGGGAAGTCACTGGCATCCAGACGCTGCTTCCTCAGCCGAACCCATGACACACATGAGACTCTCATTTACTCACTTATTTTCCAACACTGGCAATACTCCAATAGTGGCATTTTTTTTTTTCTGTTAAGATCTACAGACATAGATGAGGATAGTAATTGGCATCAATGCCGACTTAAATACATCCTCATGACTTTCATATCTTAGCCGAACGGCACAGGGAAACTCACTGCTCCACCTGTGGACTGCCCATGGCAGTGCGGACTCCCAGGTGGCCTGGGCCTCCTGGGCCACCTCCCTCTCTCATCCAAAGCCAAGGTTAGCCTTAGCTAACCTTAAAATAAAGGTTTTTAAAAAACTTAAAAACCATACTTTATTTTAAAATAAAATTAAATTTGATGTCCTGAGATTTGATCCTGGTGTTGGATCACAGACCCTTGGCCTGTTTCAACCCAGTCCAGCTCAGCTAGGGGTGAACTCAGACACGAGGCAGCCCATGGACCATGCTCCAGTCCCTCTGTGAGACCCTTGTGGAAGCCAGTCTGTCCCTCTGCCTCTCTGCCTGCTTCCCCATTTTCATACCAGTGCAGCCTGAGACACTGTCTCAGAAGCATCCCTCCAGCTGCTGGGCAGAGACAGGCAAGAGAGGGGAGACTGAGGCAGAAGACCAGTGCTGCAGATGCTCTGATGCCCTGCCCTACATCCCCCAAGGTCACCCCAGCTGCAATAATGTCATGCTGTGACAGCGGCCCACCCCTTGTGCCACCCTCTCTCTGCTTCTCCGCCCAAGAAGATAAGGGCTTTCACATGAGCCTCTTCCACCCTACAGATACCTCAGGGTGCTCAGTGAGACCAAGTTTGTTTCTCACACACACTTCATTGTTTTTTCTCATTTTCCTCACTGCCTGCTTTGCTTCTAGGAGGATCACTCCCACCCTGCCCCTGATAAACTACATAACCCAAGTCCTTATATCAGGGTCTGCTTTTAGGGGAACCCTAATGAAGACAGCCATGGAGGAGGCTGAGGCAATGGTGCAGAGGAGAGATAACGAACTGAACCTGGAGAAGGACTGTGAGGGCGGAGAGAACTGATTGAACAAGCAGAATGGGTGGGACCTGGCAACTAATTAGATATGGAGGGGTGGGGTGAGAAAGAGGGAAGAGGCAAGAGTTATATCCAGGTTTCTCATTAAAGCAGCACCTTTCCTGTGAAACTATAGGGAGGTATGGTGGCTCACGCCTGTAATCCCAGCCCTTTAGGAGGCCAAGGAGGGTGGATTGCTTGACCTCAGGAGTTCGAGACCAGCCTGGGCAACATGGTGAAAACTTGTCTCTACAAAAAAATACAAAAATTAGCTGGGTGTGGTGGCTTGCACCTGTAGTCCCAGCTACTTGTGAGGCTGAGGTGGGAGGATCACTTGCACCCGAGAGGCAGTTTGCAGTGAGACTGTGCCACTGTACTTCAGCCTGGGCTATATGTACTTATGAATATATTGCATATACTTATTAATATCCTTGTGAGATATTCATAAGTATATTGATCATGTAAAAAAAAGGATTTAAGGTGGCTTATGAGAATTCATAAAATTACAAGATGGTGTGTGTACAGGATTGTACATTTAATCAATAGGATGTTAAAGGCAATTATCAAAACAATGATGTAGGAGAAAGTTGGCCAGGTGCGGTGGCTCACGCCTGTAATCCCAGCACTTTGGGAGGCCAAGGCAGGCGGATCACCTGAGATCGGGAGTTTGAGACCAGACTGAACAACATGGAGAAACCCCATCTCTACTAAAAATACAAAATTAGCTGGGCATGGCGGCGCATGCCTGTAATCCCAGCTACTCTGGAGGCTGAGGCAGGAGAATCACTTGAACCCTGGAGGCAGAGTTTGCAGTGAGATGAGATCTCACCATTGCACTCCAGCCTGGCCAACAAGAGTGAAACTCCGTCTCAAAAAAAAAAAAAAAAAAAAAAAAAAAAAAGAAATTTTATTAAGTTAAAAAAATTAGCCTGGAAAATAATATTCATAGGCTAGGCACAGTGGCTCACACCTGTAATCCCAGCACTTTGGGAGGCCAGGGAGGGAGGATTGCTTGAGCTCAGGAGTTCGAGACTAGTCTGAGCAAAATGGTGAAACTTTGTCTCTACAAAATACAAAAAAATTAGTTGGTCATGGTGGTGTGTGCCTGGAGTCCCAGATACTCAGGAGGCTGAGGTGGGAGGGTGGCTTAAGCCTGGGGAGGCTGAGGTTGCAGTGAGCTGTGATCACTCAACTGCACTCCAGCAACAGAGTGAGATCTCTTTTTTTTTTCCTCAAAAAAAAAAAAAAAAAAAAGAAAATAGCATTTATAAAGGAGAGCTCATTTTGGGAGTATGTATGTACATGCGTATGTGTAACAGATTCCAACCACAGAGCACTCAAATGTGCAAAAGAAGTGGCAATTTTATTTTTCTAACTAAATTTAGTTTCTATTATGAGCCACCATTCTGTGAAGTGGAAACTTAATCTCAGTCACTTCTGGATCCCCCCCTCACCTCATTTTCCCTGTTCCTACAGGTTGGTCCTCCAATATATCCGTCTACAGTGGTGTCCCCTGAGACACCCCGTCAGCTTGTCTGAGCCCTGGCTGTCAGTCCTCACTGGTCATTGCCATGTGGTTCCCAGCCACATGGCCCTTCCGTTCCAGGCAGCTTTCTTGGCTGCTACAGGGTCCTCGTGGTAGGCAGATAAAATGCTCCCCTTCCCCAAGATATATTCACTTCCTAATCCCCAGAACCTGTTAGTGCTGTTATTACCTTATATGGCAAAAGATGAATATTGCCTTATAGAGCAAAATATGCGATTAAGACGAAGATCTTGACAACAAGAGCTTATCGTGTGTTATCTGGATGGGTCCTAAATGCAATTGTATGTGCCCTTACAAGAGGCAGAGGAGATCAGACAGACTCAGGGGGAAGGCCACGTGCAGATGGAACCGAGAAAGATGCAGGGAAGATTCTCTCCTGGAACCCCCGGAGGTAGTGTGGCTCTGCTGACACCTTCGCTTCAGCTCCCTGAACTGATTTCAGACTCCGGAATGAAAAGAAAACACATTTCTGGCATTTTAAGCCACTCAGTTTGGTGTCATTTGTTACCACAGGAAACTGATACAGCTGCACGTCAGTATACTGTGATTGCTTCCAGGTGTGTGTAAACAAAGGGGCACCTGAGATGGGGGCTCCCCAAGGCTCTCCATCAACTCCCCACAACCCCCCGGGGCCCAGGACTCCCTCTCCTGCCCCAGACCCTTTCCAGGGGTGTGGGACATTTTGTGAAGCTCTCTCAGGCCCATCTGCCTGACTTCTCTCAGGCATCTGTGCTCTGCTAGTCAGGACTGCAGCTGGCTAGCTGCAGGAGTGCCCTGGCGCCTCCCAGGTTCTGCTGAGAGGGAGGGCACAAGTCCTCCCTGCTCTGGGAGTCCCAGCACCCCTCAGTCTCCGTCTTGGTGTGGCTGGTTCTCACACACTCTCTTCCTGGGACAAAACTGGGGAAGGCGGGTGGTGAAGGACCCCTCCTTAGCACCCACAGCTCCTTGAAACTCTCCTTCCCTCCATCAGAATATTTTCTGGCTGGTCTGGAAGCTGGGTTGCTTGACTCTTCACCACTTCTTCCAAATGCGTTGCTTACACTCAAACAAAGCCAAAGGCCTTTATTGGCAGTGTTCCACCATGGCATGAAGGTGTGGTCCCCAACAGCCAGGGTGAGAGCAAAGGTCATGGGTTAAAGAAACTCTGGAGGAAGGGGAACAACGTTTAATAGTTCGATTTTTTTTCTAGCTATGCACACACACACACACACACACACACACATACATATACACACATACCTATATATATGATTGGAGAGAAATACTACAAAAAAGATTAAAATTGCTTAGCTTTGGTTCACAAATATTTTCTTCATGGTCCCTTTCCTGTACGTTTCCCCAAATACCTAACATTAACATGTATTATTTTTGTAATTGAGGAAAAATTGTTATTTTAAAGGAATTGTTTAAAGGGCATAACATTTAAAACAAAATTTTTAAGTAGGCATGAAAGAAACAAGTGCAAGAATAAAGCTGGGATTGCCTAAAGAGCAATGGATTTGCCATGGGGAGAGCACATGCTTTGCTTCCCACCTCCCAGCAGCCTGTAAGCATGAGAAACGCAGCCCCAGTGTTCATGAGACTGAAACAGACCAACTGCTCAGAAGGACTGCTATTCTTAGGCCCAAAAGCAGACAGAAATTTCTGCCAAGGATCTGTTAGACACATAGTATTAATCTACTTTTTAAAGAGGAAAGTGAAGCTGAGTGCTGAGATGATTTGCCCAGAGATGCAGCTACTGAGAAGGGCAGCTGGGATTTGAACCCACAGAATAGCCATGAGGAGTGATCCTTTTAGAACATGTCACATCATGTCTCTTCCCTGCTCAAAACCTCCAGTGGGCCAGGTGTGGTGGCTCACACCTGTAATCTCAGCACTTTGGGAGGCCAAGGCGGGTGGATTATGAGGTCAGGAGATAGAGACTATCCTGGCCAACATGGTGAAACCCCGTCTCTACTAAAATACAAAAAATTAGCTGGGCATGGTGGCGTGTGCCTGAAATCCCAGACACTCAGGAGGCTGAGGCAGGGGAATTGCTTGAACCTGGGAGGCGGAGGTTGCAGTGAGCTGAGATGGAACCACCGCACTCCAGCCTGGGCAATAGAGTGAGACTCCGTCTCAGAAACAAAACAAAACAAAACAAAACAAAACAAAACACCCTCCAATGGCTCAAGTCACTTAGGGCAAAAGCCAAAGCCCTTTCCATGGCCTGTAAACCCCTGGTGAACCCGCAGTAACAAACGGCCTGACCTCCTGCCCTAGTGCTCTCCTGCTCCCTGCCTCCCACAAGAAGCCGGGTGGCCACACCTTAGAGCCTTTCCATGGCTGTTCCTTGGCCAGAAACATACTCCCCACAGACATTTGGAGGATGAACTCCCAAACTCTTCAAGCCCTGGCCCAACTGTCCTTCTAAGGAGGCCTGCACTGACCCCCCAATTTAAAATTGTAACCCACCCCCTTCCCCCCAACACTCCCCCTCGCCCTGCTCTATTTTTATCCATAGTGCTGTCGTTT
This sequence comes from Pongo abelii, assembly GCF_028885655.2. Taxonomy (NCBI): domain Eukaryota; kingdom Metazoa; phylum Chordata; class Mammalia; order Primates; family Hominidae; genus Pongo; species Pongo abelii. The sequence continues at coordinate 78,801,491 of NC_071994.2, forward strand.
TCTAACATTCACTGTGTTTGCTCTTTGTCATCTGTTCCCTCTGCTAGAAAGCAAGCCCCACAAGGACAGGATTTATGACTTTTGTTCACTGATGTCACCTAAGTGCCACAGATGGAACCTGACACAGAGTAGATGCTCACTAAGTTTTTGTTGAGTGATTGAGTGATGCACAGAGAATGCTCCCCACATTGCTTCACATATGGGGAGGCTCAGAGAATGTGGCCCTATTTAGCTTGTGCAGGTCAAGGTCAGGGCCATCCCCTTCTGCATGTGTTACGATGGATAGGTCAGGTCCTGTGTTAGGCACTAGAGGTCAAAATAACCCAGTGCTCAAGTACTTCCCATTCTGATGGGGAATACATGCCAACTAACATAACACAGAAAGCAAGACAAATTTTTTATTGGAGGAAAAAAGTATCACCATAAGGAGATAATTTATATGCTAAAATCATGCTGGGCACTTTTGTATAAGTTTTCTCACCAAACGCTTATAGGACCCACAGGTAGGTACAAACAGCACCATATGCAAGCAAGTAAACGGAGACTCATTGAGTCAGGTAACCTGCCCAAGGTCAGGTTGGTGTGGGAGTCATTCTGACCCAGGGGGATCTTGGGGAGTTGCAGTACAGCTGAAGGATAGGTAAGATGTTAACAGAAAGAGAAGGCGGACTGCACATCCCAGGTGGCAGGGACAGCAGAACCAAGGCACAGACGCAGTAGCCTGTGAGATGTACTTAACGGCAGCCGGAATCAGGAAAGGGCAGGTCTGTCTGCTATGCCGCCTGGACCCATGCTGAAGTGGGACGAGAGTCTGGTGCCCAGCCCGGGGATAGGGTGTGCCCAGGCTCACTGCTGAGATAGGGAGTGAAGCCTGTAGTCCTGAAGACAGCCTCACCCCTCCATCTAGGCCCTCATTGGCAGGACTGGCCCTCTGACCCTGGCCTCCTCGGGCCTGCTTCAGGCTGCAGCATCCCCAGGTTTGCATCTCTGGCTCCTCAGCAGTCACCCTGGCCACTTGGTCAAGAACCTGCAATAATAAGTTGGGCATGCTGGCTCACACCTGTAATCTCAGTGACTTGAGAGGCTGAGGCAGGAAGATCACTTAAGCCCAGGAGTTCAAGACCAGCCCAGGCAACAAAGCAAGATGCCCATCTCTACCAAAAAAAAAAAAAGTGATTTGCTGAGTGTGGTGGTGTGTACTTGTAATCCTTTAGCTAAGGAGGCTGAGGCTTCAGTGAGCTATGATTGCACCACTGCACTCCAGCCTGGGTGACAGAGGAGACCCTGTCTGTTAAAACAAACAAACAAACAAACAACCTGTAAAAAGTCTCCAGGCACCTTCACTCAATCTGCTGTGGGCTTGAGGGTCACTAAAAAGCAAGCCAAGCCCTTTTTCCATGCTCCTTAACAGTTTGGGCTTAAGTAGGGCAACTGCCCCAGCATTTTGTGACTCTTAATTTTTTTATTTTAAGTCTTGCACTAGGACTATCATAATTTATATAAGGGCAAATGTGTATGAGCACTGACTGTGCACTTTCACATTCCTTATTCAATTTCATTCTCTTCACTAGTTTGCAAGGTAAGTTTTATGTCTCCATTTTCCTGAGAACCTGTGATATATGCAAAGCCACAGGTGATCAGCGATTGAGATTCAGTCATTCATCATCTCCTTATCTCTTCATTTGTTTACTATTCAATTCTTTTTGAGCATCCCCCCTGGCCAGCCACAGAAGGCATAGGTGGGATTTGAACACAGATTCCCTGACTCCTGGCTTATTCCTTTGTCAGGCATTCAGATTCCCTCCCAAGTAACATTTATCAAGAGCCTTCAGTGTTGGAGGTTTTATCCATATCTTAACATGTAATTCCCATAACAGTGTACCAGGAGGGAATCTGCTGTACCACTTTACAGGGAAAAAACAGAGGCTCAGTGCCAGTGCCAGGCACTGGAGCAGTCATGGCCTGGAAGGGACCAGGCTGCTTCATGCAGTATCGGGGTGGGGCATCTCCAGGCCAGCAAAGCTCAGATGACCTTGGCCTTGGGTCACAGCCAGTCCCTTCTCCCCCTCGGGAAGGCAGCGCTGGGATGTTGTGGGTCCAGCACACTCCCCCCGACTGTCCTGGGGCACACACCCGACAGAGGTGCGTGGAGGAGGTGGGGTGGAAGAGGGGACTCAGGCTGGTCAGGGCAGGTTCGGAGGCGGGCCTGGTTCAGAGAAACAACCACCCATCAGCCAGGCTTGGGGAGGGGAAGTCCAGAGGAGAGGAAGGAGGAGTCTGGAGAGGGGAGAGAAAGACGTAGAAAAACAGACAAGGAGAGAGGGCAGGAGTTGGGGACACAGGTACTGGGAGCGAGTAGAGACACAGAGACGAGAGAGAAAAGGCAACAAAGACAAAACCAGAGACACACAGCCTGAGAGACAGAGCCACACAGAGAGAACAGAGAGGGGAGCACGGTCAGAGAGCCCGGACGACGCAGAGAAGGACGCGAGAGGACGCGAGAGGGACTTCCCCCAGGGGCAGGCAGAGGCCTTGGGCAGCTCCTCTGCTGGGCCGGGCTGCCTGCCTGCTGGACTCCGGGAAGGAGGCAGTGACCACACCCATCTGGAAGCTGTCAGGTCCCTCAAGGATGAGGATGTTGGGAGGAAGCCAGACATGAGCCACGTCTAGAGAGAGGAAGCGGCGGGATTTGAAAAAGATGTGAGTGGGCAGAGGGGGCAGGGAGGTTGCAGTAGACTGGGCTCTCCTGTCTGGAATTTTTCAGTGGGGAAAAGAGAAAGAGTCTGGAAGTTTGGGGCTCTTCTGGAGAAGGCCTGGGCTGGGCGGGTTGGTCAGAGAAGGCCAGCTCCCCAACCCCACCTCTGTACAGATGGAAAACAGAGCCCTAGAAAAGGGAAGTGACGGACCTAAGGTCACAGTTTTCAGGTCATGTCATCATTCATTCATTTATGCACTCATTGATTCAGCAAACATTAACTGAGCCCAGTACTGTGCTAGGTTCTAAGGGAACATAGATGAGCATTAGATGGTCTCTGCCCCAGAGCCCACAGTCTGTGGGGAAGACGGGCGTGACTACACAGTGTGCCAAATGCCACCATGCAGAGAAGCCCAGGGGTGTGAAGGTCAGTCTGGGGGATTCAAAGGCAACTCCCTGAGGAGGGATGCCGGGGCTAAACTGAACCGACCAGGAGGAGCAGGGAGGGAGGGCATGCCAGGCTGGGAAGGCCGAATGACCAAAGTGTGTCACGCTGGCGGGGGGAGTCACCAAATTCAACTCACTTTACTCTCCAGTGCACAGGGAAGCTGTGATTTTATGTGTTACTAATCTGACTTTCCTCCCAAACTCCTCCCTCCCCTCCCTAACCTCAGGTTGGCAGGAAAAAGTTACAGAATGCCATCTAATTTGGTTGAAAGTTTGGTCTGATCTGATCATTGAAACTGTCTAGGTAATATCAGTCTGTCCTGTATAAAAACGTCCTGTCCCTCAGGTAGCTTCCCCTTTCACCTGCCTTTCAGCTGTGTGGGAGCATCAGGAGTGGTGGGGGAGAGGGGTTTTAGTGGGAGCAGCCAGGCAGGCCGATCGTCCTGAACCAGCAGATGCAGTCAGTGCCACTGCCTCTCCAGGGCCATCCTGCGCCTGTCCAGTTGCTGGTTTCTCTCATGGGGTCTCCATCTCAGGAGCTCAGGGCCTTCCTTTAGCCCAGGCCGTTCCTCCAGTGGTGGCCCTGGCCAATCTGACTGCACCTGGGCTCCTGGTGCTTGCAGATCCACAGTCTCTGCCCTGGTCCCCATCAATCCCCCTGCCCGTGGGCTCTCATCAGCCTCTACCACCTGGGCCCTTTACCCTTTCAGGCCTATTGGTTCTCAGGCCTCCCTCTCTTGGGCCACATTGTAAGTCTAAGTTTACAGGGCTGCATTGCCTTGTTGCTCAGTGGCATTCCATAGTATAAATATATTGGAGTATTTTGTTTTTCTCTTTTGAGCCAAGGCCTGGCTCTGTTGCCCAGACTGGAGTGCAGTGGCATAATCTCAGCTCACCACGACCTCCACCTCCCGGGCTGAGGCCATCCTCCCCCCATCAGCCCCCCCAGTAGTTGGGACTGGAGGTGCACGCCACCGTGCCTGGCTAATTTGTGTTGGAGTTTTTAACCGCTTGTTATTCTTGTACATTTTCCTCCAATTTTTCGCTGTTATAAACAGTGCTACAATAAATATCCTATATTTTCCTTTTTGTGCACATATGCAGGTGTTTTTCTGGGGTAGATACCATGAGGTGAATTGCTGGGTCAAATACATAAAGATATGTGTATTTAAATTCTAATAGAGCAGGAGTGTCTAATCTTTCGGCTTCCCAGGGCCACATTGGAAGAAGAGTTGTCTTAGGCCACACATAAAATACACTAACACTGGCCGGGCGTGGTGGCTCACGCCTGTAATCCCAGCACTTTGGGAGGCTAAGGTGGGTGGATCACCTGAGGCCAGGAGTTCGAGACCAGCCTGGCCAACATGGTCTCTACTAAAAATACAAAAACGTCTCTACTAAAAATACAAAATACTAAAAAAAATACAAAAAATATATATATATATATCCAGGCATGGTGGCAGGTGCCTGTAATTCCAGCTACTTGGGAGGCTGAGGCAGGAGAATTGCTTGAACCCGGGAGGCAGAGGTTGCGTGAGCCATGAGCCGAGATCCCGCCACTGCACTCAAGCCTTGGCGACAGAGCAAGACTCTGTCTCCAAAAAAAAAAAAAAAAAAAATACACTAATACGATAACTGATGAGGTAAAAAAGAAATTCACAAAAATGTTTTAAGAAAGTTTGTGAATTTGTGTTGGGCTTCATTCAAAGCCGTCCTGGGCCACATGCAGCCCGTGGGCCACAGGCTGGACAAACTTGTAATAGAGTCTATCAGATGGCCTCCAAAAAGGCTACGCCAATTTACATGGCCAGCAACTCTCATCAACATTGACTATCATCAATATTTTTCAAAATGTGTCAATGTTATAGGCGAAAACAAATTTCTGATTTGTGTTCCTTTTATTTATTCATTTATTTATTTATCTATTTATTTGTTTAATAGAGAGGAAGTCTCCCTATGTTGCTCAGGCTGATCTCAATCAAACTCTTGGGCTCAAGCAATCTTCCCACCTTGGCCTTCCAAAATGCTGGGATTACAGGCATGAGCCACCACGCCCGGCTCATGTTCCTTTTAAACTTCCATTTCCCTGATGACCAGTAAGGAGGGCATCTTTGCATGTATACATCCTTTTTATTTCCTTTGTGATTTTCCTATTCAAACACTTTGCCCAGTTATCTATTTTGTCTGTTTTTCTTATTGATTTACAGGAGCTGTTTCTATTGCCCAGACTTTGACCTCTTCTTATACACGGGGCAAATATTTCTCTTGATTTGTCATTTACGTCTTAACATTATTCTGTCTCTTATTGCAAAAAAAGTTCCTAATTGATATGTGGTCAAATGTAGCTGACTTAATTCTTTAGGGCCATTGTGCTTTATTTTTTTCTAAATTAAAATTAAAATTTGCTCAGATCTCCAATCTTATCTCTCTTGGGGAGAGATCCCCTGAATTGTCCCCCACACAGTGGGAAAGGGACTTAGTTCCACTTTCCCAGCCAGTGAGCCAGCACCTGTGTCCAAGGAACCCTTGTGGCCATCACTCCTCCCAGCCACCAGCAGCACCGCATGGAAACTTGGCCCTGCCAGCTGCAGCAGGGCCCTCTGCCAGGCCATCGTGGTCCCCTGAGGGATCATCCCATGCCAAGCTCAGATAAGGGTGCACCTGGTCTCTTTGCCTGGCAGCTCTGCCTGCGTGGCCCCTGGCCGTGGGTGGTCCTGGCTGGGTGGAGGCTGGCGCCACCATTCTCTCAATGATAAGACTTCTGTTCCCTCTTCTCCTCTGGGTTGGCTCAGGGGCCTGGCAGCTTTTCCTTTTCAGCCCACAAAACACTTTAATTACACTCTAATTACACTCCCATTCCCTGCCCACACTGCTGTCCCCACCCAGGCATGGCTTTTCTCCACGCTTCCCTGCTCACCCCGTTCAAAGGGTGGCTGTGTTTCCCACGAGCCGAGGAGAATACAAATCCTCCAGCAGCAACCTCACCCCTTACCAACCCCTTGTACCCTGACAGCCTAAGCATACGGTGTTGCAGCTATTAGGGGGACCCCGTCCTCGTTTTTCATTCCCAGGCAACCCCAGAGTCCAAGATGCAGGTTGCTTCTAGGGTCTTCTTTCTCAGGAACCCTGACCCACCCTTTTTCCTCCAGGGACCCCTCGCTCTCCCAGGACTGTGGGGGCCTGCCCTGCAGCAACGTTGTAAGGAAGGCCACATTCAGGAAATCCAAGGTCCTTTTCTGCCTATTACGCTTCTCGTTAAATAAAATACAATTTAATTCCTTACAGGGCCCTCCTTCTGGGAGAGCACCCACTGCTCATCTAAATTCTAGAGAACCACTCAAATGCATATAGACGGCATCCATCCTAAGAAGGAAAGTGCTCTCTAAGAAGCCACTATGCCTGAAATGCCACCATATGTATACACCATTCCACTATGGAAAACGTTGCCTTTTTGGGGCTCTTCCTGTGAATTGCAGGAATATTTAGCTTTTCATGCTATAGTATGAATTAGTCTGTCACTGGGTTCCCTCATGACAAGAAAGCCCACGGCAACCAGACTGCCCAGGTTTCCCAGGGACATCCTGATTCTCAATATTAAAACATTGCATTAACCAGAATCTATATAACCAGTGTGTACTCCCTACACATCATCCTGTTCTTTTCAAGGAAATTATTTGTTGAGTGTGTGACTGCATATGGTTTCATTTTTATGCCTTATTGACACTTAACCCTGTCCCAGGCCATGAGCTCTTGCTAGACATACCAGAACAAAGACAAAGTCTCTTCAAGATGGCATTCACAGCCTTAGGGCAGGATGACAGGTGGGCGACAACCATAGCCAGCAGAAGAGCAGACACTGGAACAGAGGTTCGAACCAACAACTATGGAGCGAGCTGAGGTGGTAACTCATGGTCTGGGGAGCTGAGAAAGTCCTGAGGGATCTCTGGGTGTAGCCAGATGGAATAGACTGGCAAGGGCATTCCAGACAGAAGGAACAGCCATGCTAAAGCGCAGAGGCTGAAAACAGCATCTCGCTTTCAGGGAGTGGCAATCACCTTGCTACTGTGAAGGCTGGAGAAGGGGCGGGTGGAGTGAGAGGAAGGTGGCAAGGCAGGGGCCAGGTCACGAAGGGCCTTGCATTTACCAGTCTAGAAGGGAGTCTGTAGGTTTTATGCAATCAAGACTCATGGAAGAGTCTTGATTATTTTAGCTTTTTATTGAAGCATAATACATATACAGGAAAATTCACCTATCATAAGTATGCATCTTGGTAAATTTTCACAAGGAATATACCCATGGAACCAACATCCAGATCAAAATCTGTCAGGCGTCTAGCACCCAGAAGCCCCTGCGGGTCCCTGCCAGTTACTATGTGCCCCCAAGGCTGACCACTATCCTGTCTTCTGGTACCACAGGTTTGTTTTGCCTGTTTTTTGAACTTTATAAATGCAAGTGTACAGTATGAACTGTGTCGTGTCTTTTCTGTTGTTCAACAGGACGTCTGTGAGATTTCTCAATATTGCAGCTATCTCCGTAGCTTGTAGCACTCCATTGTGTGAATCCACCACTGTCTGTTGATGGGCATCAGGTGGTCTCCAGTTCTTGGCTATTATGCATAGTGCTCTGAATATCATTGCATATGTCTTTGGTACACATATGTACACACGCCTGTTGGGTACATTCCCAGGAGTAGACTTGCTGGGTTGGAGAGTGTGCGCATGTTCAACTTGAATATGTGATGCCAAATCATTTTCTCAAGTGTTTGTAGATGGAGGATTTTGAGCAAGGAGGTGGCAGGAGCAGGCCTGGGTCTCGGTAGTCCCTCTCTGCACAGGCTGAGTGTGAAGGGCATAGGGACATCCCAGTGGAGCTGTCCTAAGGCTAGAGAGCAGTGGGTCTGGAGCCAGGGAGCTGGGGAGCTAGGCAGCAAGGCTCTGGGCTGAAGAAGGTGAAGAGGGTGTGGAGTGAGGAAGGTAGGGACCAGGGCCAGGCCATGGATACAGCCATAATGAGGACACCATGGAGACAGAGGAGCCCTCAGAGGCAACTGAGGAGGTGCAGCCTAGAGAAGAGGGAAGACCCGGCAAGAGGAAAGGAAGCAAATCACATGGGTGCCAAGGGGAGCATCTGAGGCAGAGGCAGGCATAGAGCACCAGAGGCACTAAGAGGGCCAGTTAGTCAAGACTGAGCAGGATGTGTCCACCAGACTTGATAAGGGAGCTGCGGGGACCTTAAGGAAGGCATGGTCAATGGGGTTGGTGTGCGTGCCAAACTGCAACAGGACAAAGTAGGGAAGAGATGAGGGATGAGCTTTAAGAATTCAGCACTGCTCCTGGAAGCATGGTATTGGTGCTACTGAAGTCAGCCCACCTGGAGGCTGGGCCTCTCCAGCATCCTCCCATCCCCCAGGTGCAGTGAAAACCCTTTTACCGTTCCAACCAACAAAGGCCTCCCATGGCCTGTGCATTGTGGAGGAAGAGAGTGGGGTGGAGACTCAAGGAGATTAAAAGGGCCAGGCAGTTCTCTCTACTCTTCCGTTGTTTATCTGAAGCTTAAAGGTGATTAGAGAGTGTAGAAATGGAGCAGCTTTGTGGGATAAGAACGAAAACAAAGAACTCTCCACAGACTGTTTCCAACCCAAAGCAACTTTGGTCACTGTCCAGGTCTTTTCCTCCCTGGGGACACCTTGCCATTTACTCTCCCTGAGTGTGGCTCTCTCATACCAAAGAGACCTACATCCTAACCCTAGGGATGACAACCACAGCAGAGTATTCTGCCAGGCCTTGTGTTAAATGCTTCCCACACAGCATCTCATTTAATTCTCATTACAATCTGATGAAGATAGAATAGCATATCATTACCCCTATTTTATAGATGAGAAAACTGACTCAGGGAAGTAAAATGACTTGCTCAAGATTACCCCAACCAGAAGGCTGCAGACACTGACTCCAAAGCCTGTGTGCTTCTGCCAGCAAGTCAGCCTCCCCAACACCCAGGTTCTTAGAATCTTGGAGTCATAACGTGGACACCTGCTCTATCCTTTGGGAAAATCCAAATCTACCCCTTTTCTCTCCACTTCCTTGAAGTAGGACTCTGTTTTGTGTTAGGGAACAATGGCGCCACCACAAGAGGGTAGGATTTTCTACTAGCTGCACAACCATGGGCAAGTCATTCCTCCTCTCCCAGCTTGTTTTCTCCCCTGTAAAATGGGGATAATAATTTAACCTCTCAGGGCAAAGGTGAAGATTAACTGAGCTGTACATTAAGGCCTGAGCGCAGGTGTCTTAGAGTCAATGGTCTACCCCTGTGAGTTCTGTTCTTTCCCCCTCCAGTTTCCATGCTTGGTCCTCCCCTCTGCCTTTCTCACCAGAGACCTGGGCCTCTGCATGGACAGATCCAGGGGCGGTCTTTTCCGTGAGATCTGAGTAAGGGCTCATGTTTGCTTTCGGTGACCCAGATCTCCCCAGCTTCTGACAGCCTCTGCTCACCTTTCAGCCTGAAGAGGCTCTTACCCCAAGACACCAACAAACCCTGCAAAAGAAAAAAAAACCCAAAAGACAAAAAACAAAAACAAGGCTGAGAGTCTTTTGGCTCAGAGCCACTGAACCGGCCTACCAACAGGCTAACTGTTGGGATCCTCATTTGAACACACACTCTGACTCAGAGGCTGATAGGCGTGTAGCACTTGCCGGGTCTTCATTCAAACTTATCTGACTTAATCTCATGAAGTTCCTTGTGTGGGCGCACACATGCACACATCCTCACACAAAAGCCCTGCTCACAGTTGCACTCACAGCCAAGGCCACAGTCACACATACTCATAGCCAATAATATATGCCCCAACTCAATCTGCTAGCAAGTGAGTTTGGGGGTGCAGGGGCAGCAGGTGAGCAGGATATAGAGCTCTGTTATGTGGGAAATGTCATGGTCCTGAACAAACGGGGGTCTGTTTTTAGCCCCCACTCCAAAAGAAGAGTGAAGCTTCCACCCAGAAGGGGCTTTGCTGTGATGTGTGTGCCCATCACTGCAGAATGGCTGGTGCTCACTGCAGAGAATTGACACAGGCTCAGCGTGGAGCAAGGGCTGAGCTCTGTCATGCAACCAAGCTTGTGGACCCAGAAGCGTCACCTTAATGCTTAACTCTGGTGCTGGTGGGCATGATGCTTGTCAGTTCAAGGTTCCCTCAGACAATTCAGGGCTTTTCCCCACTCCTATTTGGAGTGCATTTCCGTTCTGGAGGTGGGAGAGGTACAAAGGGCCAGGGCATTGGCCTAGGTCACCTTCAGTCTATAATGGCAGCCCCTGCTGCCCCTCATTCCCACTGGTAGCTCGAGCACCAGCGTCTCCCCTCTGGCATCTGTGGAAGGCTCACATTTCCACCTGCTCAGACCCATAAGGGGCCTGGGCTTTGAGATTTAGAGGGCCATGCATATCACAAAAACTGAGATACAAACATGTAGAGTCTTGTAATAAGTCATTTTGAAAGCCCACTAACTGACTGAGCTAACAAAAATGACCAGAGATGGAAGTAAGAGGCAAATTTCCTCCTCTCCCTGCCAGGCTGGAGGATCTGGGCTGAGATGCGGCACCAAATGAGAATGGAGCAGTCCTGTGTCTCAGGCTTGCTGAGGTGTCAGGAGAGGAAAGCACATTGCAGAGGCGGCCTTCATCCCCTCGAATATCCACGTGGGCTCTCAGCTGCCCCCACTGTGCCTGGACCCCTCAGATCAGTGCTACCAGCACCATTAACCTCACAGCAAGTCTGAGCACCGGGAGGGCATAAGCTCAGACAGGCTTTGGGGCAGTCATTAAATCAGGCCAAGGGCAGTGGGTAGTAACTGAGTGCAGGAAAATGAGGAAGCATCTTTAAGGTTCTGAAGGAAAATAGAAGCACAGAGGCATTCCCATGGGGCCTGGCTAAAGCTCTGGACCCAGGTAAGGTGGGACTCAGGTGGCACAGGGCAGGGGGTAGAGGACAGGAGTTCCCAGCTGTGACTCTGCCCAGACTCACCAAACCTCAGAGCTGGAGGTTTCAGCGGTCTCTGTGTAGCTGAGGAGGCGAGGCCCAGGGTGGGCAGGGCTCACAGCTGAACCAGGATTGAAACCAGATCTTTTGATAAATGGCTCTGCCTACCTCCCCATGCACCTCAGGAGCCCTGGAAGTTCCAGGCTATGACTTGTCCCCATGTGACTGGGGCTTTGTTTCTTCATCATAAGATAATTGTATTAATAAGACCAAGTCACTGAATCCCACCTTGACCCCAAGCAGGACCCTGCATCTCCATGATGACAGCTTCCATCCCCCAAAGACAAATATAACCTTAAGAATAGCAGGTCAAATTAGCAAACTCAGCCCATAGGTTTTCGGCTGTTGCACTGCTTTGGAAACTGACCTGAGTTCAAGGACTGGTCCCACTACCGACTTGCTAGGAGCAACTGGATAGTCACCTGATCTGTCTCAGCCTCAGTTTCCTCAGCTTTCAAATCAAAATAACCCATTCCTTGCACAATTCTTGTGGGAATTACAGAGAACACCTTGCATTGTGCAGGCACATAACAGGCCCGAATGACATGTAGTAGGTCAAACCATGAGGAACTGTCAGTTTTTTGAATAACGGATCCACCTAATAATTATCTATTTTATTCATATTAGCATAATCATTACCGACTATGTGCATATTACTTTATCTCTCAGTCTCCTTATGCAAAAAAATGGAGATGATATGCAAAGCACCCTGCATAAGGCCTGGCTCCCTGCAGAAGGTGCTCACGAAAGCTTCGCCTCCTCCCTCCCTGTCCCCTCCTCACACAGTCATTTCTTCTTCCATGGGTGGCCACAGGGAACTTGTCCTCTTTTCTAATTACCACAGCCCTGTTGGCATGAAGCTGAAACTGTGACCGAGAGACGGGAGAGGAGTAAGAAAATGGCTTCTAAAATAATCTTCTCAGAGAAGTTTAAAAGTTAAAAGAAAAGGAAAATATGTGTTTTCAAAAACCTGACACTGCCACACTTTCAGGTCATGCCCAAGACTTCCGGTGGGTTCTGGGGCAGGAGACCAGAGCACTGCAGATGGGCCTCTCCCTCCCCATCCGCCCCCTGCTAACACTCTCCTAGACTCCCTGAACAGGGTTCCACAAGGAAGTTATTCTGCATGTTCTGAGTCACAGCCGACCAAACAATCAGAATATCTTTTTGGCATCCGGATGCCACCTGGAGCCATAGTGAAGCAGAAGATTCCAGGTCCAGGAAGGCCCCAGCATCTCTGAGTCCAGCCCTCTGCCTCCAGGTGGAGTAGCTGTCACACCCTTCAGGGCAGAGGCTGGTGCTCTCCAAGGATGGAGATGCCACCCCATCCCTGATGCCCCCTTCAGGGTTCTCTCTCATGCCAGTCATGGAGCCCTTTCTTTTGTCCAATCTCAGCCCTTCCTTCCTTCATCCATTCATCAGATAGCCCCTGACAGCATCGCTGTGCTGTCACAGGAGTAACGCAGGGATGACGGAACAGCCCCTGTACGTTCCCCAGTCTGTTTCACTTTGATGGCATTACCTGTTAAGCACCCAACTTCTCTACCAGCCCGGGCCCAGGTGAGGCTGGAACCAGGTGAAACAGGACCCAGGTAAGGCTGGACTCAGGTAAGGTGGGACTCAGGTGGCACAGGGCATGGGAGGTACTCTCTAAATAGTTGTTCAATGTTAAAGGAATGGATGAACAAATGAATGAATAGCCAGGTCCACAGGAACACTTTGGTAACAAGATGCTTACTGCTTCAAAGGCAGCCCATTTTCCTTAAAGGTTGGAGATGACAGACCCAGGCTGAGGCAGGCATAGCTGGCCCAAGATCTCCTTCTGACATGGGAGGTGGAAGCCACTGGAGAAGCCGCTGCTACCCAGAACCTTCCCATACATGCCTGGGCTCCAAACTGGGAGCTGGGGGAAGATTCCCCAGGCCTGGAAACCCCCAGTAGGGTTGTCTCACTCCACCCACACCCCACAAGGCTGGTCATTCTCAACCCTGTTTCTTGGAAGGAGAAACTGGCTCATGATCAGAAGTTCTGGAATTCACTACAGGAAGTGGCCATTGAGTGACAGGAAAGGCCCCTGGTTAAATGAGCCAAGAATTCTGCATTCTGATTCCCACTCCAACATTTAAAGGCATGGGATGCAGGCTCAGATGGACCTGGGTTCAACTCCAGTTCTGCTGTTTAAGAGCTGCCTGGTTTCTGGAAAGTTACTTACTTCACTGAGCCCTGGTTTCCTCTTTTGGGAAAGGGATTATAGTATCTGCCTCAACAGGTTCTTGTGAGGATTCTAAGAGGAACCGGTAGGGCTGATACTCAGCTGGCATGCAAAGATACTAACTTACCGCTTGGTAAATAGCCATGACTCAGAGCCCCTTGAGTGCCCCTGCCATGCAACCCTCATCTTCCCACCATGATTCAGCAACCAAGTGATTAATATCTAGCCCCTCAGAAAGTCCTCAAGATTCTGGCAACCCTTCTGATTGGCTGCTGCCCATATTGAACTAAATGGGTGCCAGTAAATGCTCTGTAAACTACAAAGTGCTAGCTAACCCCAGATCCACACTTCCAGCTCCAATTTATCTCCTGGAGGCTCTTCACCCACCTCCTGGCCCTTCCACCTGCATACCTCATGCAAATGGCACTCTCACGACTCCCAAATTGAACTGAGTTTCTCCAGTTAAACTCATCCCAGGGACTGCCTCCACCTCTGCCTGGCTGCTTCAGGCAGACAAGCCTGGGAGACCCCTTTCTTACCCAGTCTCTATCTGGCAGTCCTGTTTCCTCTATGTCCCCTAGCTCCGTCCCTCCTTCCTGCCCCCACCCACCTGGTGCCTTCATCATTTCTCTGCTAAATCACAACTACCTTCCCACTGGCCTCTGGACTCCAGTGTGTCCTTCCACATCATTCTCACACTGTAGACAGAATCACCTTCCAAAAGCGGGGTCTCTCATTGAGCCCTCAGTGAAACGTCAGCCACCATTGACATCCCTCAGTAATGATCGTTGGAGGTTTGGTTCCTGGGGAAGGAGACTCTGAGATGAAGATTTGCTTGCAGGAGGTTTATTGGGGGAGTACGTTCAAGGTCAACACCTGGCAGGGAGTGATTGAAGCAGAATTGGCCAGAGGGATAAATTGGGTTGTGATGCAGACCCCACAAAGGCTTCGGCCAGCCCCTCAGAGAGGTGTGGAGCTGGAAAGACTCTTCATAGTTGTCTCAAGTTGGGGCAAGGGGCCTGGGCTTTTATACACCCATGTGAACCAGTCTCTGGATGCAGGCTGGCCCTGGAGGGACCATGGCATTAGGTGAGGAGGCAATGACGGTGGTGGCAGGAGTCTCACCTGCAAGCTGCCTGCCATCAGCACTCTTAGTAGCTGAGGGGTGGGGGTAGGAGGCACAGGTATTGGCAGCACATTGCAGTGCCCGCTACAAAGATGTCTTGGGTCAAGTAGATCCTCAGGAATGTTTGTCGCATGATGAAAAGAATAACTCCCCATCACCTTCAAGACACATGTTGAATGTCTGGTGTAGCCCACAGGCTCTTCATGATCTGCCCCAAACATCCTCCCCATTCCGCCTTCCTCTCTCCCTCTCCCCACTCGCACCATATTGTGCTTCTTGCAGTTTCCCAAGCTCAACATGCTATTTCACACCTCTATGCTTTGCACGTGTTATTTCATCTGCCTGGACTGCTTTAAATGGAAAAAAATAAATCCTATTCTCTTCTTCCAGCCAATTCCTATTCCTTCATCAAGACTCCAGCTAAGCTCTGCCTCCCCTGGGAAACCTTCTATTAATTCCTCCAAGTCTGGTGCTCCCACCTCACGCAGAGCACAGCCATTGGGTTCTAATCTGCCCCCGGGCTCCTCCAGGCTCAGATCCACAGGGCCTGGTTACTCCATTACTTAGGATGCATTTGTGCTGGAAGAAGTCTCGGGGGATGGCAAGGGAGAAGAAATGGCAAGTGTGAAGCCTGGAAGCATGGAAGTACCCAGTGTGTCGGAGAAGGCTGAGCAGTGTCTCATACTGTTCAACACAACGGTTGTCTCCATCCTTTCCCCACTCATTCCCATCTTCACCATCATCATTGTTGTCATCAAGGCCACACTTTCTGAGTGCTGACTACATACCAGGCTCTGCACCAAGTGTTTTAGACACACTTCCCTTTAATCCTTATTTTATCCTCACTATTAATAACCTTCAAAAGTAGGTACTATTATTATCACTGTTTTACAGATACAGAAACTGAAGTTCAAGCAGGTTAAGAGCTCTGCTCAAGGTCACACAGCTGGTTAATGATCTGTGTGACCCAAGGATACTCTCTGTTCACCACTCCAGCAGGGAGCTGGGCCACACTGATCTCATCCCTTTCCAAGCCTCCCACCCCATCACTGTCTGCCTGTCTAAGGAAACTCCTTTCCTAAATGAAAGGACATGCCACTGAGAAGATGTGGGGTGGGCCCAGCCGGGGCAGCCAAGAGACCTGGGAGGGGTGAGGGAGAACATTCTGACCACATTCGCCCTTCTAGATCCAACCAAGACAGGGTTTGATTCAGCTCCAGCCACTGCATGTTGCTAGGAGATCTTGTCCCCTCTTCATGTCTGCAAATAGGGAATCTGAAGTCCCAAAAGGGAAGGGCCCCATCCAAGGTCAAGGTCACACTGACCATCAGGGGTCAACTGAAGTTACAGCTTAGACTCTGGGCTCCCAGACCAGGGCCTCACCCACTGCCAGCCTAACTGCAGCCAAGGCTAATTTGAAGGGATAATTTGACAGTGCCGGGAAGAGTTCCTCCTCCCCACACAAGGGTGTACCTCCCCAGGCTGCTGGTGATACCTGGAATCCCTCCAGAGGGCACAGGTCATAAGCCCTGGGTTCAGGCCCACCGTCTCCTCTCTATCCTCCCTGGGACCCTCCTGCCTGGGCTTCCTCGCCTTAGGAAATGCACAAGCAGCCAGGGGCTGGCTCTGAGGAGGCTGTGGAAGGAGACTGCCCCCAAACCTGGCCATGCCAGGAACAGAGAGACAAACAAGAGGCAGCAGAGCCCAATGAGAGGCTTGTAGCCATATTGGTTTTAATCAGGCTCCACGCATACCAACTGTGTGACCTTTGGGAAGATATCTAATTGCTGTGGGCCTCAGTTTTCTCAGCTATAACAAGGAGATGAGAGTTACTATCTGGCAGGGTTGTTGTGGGGATTCAGTGAAGTAGATATTGCTGGTATTTGATGAGGCAGCAGGGCTGGGCACCCAGAAGGGGCTATTGGTGGTAGCTGGGATTATTATTGAGTCTGGAGTCAGACAGAGCTACTGGACTTTATGCCTGTCCAGTCCTTGCTGGACAACACTGGTTCCTCCATGATCCTGGAGTCTGGCATGAGGCCTGGCCAGGGCGCCCAGTACCTAAGGTCCATTGAATTGTATGGAGTTCTGTGGCGGCAGAACTGACCCCAGCGGTTGGGTGATGTAGGAAGACAGGTACAGTGTGAAGGAGAACTTCCTGCTACCTGAAGGTAGAAGGAAGCCGTGGAGATGTGGGGAGTTCTCTGGAAGTTTTCAGGCAGAAGCTGGGTGGATATTAGGCAATGATGCCATCACTGAGAGTCACGTAGATTCACTGAATTTATGCGCCTGGGGAGAAAGTCTAAGTTGGAAGGCCTCTCACAGGCCCTCAAGTCCAACCCCTCAACATATACATGGGGAGACAGGCCCAAAAAGGGAACAGACTTGCCTAAGGTGAGCCAATGCTAGATCCGGGACGAGGAGGAGGGATCCTGTCTCTGCAGAGAGAGGACTGGTGCTATTATAACCATTTTATAAAAGGGAAGACTGAGGTCTGGGGAGAGGTAGAAACTTGCTGAGGTCACCAAAAGAGTGTGTGAGAGACCAGAATCTATGTGTCTGGCTTCAGGGTTCCCCCATGGCCGCCTGGCTGGAGTAGGACCAGAAGCCTGATCCCACCCCCAGCAAGGCTGGAATGAATCCTTCCTGGGCCCTTCCTGGGGCCATTGAGCAGTGTCTCCTGGCTGGAAAAGATACCAAAGCACGCATTAACTCTGAAGTCTGTTTCGTCTGCGAAAACACCAGGTCCTGAAAGAGGCCTTCCAGGCGCTGACGACCCACCCACTGTGCATCTGAGGAGGAACCTGGGCTCAGAAAGGGGAGTGGTGGCTGCTCCAAGATCCCACGGCCACCCTGGCCAGGCCAGGCCTGGGCCCCAAGGCTAGATTCTCTCAGGAGAGGGACAGAAACAGAGAGAGACAGAGATACCAGCTCAGACAGGAGAATGTGCTCACCTGGCAAAGTCAGAGCAGTAGGGAGGAAACATCTGCAACCGCTTGGCAAACTCAGGCAGCTCCTGGCAGCTTTAGCTCTCCACAGTCAGGAGCCTTTGAGCACTGGGAGAGAAACAGCCTGGATTTGCTGTGTTCCATGAGATCCCTACCATTCTCTCAGGGGACCCTCCCACCACCAGCCTATACCTCCCCAGTCACTGCACTCAGTGACAGCAGCAGGTGCCTCTAACTCCACATGGCCTTCCTGCCTTCTTGCCTTTGCACACTCGGCTCTCTCTGCCAGGAATGCTGCCCCTCCCTTATCCCCCTGACTCTTCCTTGCCTTGTACTTCTCAGCTGATGCTTCTCTGAGGCTTCCCAGCCCCCCACCCAACCCCCCTGCCCCCGGGCCAGCCCGGCCTACTCCCTGAAGCAGATCAGATGCCATCTGCCCTGGCTTCCCCAGCCAGAGTGCCTCCTTCCCTCTGTCGCAGTGCAGGTCACACCCGCAATCAGTGTCTGTGTCTGTGTCTGCCTCTGGCACCAGAGGGGAAGCCTCTATCAGCAGGGTTGGGCTCTAACCTAAGGCAACATCCCTAATTGCAGCAAAGGACTGACCACAGAGGACCCACAATTTCCACCCTCTCTCCCTCCCTCTCTCCCTTCCTTCCTTTCTTCCTGCCACAAATACTGACTGAACTCCTGCTGTGTGCCAGGCACTGATCTAGGTGCAGGAGCTACAGCAGTCAACAACACAAAGCAGTGAACAAAGTCCCTGCTCCGTGACCGCCACTGTAGGAGGGGATGAGGAAGCAGACAATAGTGACAATACAATCAATAATCCAGAGAAGTTTGGGTGGTGACAGGTGCTATAAAGAAAGTAAAACCAAGTTTACTGAACTCAGAACTGCAGACAGGGAAACCAGGGGTGCAGACAGGTACAGTGGGCAGGAAGCAGGGGCATGGTAAGTTCCAGACCCTCTGGGCCCCTCTGTTACCTTCCCTGTCAAGGGCTGCCAGGCGCTGGGGGAGGCAGGCATGTGGGAAGGAAGCCTTGGGGCCCCCCTGGAAGTGCCAGACGTCTCTCCCACCCACAGACATACTTCCTGGCTCTCCAGGAATTTGATTCAGCAACAGCAACTTAGCAGTTACTTGTGAAAGTCACAAGAACTCCCGTGAGAGTTCCAGGGGTGGAGATGGCCTCCGCCTCTCACTGAGTGTCCCGACAGCCTGGCGAGGTGGGCATGATTAACCTCCCATCGAAGGAGGACCCAGGGTCACACTGTTGGTCCCTGGCCCGGCTGAGATTTGAGCCCAGGTCAGGTGACTGCTGGGCCCATGGGCCTCCTGCCACCCCCCATAGCCTCCCAAAGCCTTGGAGGGCAAGCAAGTGGTCCAGCCACGGCTAGAGCCTGGACACCAAGGACCTAAGCCCAGCACAGGTGAACTGAATGGGAGTCCCTCAACTCCTCTGGGCCTCAGGTTCTCTCTGAGGGTAGCTGTGAGCATCAGATAAAATGCAGCATGGACGCACTGTGGAAAATGCCCCAACGCACCCGTCACCCCCTGCACCCCGAGGCCCCTCCCCTCCTGCCCTCTGTGCCTGGCCAAGTTGGTCAGTCACTCACGGCAGGTGTGCTGCTGAGCACGAGCAGAGGCAAAGCAGCTATGAACTCTGCTCACCTCACAGCCTGGCACACAGAAAGCTGTGAACTCTGCTAACCTCCAAGGACAGGGGTGGGGCTGAGGGCAGGATTGCCCGTCTGTGGAAAGAGGAGGGCAGGATCGAGAGTCAGGTGTCCTGGGTCCATGCTGAGGCAGGATGACTCAGTAATATTGCCACTCGCCTCCCCTGAGACAGCCAGCCGCTGTTCCCAGGCCTGGAGGGGAGGCAGAGCCAGCATTTGCTGAGGGCCTACTATGTGCCCATGCTTCGTAGGGTATTATTGAGTCTACTATGTGACACACAGAGAGTTAAGTCACTGGCTCGATGTTGCATGAGTGTATTAGTTTGCTAGGGCTGCCATAACAAAGTACCAGAGACTGAGTGGCTTAAACACCAGACACATGTTTCCTCGCAGTTCCAGAGGCTGGAAGTCAGAGATGGAGGTGTCAGCAGGGCTGGCTTCTGGAGGCCTCTGTTCTTGGCTATAGATGACCATCTCCACGCTCACAGGGCTTTCTCCCTCTATGTGTATCTGCGTCCAGATTTCTTCTCCTTATCAGGACAATGGTCATACTGGATTAGAGCCCATCCCACTGACCTCATCTTCACTAAATTACCTTCTCCCTGAGCCTCTATGTAAGTGAAGCAATTCAGAGCACAGGCTGTGAAACCAGAGGGCCTGGATTCGAGTGTCAGCTCCACCACTTACTAGCTCTGTGAACAGAGAAAGTTGCTGAATATCTCCATGCCTCAGTTTCCCTCTCTGTAAAATGGGGATAACAGTAGTGTCTTCCACATAGAATTGTGAGGATTAAAGGAGTTAAGATAAGAACCCTATCTTGCCCATTGTGAGCTTCAGCTAAGTTGTTAACTTTAAGTTTTATTTACTGGGGCCACTCCCACACATGCCAACAGCACAAAAACTAACTGTGTGTCACAGCTCTGCCTCTCTCTCAGTGTGTGGCCTTGAACAACCAATTTCCCTCTCTGAGCTTCAGTCTGTAAAACGGGGGTAGGAGTCCTACCTCCCAGGGTCACTTTGAGCATCAGATGTGACCACAGCATAAACACTGGTACATTCTCTAAGAATGTTTCATCCCTGTAATGACACCAGAAATGAAAATGAAAGCACGCCGACAAAGTCTCCTTTTTCCTTTCTGCTACAGGGCCTGTCCTGCAGCTCCAAAACAAGGACTTAGAGCTGGCTAGGGTGGGAGGGAGGATCTCAGCTCAGCCATGAATGGTTCACTGACCCTGGCTGCTTAAGCATCCCTCCTTTGCAAAATCGTTCTGGAATGTCTGCTCTGAGAGCACAAAGCTGGTGAACTTTCTTCACCCCTGGCAGGACACCTGGCTCTGGTCATGTGGTAGCCTTAGGCACACACACTTACACAACTGTGCACAGCCTGGCCCTGCCCTTTTACCTCTTCTCTCTCCTGCCCTCACCTCCCTCCTCCTGCCCCTTCCATCCTCTGCTTTCTGTCTGTCCAAACTAGACCACCCCACTTCCTCCCTTCATGGCCTGGTTTTGAGGACAGACCCAGCTCCCAGGTCTGTCACTGGAGACACCTAGGATTTCAGCCTTTGGGGAGAAGGGGAGGGGCATTCTGAGTGGTGGAGACAGCCAAAGCTACAGCTTACAGGATGGAAAGCGCTGCCATGTTTGGGGCCTGTCACCTAGTAGGGGTGACCATTGGCTGTGCCTGGGAGGGGGCAGATGTGTGGTGGGCAGTGAGGCTGGATGAGCAGATGGGACCTCACCTTGTGGTCCACAAGGACATGGAGAGCTGGAGGCCGGAAGGGGCTGGGTCAAAGCCCTTTTGGTCAGCATTCTTCGTGGAACCAGGGCTTCATGGAACCACTCGAAGGGTCCAGCATGGCCCAACACAGTATGGCACAGAGGACCTCCCAGCAGAGGCAGGAGACAGGCAGGTGAGAGTGTGGATGGTGCTCAGGGACTCTCAGGCCCAAGAGCCTGAGGTGCAACTCTGTCTTGCCACTCACAAGCCACACAACCTTAGTCAAAGCATTCTCCCTCTCTGAACCTCAGTTTCCCCATCTATAAAATCAGACTAGTAATTGCACCCACCTTGTTGTAAGCACTCACCAAGGTGGCGGTTTTGACATTTTGCACAGTTCCTGGCCCACAGCAGGAGCTCTGTAAATATTAACCCCTTCCCCATCATCCTCCAGTCTCAGCCCTGAGGGCGGCTATGTGAACTGATTCACCCCTGCTATTCACCAAGGTTTACTGAGCACCTGTCTCCATAATTCTTGTTATAAGAGATCGTTATAAATAAACACTTACTAAGCAACTACTATGCACCCAGAATCACATGAACCACTTCACATAAATGATTTCATTAAATCCTTTCCACTACCTTGCAAGGTAACAATTTTCTTCATTTTACAGAAAAGGAAATAGTCTTTAAGGGACTCGCCAGGAAGTGGCAAAGCCAAGATTTAAACCCTCCGACAGGTCACAGCTGGAGATACAGATTTGCAGTTTTTCTGCATCAGGAAACAACTGAATGTGGGGGAGGAGGGAGTGGTCCCAGAAAACTTCCCATTGTAAACCGTTAGTGGGATGTGAAATCTATTTACGGGGACATGACCACCATTGCTATTCCTAATGGAACAGAATGGAGTAGAAAGGAAAATACCAGTCCATATTACATGAAGCAAGGGTAAGTACTATCTGCCAAGCTTGTATATATATCCCCAGTTGTGTGATAACATGCGTATCTTACTATGGACTAACTTTTTAAAAAAATCTGAAAATCTCTTAATGGAACTTGTTTGCTTAGGGCCAGGACTGATTCTAACATGCTCTGAAGTAACCTTCTGTGGGGTAACATTCTAAAGTTCTGTTTGTCTTGGGACAGAAGGTAATAAATTGAGCACAGAGCCCTTTGCACACAGTAACGTAATCACACAACAACCCAAGCATGATAACAAAGTTCCCGGAGTTTACTCACCCTCAGAACGCTTGACCTAGTCAAGAGGCTTCTGGGTCACGGTGACATCTTCCCCTACAGGGGGTCGGAGGACTTTGTCAGCTGAAATCACCCTGCAAATACGTTGTTATTAATAAGATATTCTTGTTCGGGTCAGTTGGTGGCAAAAATAGGACTGGAATCCTGTGTCCTGCCCTGACCTCCAGTCGGGGGCTCTGTGCCCGGCGTGGTGCTAAGACGCAGGGAGATGATGAGCAAGGGAGAAATGGCAGGTCTGCATGATTGGCAAGGGCCGATAGGCCAAAGGGAAGGAGAGAGACCAACAGAGGATAGACAGAGCAGGGAGGGAATGAGTCCACAGGCCTGTGTGGGGACAGAGGGGAAGGTAAGAGAGAATTGCCAGGCCTCTGGGAGGAGACCAACAGGCTAACAGAAGGTCACAAGGGCCCCCAGTGCTTGCCCTCCCTCCCTGAGTCCTCTCCACCGGGACTCCCTCAGATGAGCACCTGACAATGGAGAGACCATCTGTGGCTGCCATGCATGTGGCACCAAGGCCTGTCACCTCAGCCTACCCACAAGACTCCACGTCCCGAGAATTGCTCCCCTTCTTTCAGACCTATCCCTCCCTGGGCTCCTTATCCCCTGTACCCAGCCACACTGAACCACTTATAGCTCCACACCCTCTAGTCTGGTCTTTGATCATGCTTCTCCTTCTGCCTAGAAGGCCCTTAACTTCTTCACTAAGCCCACACTCCCAGTCCTCTGTGCCCAGAAGGACTTTCTCAGCCAGGCCCTCCCTCAGGACACTTTGCCTGATGGCTCTGGCCGGCACTGGGACCCTCTCTGCTCCAAATGCTCTGCACAGATTTCTAGTGGGCATCTAAAACTCTTCAGGACCTAAGGTATGTCTGTGTCAGTGTGCCCACCCCAACTGTAGGCTCCTGGAGCCCAGTGCAAGATTCAATATGTGTCAGAGGTTCAGCAGGTAAACATTTGTTGGATGGATGGATGGACAGATAGAGAGTAAAGACAGGAGGACACACGGATGGAAGGATAGGATGGGTGAGAGGGAATACATGGTGATGTATGCCATGTAGAGAAGTAAACAGAGCTCTTGACTGGGAGTCTAGAAGCTTTCCTGTTCATTAGCTCTGTGACCTTGGACAAGTCACTGTCTCTCTCCGCACCTCAGTCTCCCACCTGTAAAATGAGAAAGGTGTTGAGGTTAAATGCCTGATATCTGATTCCCCAAGGCCTTCCAGTTCCCATGCTGATTTCATGGTGCCTGGAGCATCACATCCTGTCGGAACTTGCAAGTCAGCTTAGCTCCCGGATGTAGGGATAGGGGAAGAGGTTTCAGGGTCAGAGGAATCTTGGAAGCAAAGCTGGGGAAGGGCAGTGCCTCTAGTGCAAACCTGGCCTTCTGGAAGGAGACCAGCTCTGGCAGCTGCTCAGGAGACAATTTGTTCCTGGCCTCCTCCCACCACCACCAAACTGGGAAATTTGGAGGGAGGGCTTGGCAGATTTAACCTAGCAGCCTACTGCCTCTTTACAGGCCACAGTCTCCTGCCCACAGAGCGGACCAGAGATCCACACGTGGCTCCAAATGAGGGAGCCTCCTTCTCTACCGTGTCCCCTCCCCCAACCAAGGGCCAAAGCCACCTTCCATTTTTTTCCTCTTTGTGCCTTCCAAGCCTCCCACATCTCACATTGTGCTCTCCTGGGCCCTACAAACTAGCTCCTGCCTCAGTTTTCCTGTCCAGTTTCTTTTGTTGTTGTTTAGTATTTTTTTTGTGTGTGTGGTAACATGTAACATAAAATTTGCTGTCTTAACTATTTTAAGTATACAGTTCAGTGGTATTAAATACATTCATAATGTTATGCAACCACCAACACTGTCCAGCTCCAAAATTCTTTTCATATTGTAAAACTGAAACACTTTACCCATTAAGTGTACGTCTATTAGATCTGGTTGGTTTATTCCTTACTTATTTTGTGTCTGGTTGTTCTATCCGTTATTGAGAGTGGGGTATTGAAATCTCCAACTATTATTATAGAACTGTTCATTTCTCCCTTCAATTCTGTCAGTTTTTTGCTTATATTTCGATGGTCTGTTACTAGGTGCATAAATGCTGATAATGTCTTCTTGCGATATTGAGACTTTTGTTTTTTTCCTGAGAGAGGGTCTCACTCTGTCACCCAGGCTGGAGTGCGGTGGTGTGATCTCGGTTCACTGTAACCTCCATTTCCTGGGCTTCAGCGATCTTCCGGCCTCAGCCTCTGGAGTAGCTGGGACTACAGGCATAAGCCACCATGCCCAGCTAATTTTTGCATTTTTTGTAGAGACAGGATTTTGCCATGTTACCCAGGCTGGTCTCAAATTCCTGAGCTCAAAGCAATCCACCTGCCTTGGCCTCCCAAAGTGTTGGGATTACAGGCATGAGCCACTCCACCCAGCTGAACCTCTTATATAAAGTCCTTCTTTGTCTCTTATAAACTTTGTGTAAAGACTATTTTGTCTGATTAATATAGCCACCCCTGCTCTCTTTTGGTTACTATTTAGTTGAAATATATTTTTCCATCCTTTCACTTTCAATCTATTTATGTTTTTACAAGTATCTAAAGTGAGTCTCTTGTAGAGAGCAGATAGTTGAATCATGCATTTTTATCCATTCTGCCAATCTCTGTCTTGACTGGAAAGTTTAGTTCATTTACAATTAAAGTAATTACTGATAAGAGGGATTTGCTTCTATTATTTGCAATTCATCTTCTACATGCCTTATAAAGGATTTTTGTTTGTTTTTTGTTTCTGGATTTTTTTTTGTTTTTTTGAAATGGAGTTTTGCTCCTGTTGTCCAGGCTAGAGTGCAATGGTGTGATCTCGGCTCACTGCATCCTCCACCTCTTGGGTTTGAGTGATTCTCCTGCCTCAGCCTCCCTAGTAGCTGGGATTACAGGTGCCTGCCACCATGCCTGGCTAATTTCTATATTTTTAGTACAGAGGGAGTTTCACTATGTTGGCCAGGCTGGTCTCGAACTCCTGACCTTAGGTAATCCACCTGCTCGGCCTCCCAAAGTGCTGGGATTACAGGCGTGAGCCACTGTGCCCAGTCAACAGAGGTTTTGTACATTTCCTACAACACTGTCCTCTTTTGTGTTTAGCTTTTTTTTTGTCATAAGACATTTCAATTCTTTTTTCATTTCCTTCTGTATATATTCTACAGCTTTTTTTCTTGTTGTTAACATGGGGATTATATTTAACATCCTAAAGTTGTAACACTCTAAATCTGTACCAACCTAACTTCAATAACATACACACACTCTGTTTATTTTATTTTATTTTATTTTATTTTATTTTTTAGAGACAGGATCTCACTATGTTGACCAGGCTGGTATTTAAATCCTGGCCTCAAGTGATCCTCCCACCTCGGCCTCCCAAAGTGCTGGGATTAGAGGCATGAGCCACCGTGCCCAGCCCACAAATCCTGTTTCTTTAACATGTTCCATCCCCAGGCTTTTTTGTCGTTGTTGTCACGGAATTATATCTTTATTCATTGTGTGCCCCAACCACAAACTAGTAATTCTTTTAAATAATTAGCCTCTTAAATTATGTAGAAAACAAAAAGTGGAGTTACAAACCATTTTTGTAATTGCCTACGTATTTATCTTTTTTGAGACCTTCATTTCTTCAAATGTTTTTGTGTCCCTGTCTGGTGTCCTTTTATTTCACCTGCAGGACTCCCTTGCATATTTATTGTAGAGCAGGTCTAATGGTAAACTCTTTCAGCTTTTGTTTATCTGGGAATGTCTTAATTTCTTCCTCACTTTTAAAGGATGGTTTTGCCAAATATAGGATTCTTGATTGACAGTTTTTTTCTTGTTCTTTTAACACTTTAACTATATCATCCCATTGCCTTCTGGCCTCCAAAGTTTCTGATGAGAAATCTGCTGACAGTCTTATTGAGGATCCCTTGTATACGATAAGTCACTTCTCTCTTGCTGCTTTCAAGATTCTGTGTCTTTGGCTTTTGACAGTTTGATTATAGTGAGTCTCAGTGTGGGTCTGAGTTTATCTGACTTGGAGTTGGCTGAGCTTCTTGGATGTTTACATATTTCATCTAATTTCAGATGTTTTCAGCCATTATTTCTCCAAATACTCTCTCTGCTCCTTTCTTTCTCTGCTTCTAAGACTCTCACAATGCATATGTTGGTCCATTTGATGGTATCCCATAGGTCGCTTAGGTGCTGTTCATGTTTCTTCAATTTTTTTTCTTTATGTTCCTTAAACTCGACCATTTTTATTGTCCTATCTTCAAATTTGTGGATTCTTCCTTTTGCCTCCTCAAATCTGTCTGAATCCCTCTGGTAAATTTTTCATTTCAGTTATTGTACTTTATGGCTCCAGAATTTCTTTTTGGCTTATTTTTAGGTTTTCTCTCTTTTTTGATCCTCTATTTTGTTCACACATCATTTTCTTGACTTTATCTACATCTTCCTTTAGTTATTTCAGTATCTTTAAAAGAGTTGTTTTAAAGTCTTTGTCTAGTAGCTCTGCCATCAGGTCTTTTTCAGGGACAGTTTCTGTTTGTTTTCCTTTTAATGGGCCATACTTTCCTGTTTCTTTGTATGCTTTGTGTTGAGAACTGAACATTTAACTAATGATGTGGTAGCTCTGGAAATCCAATTCTCTTATTTCCCTAGGGTTTGCTGGTTTTTGTTATTGTTTTTCTGTAGATGTTGTAGGCTGTCTCTGTGCCCAGGATCAGCCTGAGGTATAAACTGTTACTGTTTTTCTGTTGATGTTGTGGACTGTCTCTGTGCCAAACATTAGCTTGCAATGTAATGTTAAGGTTTTCTGGAGTCTTTTCTGAGCCTGAACCTTTCCCTGAACATACATGGTCACTTTCTAACTTTTCCTGCATATACAGTTGCTTTTAAATGTTCTAGTTTTTAATGTCTGGCTCTCAAATGGGAAAAAAGAAAAATAAAGGAGAAGGAAGGGCACTAGCCCTTTTGTGTCTGTATTTCTTTGATTAGAAGCAATAATCAGTGATCAGAGCTCAGATACCCCGTATTCACTACAGGGTCCTTTTTGTCCACCCTGGCTCTCACAAGCTGTGTGCAGGTTGCTGCAGGAACACCCACACAGCCGCCTGACAGGGGGCTGTGGTCAGAGTAGTTGCTTTCATGTTAACAGCTGAAATTGACTGAAATTAAGCACAATTTACTGTCCAAGACTTCCCCTGGAAGTTTCATGCCTTCAATAGACTCCAGTGTTACAAAACAGTTACATGAGGCAGATTCTGCTAGTGCAATTGTTGTCTAGGTGGGAAGATGGATTCCTGATGCTTCCTACTCTGCCATCTACCCAGAATCCTCTTCTCTGTCCATTTTTACAAACGTTTTTCCTATGTTGTAAAGTGAATTAACAAGTTGTAAGAGTAGTAGCCAACATTCATCAAATTCTTACTAAAGTATTAGTGTGTTACTACATTCCAGGCAGTGTTATACACATGCTATACAGATAATTCATTTAATCCTCACAACAACGTTTGAGGTAGGGACGATTGTTTTCCTCATTTTACAGATAGTAAGGCAGGGTGGGGGCAGTGATTAAGAACTTGCCCACTTTGAAGCCAGGATTCAAACCTGAGGTTTGGCTCCAGAGTCTGCACCTTACTATAATGAATGAATGGGTGAACGAATGAACAATCTTGTTTATTACAGAGGTATCCCTGGTATGCCATGGCAGCACAGAAGAAGGGTTCCTAATAGTAGAATTAGGGGTTGGGGAGGTCAGGGGAGGCCTCCCGGAAGAAGTGATACCTGAGCTGAATCTTGACTAATAAGTAAGAGACGGGGCAGGGCAAGGGGCACTTCTGTAGGCACAAAGAGAAGCAAAGACCCAGAGGTGGTAAGGAACTGCCAGAAGCACAGGAAACCCCAACAGCTGGAGATGTTGGAGCATCAAGTTGAGGCAGGAGGGAAGGCTGAAGAGACAGCTGTACTGAGGCACAGACCAAGTGTTTCTAGGCTCAAAGGAAGAGAAACTGTGGGAAATGGAAATGTCTTTGTGCAGGAGGTGGCAGGGCTCAGAGGACAGCGAAAACTGCAGCTGGTAGATTGAACTGAGAAAAGCATTCCAGGCAGGGGAAAAAGCATGGAGGTGGAAGAGTGGGAGAGAAATATTTAGGGAAGCATTTGATTTGGCAGGATGGGAGAAGCATTTGTCATGCATTGACTGCTGAGACACCAGCAAAGCCCAGGCAGAGAATTCCGCCCTGCAGAGGAATGGCTGGAGTTCTGTCCGTGAGCCAGTTTTCAGTTCCAGCTGTGCAATCCCGGGTAAGTCACTTCTGAGTCTCAGTTTCCACATCTGTGAAATGGAGGGGATAATCAACTACCTAAGAAGCCTGCTCAGAGGTTTAACGAGAACATGTGTGGAAGGCCTTCCAACTCCAAGGTATTCTGTCATGTCCCGCGGTCCTCGTACTGACATCAGAATAACCAGAGGACCTTTTAGAAAACATAACCTGCCACATGCCACATCTACAGAGGCAGGGTGGGGGGCGGGGGTGGAGACACATCCTGTTTCTTCCAGCTCTTCTTTTCTGCTATTTCCACACATGGTCCTGATGCTCTATTAACATAAGACCTGCCAGCTTCTGACAGCTGAAAAGAAGAAAATGCAGCAAGAAAAACAGAGATCCTGGAGGCTCACGGAGATACATTGGATCTGAAGGGTTTTCTGGTCAGGGCTTGATTGCTATAATGAAGGACAGAAAATGAAAGACCTGTCTCAAAACATGGAAAATGAGCAAAGCAGCTGAAGGGATGAATAGTGTCTTCTGACCTCCACTCGAGGGCTCTTCGAGAAAAGAGATCTTCCAACCGATCACCTGCAGCTTCAGTATGGCTGTTCAGGTAAGTCAGTTAAAATCACACCATGACCAGACATGGTGGCTCACACCTGTAATCCCAGCACTTTGGGAGGCCAAGGCAGGAGGACTGCTTGAGCCCAAGAGTTCGAGATCAGCCTGGGCAAGATGATAAGACCCCCGTCTCTACAAATAATTTAAAAATTAGCGAGGCACATGGCGATGTGCCTGTAGTCCCAGCTACTCAGGAGGCTGAGGCAGGAGGATCCCTTGAGCCCAGGAATTCAAGGTGGCAGTGAGCTATGATTGCACCACTGCGCTCCAGCCTGGGTGACAGAGTGAGACCTCATCTCTAAGCAAATAAATAAAAGCACGCTGCACCCTATGGCTTATAACACATTTGCATCTGTATTGATTCATTTGATCACCCCGACATCCCTGGGAGATAGAGCTTCTTATTTATCCCTATTTTACAGGTAAGGAAACTGAGGCTTAGGGGAGGAAATGACTCACCCAAAGTCCACAGCTAGCCAGGGATAGAGGAGTGATGGTTTGCACCTGGGATCCTTAGATTCCCAGGCCTTTCTGCTACACCACTTCTGCTCTTTGTGGAGATTATAAGGCAATGGAAAGAGCACTGGAGCCCTAACTGTTGTTCCAGCTCTGCAGAGAACATGCTACGTAACCCCAGACAGATCTCTTGCCCTTTCTGGGCCGCACCACTATCCATCTAGTGTGGTTGTTTGGATTAAATCATGATCTTAGAAGTGTCCAGCACAGTCCCTGGCATGTCACAGTGGCCAAGATGATCACAAGAAGGGGAAGAGAACGGTGAAAATGATGGTGCTTATATACAAAGGACATGGCAGTATCACAGACGAAGAGGCCAACTTCGCCAGAGAGAGGACTCCCCGGGGGCGAAGACACTGAACAGACTTGAAGAATGCAGAAGGTCCACCTCCCTCCCCTTACTTCTAGGTGACTAGGGGACTAAACCTTGGGATGTGTAAGAGGGGGTGGCCAGAACTGATGCTGGAGAGTTAAGGTGAGGTGGGGGCATATCATATAAGCCTTGAATGCCACACCAAGCAGTTTGGCTTTTGCCATTGAAAGACTTTAAGCAGGCAAGTGTCATGATCCACTCTGCAGATCTGCGGTTTAGAAAGGGCACTCTTGCTGGAATGTGGACAGCAGACAGGAGAGGAGAGTCTAGAGGCACAGAGATTCTCAACTGGAGGCACAGTGATGAGGGGAGGTGGGTAAAGTTCATGGAGATCCACCAGCTGAAGCCCCTCAAGGCCACCTCTCCCTAAGGGGATATCAAGGGAAATGATGAATGTGAAAGTGCTCAGAAACTGCTGCCAGCTACCAGCCAAAGTGTGAAGGGTTGTTGATCACTTTTATGTTAAATGTGAGGCCTGGAGCCTCCAGCCCAGCTGGCTAGACCCTGCACACGCAGTGCAGTGGGAGTTAGCTTCCCTGAGTTCCCAGGCAGTTGGGTATTTTCATCTCCAGTTCTCAGATGCTGAACTTGAGACTCGCTAAACAATTCCACATGGAGGAGAGGATGGAAATCGTTAGTCTAGGGCAAGGGGAGGGGGGCGCCATTCCTTCAAAAGAATGTCCCTATGGGAGGGGAGGAAGCAGCAGGAATATAAGCTAGACAAGCCAGGGAGTCCAGAGGTCATTCCCGGGCACCCTCCCCTCCCAAGCCTGCTGGGCTTTCCAATCTCTACCCCAGTCCCTGACGGAAGACATTTAGCAACCACACAAAGGAGCTTCCTGTGAGCCAGACTAATGCTTTACCTAAATTACCTTGTTTATTCCTCACAATAGCCTCTTCTACAGTTGCAGAAACTGAGTCTCAGAGAGGTTAGGTAACTTGCCTAAAGTTACCCAGAGCTGGTAAGTGGCAGGGCTGGAACCTGAATCCTGACCAAGCTTGGCCCTCACCCGATGCTGATTGCAGGTCTCTCTCCCATCTAGGCGGGGAGCCTTTAGAGAGGGGAGGGAATGGGAGGGTGGGAAATGGGAGGGGCCTGACTCCTCTCTATGGGTCCCAGGGATTGTGGAGTTGAATCCCTGCAGCCCTTTTAAGCCCAACAGTGAGGCAGACACTGGACACCAAAGGGCCCATGGTGCCATCCCAAAGACTGATAAGGAGTGTGAGCTGGATGATCACAGAAGGACTCCGAGTTCTGAAAGCTGGGATTCTAATCAGGAGAGGACAATGAATGGAGAGGAGAGACGGCAGCTCTTCCTGCTTCCACACATATGAGACCAGGCTCCCAGCCTTTTCTCTGCACATCCCTAATTGGCAGGGTCCACAGATGTCAACCCAAGTGCATCCCCAAGACCACACAATGGCTCTGAGTGCAGGGAGGACCTGCAAGACCAGTTTGTTTTCTGGGCAGCAGATGATCTTGCTGGCCTGAGGCCTGGGGCAGTGGCCTCTACTCATACCTCACCACCTCTCTTAGTGTCTTCCTTCTTCCCCAAGTAGACCGGCATGTGTGCACACACACAGGCCCAAGCAACTCCTTTTTTTTTTTTTTTTTTTTTTTTTTTTTTAATGAATAAGAAAAAGTAATAAGGAAAGAAGCAGCAAACAGACTGGGTGTGTTAACAAGTCTGGGCCACTGCAGGGGGCACATTGCCCAATTTCTGCACCCTGAGGCCCTCCAAAGTCTAGGAGAAGCTCCTGGGAGGTCCAGGGCCCAAGACCAAAGCCTCTATCAACTCCCCCACCTGTGAACTGTTCCTCTCCCAAGGTAGGCATTGTCTGGGTGTGTAGACTGGGAGCCACTCACACACCCGACTCTCCCCTCCTGGGGAATGCGTTCACCAGGTCATTTCTCCTGCAAACCCTCATTTTAAAGTGTCTTGGATGCTTTCCTGCCTTTTTTTTTTTTTTTTTTTTTTTTTTAACATAAAGAGGGGTGAGAGCCCAAGAGCTGCAGCAGGGGGAATAGACTGAAACTGCTGCCTACTCACACGCCAGTTTCCCTTCTTAGAACTCTAACCAGAAGCCAATGGTTTCCTCCATAAAAGAAAAACTCAATCTGTTGACTTTCTCTCTCCTCTCCTGCCAGCTTTTCTGCCCGAGCCGGGCTCTCTCTTCTCTGTGGGTTCGTCTTTCAGCCAGTCTTTCTCTGCTTCAGATTCTTTTCTTGCTCCCTGTCGTCCCTGAACCTCTTTCACTCTTTAAAAAAAAATGGGGAGGGGCGGTGAACAAGGAAAGAGGAAGCCCTCACCCACCCACCAAATCTCTTTCTTACTAGCAACTAATTCCCTCTCTCTCTCCACACACACACTCATACACACACATACACATACACAGGCACGTACTCCGGCGACCTCCAGATGTTCCCGACAGGGCGGCCATCTGCTTAGATTGCTGGGGCGCGCAGGGGGAGGGGGCAGGGATCCGGGATGCAGGAAGCTGTGAGCGAGGCCGACTAGAGGGGGCGGGAGCTGCGCACTTTTGAGACGCTCCCTAGAGTGGAACCCGGGCTCGGCTCAGGCTCCGCGGGCGGGGCGCGCCGAGAGAGGCTGGCACTTTGGTGACACTCCCTGAGCCGCCCCGCGGCCGGCCCGAGCCGCCACCCGGCGCCCGGCAGGAGGGGGAGCCTGGCTGCGGGCGGGGACCGGGGGGCGGGCCGCGCCGCGCGGAGAAAAGCGCCGGCCGGAGGGCCCGCGGCCGGGCCGCCGGGCTGAGCGTGCCGAGGCGGCTGCGGCGCAGGCTTCCAGGTGAGTGCAGGTCCCCGGGCGGGGCGAGAGTCCACGCTGCGATAGAAGATCCCGAGCCCCGGATCCTAGCCTCGCGGCCCCTTCGGCGGGCGGGCTGGGGACGCCGGGCGCAGGGGCGGGGCTGGGTCCCGCCGAGGCTCCTCAACTTTCGTCGGACGCCTAGGGCTGGGCGGGAGTGGGGAACGCCGACCGAGGGGAGAGGTCTTGCGGGAGACAAAGGCTCCACCCGGGGGCCGTGTAGGTCTTTGTGCGGACACGTGCATCTCACGTTTGTGGGTCTTTGTGGATTTGCGGTCGGGGACGCGCCGCTGCCGGTGCCTTTGTGTGTCCGTGGCTTTGCGCGGCTGCTTTGCGCCCGTGTCCACGTTTGCGGGCCTGCGCTTGGCTGTGGGCGTCGGTGGGCGCGTCGCGTGTGTCCGCGTACGTGGTCGGTGCCTGCCGACGTGTCTGGGCTGGGTGTCCGCAGAGGGTGTGCGCACCGAGAGCCCAACGCCGCCCCACCCCGCCGCTCCCCGGCTGTCCACTCGGGCCCACGACTTGGCTCCAAACTTTTCTCCCGGTTCCTCGGGCAACAGCCCCAGTCCTCCCCACCGCTACCCGGCCGGGGGCGCAGACAGCCCTCCCCCTCTCCCTCCTGAGGTCTCGGGACCGCAAGGGGCTGCGATGGGATTGGTGGTCGGGGGATCGGCAGCGCCTGGGGACTGGCCGGGCAGGCGCTGGGCGGAGCGTGCGGACTCCCCCTCAGACCCCGGCTGGGAGGAGGAGGCGAGCGGTGGGTCCCGGGCTCCGGCCCTGGCCTGGGGAGAGGAAGGGACAGGGCGGCTGGCGTTGCCCTCCCCGCGCTTCTTGGAAAGAGTGTGACCGTTTGGTGGGGATTTGAGACCCACTCTCCGTTTGCAGCCGGCCCCCGGGGTAGGGGGACCAACCCTCCGACCCGGTAGGGGAGAAGGCGACTGCCAGTCCAGATCCGGGCATGCCCGAGGCGCCGGCTCGCAGGACCCGGAGCTGGGCTGGGGGCCGTGGGAGCCTCGCACACACAGGTTTCAACTGGGACGGCCACTGGCCCACTGTGCGGCGCTGGCAAGTTGCTCAGCTTCGCGGAGTGGCGGTCACTCTGGCACGGACAGGGCGAGAACTCCCTCGCGGCTCGGGGCGTGCGGTGGGAATAACCCGCGCTGCTGGAGCCGGGCGGAGAGCAGCGCCAGCCCACACTTGGCCTGGCGAGGAGGTGACTCAAGACCTTCGATTCTTCTTTCATCTTTGTGCGCCCTGCCCTTCGGATAAGTCTAGACTTGCAGTGCCTGGGGCTGACCGGAGAGGGGGGGCTCAGAGCGGCAGGAGCCTGCTGGGCTTTTGAGCCTAAGCCGCAAAGATAACCCTAAACACCCTCCTCCCCACCGCTCACTCCAGTCTTTAACCTAGAACTTTGTCAGATGCTGCAGACATGATGGAAGGGCACAGGCCGCTAACCTGGGAGAGAAACAACTGTGGGCATTTTCCTTTCCCTCTCCGGCCTCAGTTTCCCTTCTGGAAGGGGAGGTATTGATAGCGTCTTCTGTTCTGGCTGACTGCTTCAGATCCCAGAACCCAGAAACACTTTGATGTTTAACCTACACCTCCATTCTGACTGACCTATTCCGAGGCACTACTTTGCTCCCCAGGAAGGCTGCAATGCAACCTCCACCTACCCTTCCTCCAACACCAGGAAAGGCAAAAGCTGATAAATGAGTCAAAAATGGAGAGGGAAGGGAGGGGGATTGACCTTTTCTCCTCTTACTTTTTAAATGACAGTTTGTGGTGGTAAAGTCCAGATCAGTCTTCTTCTTAATCATAACTCCTGGGTCAACACAGGGGATGCAGTTTTCAGAGCAAGGCTGGCCTGGGCACTGAGGACACTTCCCAAAGAGGGTTGGGTCCTCCCTGAAAGCCCCCTGGCCAAAGCAAGTCCTAAGAGGGGTTCTGTGGGAATAACCCGGAGGAGGGGCCTGACAGGAGGTTCCTCCTGCTCACGGTTTTGATGTCAGTGGGTACACAGGGGAGGCAGGAAGTATCTCCCACAAAAGGATCAGCGTGTGCAGGACCTGTGCATGAAAACAGCACAGGTGGTCAGCATGGTGGACCAGCAGAGGCAAGGTCTTGAGGGTGGTGAATTGGAATTGAACTTGAGGCTGGGAAGGCAGGGACCAAATCACCAAGGCCTTGAATGTCAGGCCGAGAAGTGGGATTTGAGCCTGTAGGCAATGGAGAGCTCCTGGAGGATTTAAACAGGCACAGCAGGGTGGGGTTGGTAATTCTATGAAACCCGTCTCTGGCTTGTGGGTGGTGCTGGAGGCCGGGAGACCAATCTGGAGGCCGAGTGATCCAGCCTCTTAGAGTCAAAAGGACCCGGATTTTACTCCCACCCCATTGCTTCCTACCTCTGTGGCCTGGGACAAGTAACTTATTTAAAATGTGAGGATACTAATTCTTGCTCCACTGATTTGGTGTATTAAATAAGATAATGAATTACATGTGCAAATAAATAAAAAGTGGTTTGTAGTGTGTATTACATTGTGCAGACATTCATTGGATTGCACTGACAATAGAAGGCAGAGACAGCATTGACTCTGGTCCTAAACCTGATTTCACCAGTGGGCAGAGCCCTAAGCATCCTGCAGGGTTGCACCAATTGTTATGTTCCCCACAAAGCAGAAGGGAGCTTTCTGTCCATGACATTTCATTAATCTGATTTATCACCTTCATGTGGCCAGGCTCATACAGGCAAGGAGGTAGACACAGATACGTAGATGGCCACAGAAGTGGGCCAGTACCTTGATGGGAGCAGCCCAAGGGCCATGGGAGCTCACAGCATGGGTGGCCTTTCCTGGATGAGCGGCAGGTTAGACTGGGAAAGCCTCACAGAGGAGGTGGCTTTTTGAATCAAATGTGTGAGAGTTTGCTGGTAGACAAAGAAGGGTATCTTTGCATCAGAGGGAACAATGTGTGCAAAAAGGCAGGTGGCTCTAGAAGAGTCACAGGCCTCTAGACTAGAAAGCTGTCTCTGTGGGATGGGTTTTAAAGAGGGAGCTGTAGTAGGGTCCCAGACTTCTGTTGGGAAGTGCATTCTGGTGCCCAGCATGGCTGGCAGTTGGAGTCAGGCCAGGAGCGAGGCTGTTGCAGCAGGTCTCTTGAGCCTGACCTGGACAGGGGGAGGTGACTGCCCAGCTTAGGGATGAGGGAAAGGGAAGACAGTGACCCCACCTGCCCAGGGGGAGCTGCAAATTTGATGCCGAGCCCTCATTCTGTCACAGGCAACACAGCAGCTTTTGCCTGCTTTGGTCTCTGAGACCTTTCCAGCTCACCTTTCCCAGTCTCCTGGGAGTGCCTTGTCAGCACCTTGTAGCCACACTGGGATCCTGGATGGTATGTGGAGAGAGGATCCAGGGCCTCTGGGATGAATTGTGGATTCTTCTCCATCTTCAGCCGCTGCCTTGCCTCAGGATTTGCTGGTGTCACAGCACCTTTTTCTTCCCTGGTCCCTGAAATCACTCACTGGGGTCAGGAACCAACATTCAGTGAATACCAATGTGTGCCAGGCCAAGGTCTGGGTCTTCACTTTGCCTCATGTAATCATCACAGTGACCCATTAGGACCAGCACTGGGATTATCACCATATTACAGACGAGGACTCAGAGGGGTGAGGGCACGAGCAAGCCTCAGAGCAGTGAAGGCCCTGTCGGGTTGGAACCCAGACTGCCTGGCTACAAAACCCTTGCCCTCTGCCCCATAGCGCCTTCTCATGTGTCCATGTACGCTGCCTCAGGTTGATGGGAACTTGAAAATCTTCAAGAAGAAGACATATTGGAAGGAGAAAATCCTATTGGGAGCCTTGCCCATCTCCCTGTAGATTATCCTCCTTGGGTAAGTTGCTAGGCTTACAGGTCCCTGGGATCATGTCATGGAGGAGGCCAGGTACTAGATGTCAGAATACCTGGGTCCTGGGTCCAGCCCCTGTCCTCTCTGGCTGTGTGACTCTGGACAGATCACAGAACCTCTCTGGACTTCTTAACACAGCTGTAAAGTAGATATGATACCATCTAACCTGCTGATCCTGCAGGGTGACTGAACAGATGGTAGTGGAGGAAGCATGGGAGAGGTTGAGAGGTGTCCTTTGGTGAGGTAGCGGTATTCTAGATGCTTGGTGCATCTTCACGTGGTGTCTGCTCTGTACCAGGCTCGGTGCTCAGCTTCAAGGGCATAAAAAGGAACCTAATCGCATCCCTGCCCACTGTAGGATAGACAGGTAAACATGTAAGTACAGTTCAGCATGACCAGGTCTAAGCTGTCTTGCACATGTGCTCATTTGTAAGCTGAGGCAGAGTGGATCTGGAGCTAAGACATTTGGGGTTAAGTCCGAGGTCCTCTCCTTCCCAGCTGAATAACATCCATTTCCATGTCTGCAAAATAGGGACAGTATCCCCAGGGTCAAGGCTGTGGTGAGGCAGAAGTGAGATGCTGGTGGAGAGCACATGGTGGGCTGCTGTGTTTGTCCAGATGTGCTGCATTAGTGGGTCTGTTGCAAGAGCTGGCCCTCAGGGCTCCGGGAGTCTGGCCTTGAAATTCTTTCTGCCTTGCGTTTCCAGAGCTGACAAAGTGGTTGGAGGGCAGGACGTTTCTGAACCATCCACCTGGGGATTTCCTTGGCATCAGCTTGAGTGAGCTCATGACTGAGGGGAGCAGGGTGGGAGGCAGCTCTGCATTGAGGAACAGCCGATCGAGACAAAGGCCGGTCTCAGGGGGGTGCTAGGGCCCTGTGCCAGTGGGGCCCTGTGCCAACAGTGCCCTGTGGAAGTTGTCGAGGGCGGTGGAGGGAGCTGGAAAACTTTACAGACCAGAGATGCTGTAGTGCAGCACCAGGGTCAGGCAGCTGGGGCCAGGTGGGTTCAAGCTGGAACCCAACACCCAGAGAGCTGTCCTTATCAGCAGACACCAGGGAAGTGACTGGAGAATGTCATCACAGGCAGTCTCGGACCTGCTGTGCTCCTGGCGCTGCACTGGGAACTTGGATGGGGAGGAACATGAAGGATCACATGGTGACTGCCTTCAGAAGGCTTAGCAAATCACCATCATTGTCTACCACACATTGAGTATTTGTGTAGCAGATAGTGAGTGGAATGCCTGCCATTCTGTCATTTAATCCTTTCAACAACCCTGTGTTCTTAGCCCTGTTGAGGACCCTCAGAGCGGGTCCCAAGACTTACCCAAGGCTAGTAGGTACAGAGCTAGGTTCACACCTGGTCTGGGTCTTGCGGTTGACCCGTTCCTCCTGCTCTTCCTCCACATACTCTCTAGGCCTGGCTCTGATCCCAGGTGGGGGAAAGAACACACAGGTAAAGTAGGCAGGGCACTGCCCCAAGCTGCTTACACATCAAGTAGGAAAACAGCAGGTAACTCACGGCAGAGAATTTACTGAAGGAGGCCTGTGGGTAGCCTGTGGGGTGAGAGGCCAGGAGGGAGGGGTGGCCCGGGGGCCTGAGTGGACAGAACAGGCTTTGTTTTGCTGGGAGCAGGCCGGGGCAGGCGGGATGGATGCATGCAGTTCTGGCAGTCACTTGAGGCATCAGGTCCTGGACCCTGCTCTGCCATTCCTTGCTGTCACTGCCCCTCTCTGGGCCCCAGTTGCCCATGATCCCCAAGGGGCCTTCCAGCTCCCAAGCCCTGGGATTCTCCAAGTTTGGAGATGTGTTAGCAGAGGCTGAGAGTTGTTCAAAGTCCATCAACAGAAGGCTGTTCTCACTTTGGCTGTCAAGGAGGGTTCAAATCCAGATGGGAGGCTGGGGACAGGTGGGAGGGGAGAAGAAGGTGGTGACAACTTGCCGGTGCCTTGTGCATGGGAGAACTTGATTTCTGTAGGTAAAAAGCAGAATCCAAGAGGTTTCTGATAAGGAGAGTGATGTGGCC
This sequence comes from Pongo abelii, assembly GCF_028885655.2. Taxonomy (NCBI): domain Eukaryota; kingdom Metazoa; phylum Chordata; class Mammalia; order Primates; family Hominidae; genus Pongo; species Pongo abelii. Next base: position 78,840,121 of record NC_071994.2, read on the forward strand.
AAAGTTGTTTTAGAGGTGTCTCATAGCAGTGTGTGCAGTGTCACCTGGGGAGACCTGCCTGGAGCCTGTTGGGGCCATACCATTTACTCTTTGTCCTTGCAGGCCATCAGCAAACTTAGAGTCACTGTGGATCTGGCCCTGTGGGCCCAACAATGCATGATTCATGGCCCCTGCACTGGAAGGCCTTACAGTATATCCCCCAAATCACAGATGGATGTGGTTTCTAAGCCCTTGTCCTCCTGTTCTTGTGATATAATCTGGTCAATCAGTGGATATCTTGTATCTGCAGGTCAAGATTTGGAAAAAAATGTTGAATCTTGACTGAAAGATCCCTTTCTCCCTCAGCCTTCTTTGGTGTCTACCAGTCTTCATTTCTCTTTCTCCTGGGGGTAGAGTACGGGTCCCAGAGGGAGGCAATGTGAATACTGTTACACAGATAAGAAAACCAAGGCTCAAAGAAACAAAGAAAACAGGGAATGTCACACAGATAGTGGCAGACCTGGGACTAGAGCCCCAGTCTCCTGGGTCCAAAGCTGGTGTTAGTGATCTTGTTATAAGTTGGTCTTCTGTTCTCATTGCTGGTCTGTAAGCCCCATGAGGACAGGGACCCTAGTATCTATCCCATCACCACCCACCCCCTCCTCCCTCCCGGCCTAGCCCAGTGCTTTGTATATACTTAGTAGAAATTTAGGATACGCTTTTGTTAAACTTTAAAATCCTGAAACTCTGGAGTTGGATTATCTAAACTGAACCTCTTACTGTGAAGCTGGAGAAACTGAGGCACAGAAGGGGGAAGAGACTTGTTCAGAGATGAAATGAGGACAGTCCATGGCAGAGCAGGCACTGAGACCTAGGGCTCCTGACAGTCCTGCAGGACTTCTCTTGTCACCAGGCACAGTTGCCCTGTCACCTCCCTGTCAGTGCCCCAGAGTGTGGGGAGGGAGGTAGTCGGTGACTGTGTCTCAGGGGGCTTCGTCTACCATTGGCTGCACATTTGTCAGCATCCTGGTGCTGTGCTGAGTGTTTCACACGAGCGATCTCTAGCCCTTGCAGCAACTCCTTGAGGAAGGGATTAACTCCATTTTAACTCCCCATGACTTCTGATATGGTTTGGCTGTGCCCCCACCCAAATCTGAACTTGAATTGTATCTCCCAGAATTCCCATGTGTTGTGGGAGGGACCCAGTGGGAGGTAATTGAATGCAGGAAGCTTTTGCTTCCTCCTCATTGTGTCTTGCCACTGCCATGTAAGAAGTGCCTTTCACCCTCCGCCATGATTGTGAGACCTTCCCCGGCCACGTGGAACTGTTAAGTTCAATTAAACCTCTTTCTTTTATTTGTTGCCCAGTCGCGGGTATGTCTTTATCAGCAGCATGAAAAAGGACTAATACAGTAAATTGGTACCAGTAGAGTGGGGGGCATTGCTGAAAAGATACCCCAAAACATGGAAGCAACTTTGGACCTGGGTAACAAGCAGAGGTTGGAACAGTTTGGAGGGTTCAGAAGAAGACAGGAAAATGTGGGAAAGTTTGGAACTTCCTACAGACTTATCAAATGGCTCTGCCCAAAATCCTGATGGCAATATGGACAATAAAGTCCAGGCTGAGGTGGTCTCAGATGGAAATGAGGAACTTGTTGGGAACTGGAGCAAAGGTGACTCTTGTTATGTTTTAGCAAAGAGACAGCAGCAATTTGCTCCTGCCCTAGAGATTTGTGGAACTTTGAACTTGAGAGCGATGATTTAGGGTATTTGGCAGAAGAAATTTCTAAGCAGCAAAGCATTCAAGAGGTGACCTGGGTGCTGTTAAAGGCATTCCGTTCTATAAGGGAAGCAGAGCATAGAAGTTTGGAAAATTTGTAGCTTGACAATGCATTAGAAAAGAAAATCCCATTTTCTGAGGAGACATTTAAGCCGGCTGCAGAAATTTGCATAACTTACAGCCGAATGTTAATTCCCAAGACAATGAGGAAAATGTCTCCAGGGCATGTCAGAGTCCTTCAAGGCAGCCCTTCTCATCACAGGCCTGGAGGCGTAGGAGGAAAAAAATGGTTTCTCGGGCCAGGCCCAGGGTCTCCATGCTGTGTGCAGCCTAGGGACTTGGTGTCCTGTGTCCCAGATGCTCCAGCTGTGACTAAAAGGGGCCAAGGTACAGCTCAGCCATGGCTTCAGAGGGTGCAAGCCCCAAGACTTCACAGGTTCCAGAACCATCCATCATTCACTGACCTTGGGCAGGTGACCCATCTCTCTGAGCATCCACAGAAGGGGATAATTGTTCATTTTACAAAAGCCAAACCAAAGCTCAACACCACTTGGCAGCTTCCATGTGGTGTTGAGCCTGTGGGTACACAGAAGTCAAGAATTGAGGTTTGGGAACCTCTGCCTAGATTTCAGAAGATGTATGGAAACACCTGGATGCCCAGGCAAAAGTTTGCTGCAGGGGCAGGACCCTCATGGAGAACCTCTGCTAGGGCAGTGCATAAAGGAAATGTGGGGTTGGAGTAGAGTCCCTACTGGGGCACCACCTAGTGGAGCTGTTAGAAGAGGGGCACCGTCCTCTAGACTGCAGAATGGCAGATCCACCAACAGCTTGCACTGTGCACCTGGAAAAGCTGCAGACACTCAATGCCAGTCCGTGAAAGCAGTCAGAGAGGAGGCTGCACCCTGCAAAGCCACGGGGGTGGAGCTGCCCAAGACTGTGGGAACCCACCTCTTGCATCAACATGACTCAGATATGTGAGACATGGAGTCAAAGGAGATCATTTTGGAACTTTAAGATTTGACTGCCCTGCTGGATTTTGAACTTGCCTGGGGCCTGTAGCCCCTTTGTTTTGGCTAATTTCTTCCATGTGGAACAGCTGTATTTACCCAATGCCTGTACCCCCACTGTATCTAGGAAGTAACTAACTTGCTTTTGATTTTACAGGCTCATAGGTGGAAGGGACTTGTCTCAGATGAGACGTTGGACTGTGGACTTTTGGGTTAATACTGAAATGAGTTAAGACTTTGGGGGACTGTTGGGAAGGCATGATTGGTTTTGAAATGTGAGAACATGAGATTTGGGAGGGACCAGGGGCAGAATGATATGGTTTAGCTGTGCCCACACCCAAATCTCAACTTGAATTGTATCTCCCAGAATTCCCATGTGTTGTGGGAGGGACCCCGTGGGAGGTAATTGAATCATGGGGGCCAGTCTTTCCCGAGCTATTCTCATGATAGTGAATAAGTCTCACGAGATCTGATGGGTTTATCAGGGGTTTCAGCTTTTGCTTCCTCCTCATTCTCTCTTGCCGCCGCCATGTAAGAAGTGCCTTTTACCTTCCACCATGATAGTTAGACCTTCCCCAGCCACGTGGAATTGTAAGTCCAATTAAACCTCTTTCTTTTGTAAATTGCCCAGTCTTAGGTATGTCTTTATCAGCAGCATGAAAACAGACTAATACAACTTCCCAGAGTTGCACAGTGTAGCAAGTCACTCCTGCTAAAGATGGTCAGCCACCATCTTTTCTGATCCTCAGTTTCTCTGCTCTAAAATGGGGATGAGACTGCTGGCTCACAGAGTGACTGTGTGGACTAAATGAACGCATGTGCGTCCAGTACTAGCAGAGAGTGAGGACTGGCCCTGACTGTCACTGTCAGCACTTCCCACTGCAAATGCCCAGCCCCGGGCATAGGCCCAGCACACAGCAGGAACCCCGGGAGAGGTGTCCACTGTGCAGGGCTGAGCAAGGAACCTAGTCCAGTGCCCTGGGAGCATCTGCAGACAGTTACCTAGGTAACTCCTGCCCCTTTACATCGGGTGCCTCTTTACATCGGCTGTTACTAGCATTGCCTCAGTTCTGTATCTTCTGGCTGCTGGGTGATGACTGCACTGTGCATGTGCACAGCCCTTCACAGTTGGCAGTAAGGGTTAATCAACTTAGGTGAAGAGGGCAGGGCAGAAATTGCCACCCTGTAGCGCAGAGGACAAGGCTGAGGCTTAAAGAGGGGCAGCGCGAGGTCCCCTCTGGCGGGATAGCATTTGGGCCGTATTTTGAGCTGCTGGTTATGTAAGTGGGAGCTCATACGAGGCCATTTGGCATTTCACAGACCCCTTGTATAATCACCTCTGGGAATCAAAGGGTAATCTCGGGGCCTTTGTGGTGTTTGTTTAAACCCCAGGAAGGGTGGGTATGAATGAGCAGATCAGCTTAGCAGGGGAGGTGGGGCCTTTGGTGGTAATGAACCCTGCGGTGAGGCGCTCACCCAGGGGAACAAAGGGGGCCTGAAGCAACTTAATATTTTCCTTTTGGTTCCAGACATTGGAACACTCTGTCCTGCCTCAGCTGGGACCATGCCCAGGATGCACCTGGGCTGGATTTAATCCTGAAATTGGCCTCTACAAAAGAAAGGGGTGGGAGAGGAGGGGCCCACGTGGGGAGGGGGCAGGGGAGAAGAGTCCTACTTTTCCCTTCCCCTGGGCAAAGCCAGAGTGCAGATCAAGTGGCTAGCCCTTTAAAGTTTCATGCAGGGCTGCTAATGCACTCCTGCTGCTCCCTCCCTACCCATCTTCCAGTCTGGAAGGTGGGCAGGTCCCTGGCCTGTCTCCTCCCCCTCTCTCACCTCCTTCCTGAAGGCCAGAGGGAGGGACAGGCAGGAGGGCAGGGGGCCCAGAGCAGGGCCACCCAGACGAAGAGCCAGGCTAGAAGGAAGCTTAGTGCCTTCTGTCTCCCAGGCTGCTGAGGGGCCGCTGTGCAGGGCAGGGGTGACCACAGACTATCCAATTGGTCCAGTTAGAAACTCCCACTGCCCAACCCTCTCCTTCTCATGCTAGCACCACTGAGCACCACCATCCCAGGAGCTACAGTGGACGTGAACACAGGCTTTGAATCCAACAGCAGTGGGTGGTGTGACCATTAGATGTGACAACACGTATGTAGCGCCCGGCATCTGTGGCAGCCACCATTGTAATTGTACAGAGGGAACTGAGATCTGAGGAGGGAAACTGGCTCATGCCATAGCATGTCAGTGGGAAAAGCCCCTCCTGCACCCTGCCTCTCCACCAGCTACTCTGCCAGTCCTGCTGGAGGCAACGCGTATGAATATAGTAATTGGAGTACACCAGGCCTGGGTCCCATTCCGGCCCTGCATTTTACTAGTTTGGGATAAAGCCCTGTTCCCCTCTGAGCTTCTGTTTCTTCATCTGTATAATGGGGGAAGCAGCCTAACTGCCTGCCCGAGGTTAAAGGAGAACCAAAGAGGTGTGTAGCTTAATCTGCTGGTGGCAAGGGGCAGAGTAAGGGGGAAAGAGGCTTGGGACAGGTGTCCCCAAAACCCATCTGGGAATCTGAATACCCACGTTGGACACCAGGATGCCCAATGAGAAGGGAAGTTCCTGCCCCTGGACGACAGGCTAGGGGGACAGGGCAGGTGGAGTACGGGTGCGGTGGGGCAGTCACTGCAGGCCCCATTGCAGGGAGGGAGCCCTGGTCTTGAAGGCCAGCCCCGGCCAGACCACAGGTGCTTTCTCTGTCAGTGTCCCCTCTAGTGCCACTCCACTCTGCTGTGTGGCTGTCCAAAAGTGTCTTAACCTAAGGCCCAGTTCCCTTTTGGTAAAACAGACAGATAATTTTTTACCTTGCAAGGTGGTTGTGAGGGTCAGATGTGACCGTGCTGTGGGGCAGCCAGAACAGTGCCCGACGTGTAACACTTGCTCAGCAGAGAATGGGGCACCCCGGGCACACCCTACCCTCAGCCCTGTGGATGAGCCCCTCACCCGGGGTCCAAGGTCTAGACCAACCCAGGGACTCTGGACCATCAGAGCTGGAAAGGCCAGCCCAAGAAACCGTCTAGTCTGGTGGGTTTCAAACTGGGTTTCCTAACATCCTAGGCAGGGATGGTGGGCAGAAGTAGAGGGCTTCAGGTCCCCCTCACTTCAGCCGGACCAGGCCCGCCTTCATCTGCTGCTCTTGTTTAAGAAAGGGGTCTGCTGCTTCTAGTTGAAAATTCACCACCTGGCCTCACGCCCCTTACCGTACAGATGGAAAGGCAGAGGCCAGAGAGGAACTGGGACTAGGAACTCTGGGGAGTGTTCCAGGAAGCATTCCAGGAGGTCGGGGTCTGTGACACCTTCCAACAGTGTCTAGACTGGGCTTATGTCCTGTGCGGTGGGTTTAGACCATCTGGTGCATTCATTCCTCACCTGTGGCTCTCTTTCTAGCCCCCACCATGCCGTGGCCCCTGCTGCTGCTGCTGGCCGTGAGTGGGGCCCAGACAACCCGGCCATGCTTCCCCGGGTGCCAATGCGAGGTGGAGACCTTCGGCCTTTTCGACAGCTTCAGCCTGACTCGGGTGGATTGTAGCGGCCTGGGCCCCCACATCATGCCAGTGTCCATCCCTCTGGACACAGCCCACTTGGACCTGTCCTCCAACCGGCTGGAGATGGTGAATGAGTCTGTGTTGGCGGGGCCGGGCTACACGACGCTGGCTGGCCTGGATCTCAGCCACAACCTGCTCACCAGCATCTCACCCACTGCCTTCTCCCGCCTTCGCTACCTGGAGTCGCTTGACCTCAGCCACAATGGCCTGACAGCCCTGCCAGCCGAGAGCTTCACCAACTCACCCCTGAGCGACGTGAACCTTAGCCACAACCAGCTCCAGGAGGTCTCAGTGTCCGCCTTCACGACCCACAGTCAGGGCCGAGCACTACACGTGGACCTCTCCCACAACCTCATTCACCGCCTCGTGCCCCACCCCGCGAGGGCCGGCCTGCCTGCGCCCACCATTCAGAGCCTGAACCTGGCCTGGAACCGGCTCCATGCCGTGCCCAACCTCCGAGACTTGCCCCTGCGCTACCTGAGCCTAGATGGGAACCCTCTAGCTGTCATTGGTCCAGGTGCCTTTGCGGGGCTGGCAGGCCTTACACACCTGTCTCTGGCCAGCCTGCAGAGGCTCCCTGAGCTGGCACCCTATGGCTTTCGCGAGCTACCGGGCCTGCAGGTCCTGGACCTGTCGGGCAACCCCAAGCTCAACTGGGCAGGAGCTGAGGTGTTTTCAGGCCTGAGCTCCCTGCAGGAGCTGGACCTTTCGGGCACCAACCTGGTGCCCCTGCCTGAGGCGCTGCTCCTCCACCTCCCGGCACTGCAGAGCGTCAGCGTGGGCCAGGATGTGCAGTGCCGGCGCCTGGTGCGGGAGGGCGCCTACCCCCGGAGGCCTGGCTCCAGCCCCAAGGTGGCCCTGCACTGCGTAGACACCCGGGAATCTGCTGCCAGGGGCCCCAACATCTTGTGACAAATGGTGTGGCCCAGGGCCACATAACAGACTGCTGTCCTGGGCTGCCTCAGGTCCCGAGTAACTTATGTTCGATGTGCCAACACCAGTGGGGAGCTCGCAGGCCTATGTGGCAGTGTCACCGCAGGAGTTGTGGGCCTAGGAGAGGCTTTGGACCTGGGAGCCACACCTAGGAGCAAAGTCTCACCCATTTGTCTACGTTGCTTCCCCAAACCATGAGCAGAGGGACTTCGATGCCAAACCAGACTCGGGTCCCCTCCTGCTTCCTTTCCCCACTTATCCTCCAAGTGCCTTCCCTCATGCCTGGGCCAGCCTGACCCGCAATGGGCAGAGGGTGGGTGGGACCCCCTGCTGCAGGGCAGAGTTCAGGTCCACTGGGCTGAGTGTCCCCTTGGGCCTATGGCCCAGTCACTCAGGGGCATGAGTTTCTTTTCTAACATAGCCCTTTCTTTGCCATGAGGCCATGAGGCCCGCTTTATCGTTTTCTATTTCCCTAGAACCTTAATGATAGAAGGAATTGCAAAGAATCAAGTCCACCCTTCTCATGTGACAGATGGGGAAACTGAGGCCTTGAGAAGGAAAAAGGCTAATCTGAGTTACTACGGGCAGTAGCATGACTGGAGCACAGCCTCCTGCCTCCCAGCCCGGACCCAATGCACTTTCTTGTCTCCTCTAATAAGCCCCACCCTCCCCACCTGGGCTCCCCTTGCTGCCCTTGCCTGTTCCCCATTAGCACACGAGTAGCAGCAGCAGGACAGGCAAGAGACTCACAAGTGGGACTCTGGGCCTGGTGACCAGCTGTGCGGCATGGGCTAAGTCACTCTGCCCTTCAGAGCCTCTGGAAGCTTAGGGCATGTTGGTTCCAGCCTAGCCAGTTTCTCACCCTGGGTTGGGGTCCCCCAGCATCCAGACTGGAAACCTACCCATTTTCCCCTGAGCATCCTCTAGATGCTGCCCCAAGGAGTTGCTGCAGTTCTGGAGCCTCATCTGGCCGGGAGCTCCAGGGGGCCTCCTGGATTCAGTCCCCACTGGCCCTGAGCATGACAGCCCTTCTTACCCTCACAGGAATGCCATGAAAGGTGACAAGGTCTGCCCGACCCATGTCTATGCTCTACCCCCAGGGTAGCATCTCAGCTTCCGAACCCTGGGCTGTTTCCTTAGTCTTCATTTTATAAAAGTTGTTGCCTTTTTAATGGAGTGTCACTTTCAACCCGCCTCCCCTACCCCTGCTGGCCGGGGATGGAGACATGTCATTTGTAAAAGCAGAAAAAGATTGCATTTGTTCACTTTTGTAATATTGTCCTGGGCCTGTGTTGGGGTGTTGGGGGAAGCTGGGCATCAGTGGCCACGTGGGCATCAGGGGCTGGCCCCACAGAGACCCCACAGGGCAGTGAGCTCTGTCTTCCCCCACCTGCCTAGCCCATCATCTATCTGACTGGTCCTTGATTTAATAAACACTATAAAAAGTTCTTTGCTTTACTCAGCCAGTGTCCACTAGCAATCCCTGGGCTGGGCTCTGGGACCACAAAGATGAATCAGGTTAGGCCCTGCCCTGGGCAGCTTGTTCTCCCTGAAAAGCCTGATAATCTCAGGATTTGGGGAGTAAGGTGACGTGAAGGAGGGAGTTCCTGCACCCTGTCATCTCCCGTGGCCCTACCCCACTGTTCCTGCCACCCCAACTCCAGCCATAGCCATGAGCATGCAGGCCCTTGCACACCTGTTCTCTTGCTCAGGCGTTACTGTGGGACCTTGCCCTTGCCCTCACCCCTGTCTCTCAACCTCCTTCCTATCCAGTAGACCTAGTTCTTGCCCGCCCGCAGAAGCTTCCCTGGCCCCTTCCACCTCCCTCCTCTGAACTGCAACAGTATTTTGTTCTTCCTTGGCGCTTCAGCTGCTATGGTACCCCAGCTCCTGTTTGCACACTTCCACTGACAGAGATCACACTTGCAGCTCATCTGGGTGGCTCTGCTGTCACCAAGTTCTTCCTTCTAACTGGCCAGTCTACAGGGAATGTCTACCATCATCACCAATGACAGGTTTTTCCTGATCCCTACTCTGTGCCCAGAACATTCAGGCCATATGCACCGGTGGGAGCTTGCCCATCTTGTAATCAGGCCTCCCCAGGGAGAAGTATCAGCTTGAGGCCCTGGGTCCGAGGCTGGCACCCAGCGGTCAAGGTAGGAAAGAGCTGAGGCTTGGCGTCGGGCGGTGTGGAGGAGAGGGAGGTCAGGGTGAGACCCCGGGCCCCCACAGTCCTCCTGTTTGTTCTCCACCTCCCCTACATTTCCTGGGACAGGAGAGGCTTCAGATGGAGGTAGGGATCACGGTACTTTCACCCAATGGGTCCGGGTCTTCCCAAGTCCCCGCTTGTGGAAGGAGTCCTTGCGGGAGGGCCATGGAACAAAAAGGCCTTAAAGGCAGGGCCAAAGCGTGCGGAGGGCAGCGAAGGGAAGGAGGGGGCTTCTGCGGCAATCAGTTCTGGAGCAGGTCACCTCCGCCCGAGCTGCAGCTTCCTCTGCGAAACGGCGCAGGGTGAAGGCCCAGTGAGAGCATGGGCGCGGATGCCATCACGCTGGGCGGGCTCGTCCTTCCCGTGGGGAACCTGCCCTGCACCCCGCAGCCCTGGCCTCCTGCCAGCCATAAGGAGAGCGGAAGCCCCGGCGGGTCTCGCCGACCCGGGAGTCCGCGCGGCCCCTCCCTCCCCGTGCCGAGGCTCCCGGCCCGCAGCGCCACCTCGTGCTCACGCATGGCCAGACACCCCAGATCCCAGCGGGGCCAGGAGCCAGGCCCGGGGCGGCTGGAGGCCAAAGTGGGCTGCGCTGTTTGCTTTCTGCGGCCAGTACCTTCCCGCCCACCGGACTACCCTCGCCCTGCCAGACTCCGCCCTCCAGGAACCCTGGCGCCCAGGGCGAGGGCTTCGAATCTTACACAATCAGGAAAATTCGTGCAAAGAATACATTTTGGAATTCACAGAAAAGGGTTGAAATCTTGGGTTCATCACTAACCAGTTGTGTGATTTTTGGCCAGGTCACTTTACCTCTCTGAGCCTGGAAAATAGGGATGTAAATATCTCCCTCAAGGCCGGGCACGATGGCTCCCGCCTGTAATCCCAGCACTTTGGGAGGCTGAGGCAGGAGGATCGCTTGAGCTCAGGAATTCAAGACTAAGACCAGCCTGGGCAACATAATTTAAAAATCTAAAAATTAACCGGGCATGGTGACGCCTGTAGTCCCAGCTACTTGGGAGGCTGAAGTGGGAGGATAGCTTGCGCCTGGGAGGTTGGACAACAGAGTAAGACCCTGTTTAAAAAAAAAAAAAAAAAGCAAAGAGAGAAAAAGAAAAATAAAAGAAAGAAAGACAAAAAGAGACACAAAGAAAGAAAGAGAAAATACCTCCTTGAGCCTGGAAGGTTGAGGCTGCCGTGAGCCGAGATTGTGCCACTGCACTCCAGCCTGAATGACAGAGCTAGACCCTGGAAAAAAAAAAAGAACGAAGGAAGGGAGGGAGGGAGAGAGAAAGGAAGAAAAGAAAGAGAAAAAAAGGAAGAAGGAAGGAAGGAAGGAAAGAAAGAAGGGATGGAGGGACGGAGGGAGGGAAAATGTCTCCCTCCACAGGACTGTATGTAGAAGAAATGAAGTAACATTTGTAGAGAACCAAGTACGGTGCCTGGCACAAAATGGCAGCCTGTAAGTGCTCTTTCCCGCCCTCATCCAACCATGGAGTTATGAAGTAGATTACAGAGCCATGTAGTCTGAGTCTGTTTTTTGTAACTCGCACTCAGAACTGAAGAATTTTGTAAAGTTCTGGGACTGTAGAATCACAGAACGACACCCGGTAATCCACAGGGTCATGGAGTAGGTACTCACCACCATGGGTCAGCAGGGTCACCAGCCTCTTTACGCCTTTCATAGTAATGCAGCGGCCAGCTATGGCTATGTGTTCCTCATGCTTTGTGTACATGCCATCATCTCCTCACAACTGCACCAGGTATTTTTGTCACCATACAGATGAGGAAACCAGCATAGGCCAGGCTTTATCTGTCAGGTGGCAATTCTCACATTCTTCCTTGTCCTACCCCAGGGGCCGGGCCAGCTGTGTAAATCCCACGAACCAGAGAGGGTAGAGGTGCACTGATAAACCAAAAAGCACTGGGATTCCATTTATTTTTCGTTTTCAAATAAGTTGGAGAAGTTATGCAGTTCTACATAGCTCCGATCAGACTGTGGATTCTAGATCTTACAGTATAAAAAGCCAAAGGTCAAAGTCAAAGTCCTTTCTCTCCTGGCCCCTTTTCACGGATGGGGAAACTGAGGCCCAGAGATGAGAAAGTTCCCATGGTCCATGGCCAGGATTCTGTGCTTCAGAACTGCCTATGTAATTTGTGGGACCCAGTCTAAAATGAAAATGTGGGGCCCCTTGTTCAAAGTCGTTAGGATTTCAAGATGACAAGAACAGAGCATTAAACCAAGCACAGGGTCTTTCTGTGGTTTCACTGCCCATGAAGCCAGCCCTGCTGCCATTTGATCATCTCATTTCTAGAGGAGGGGCAAACACCCAGACAGTGTTGGTCAGGATGGCAGAAGAGAGTAGGTGTGGATTTGTGTGTAATCCAGTCCCTCTGTAGTTCAGGGAACCAATTAGACTCTTCCAAATGCAGGAACGTCCCTCTATCGTTATCACACAGCCCCCTGGTTTCCCCACCTTGCCATGGCCGAAAGGCTTTCAGAGGGAAAAGGCAGCTAAAGAGGTGGAGTCTACCACCCAACTGCCACCAAACCAGCTCATGGGCTGTTTCTCTGGACTGCCAGGAATATGGGGGGGCAGAGGCCTACCCCTTGCTCACTTTATGTGCTTACAGAATTTAAAGTCCACCAGCGCTAAAGCCCACTCATACCTAATCTCCACCAAGGGCACTGTCTATGACAACAGAGGTCATCATAGGCTAATAGGACCTTGCCCGTCAATGTTCAGTTGTTCCTTGTTGGCTAACGTTCACCAGGGTGCAAATGTTGGTTGATATATAATGTTTATCATATGAATGACAGCTTCCACCAATGACCAATATCCACAAAGGGAAAATGTCTGTTGGAGGCAGTGTCTGCTGTATATCAGTGCCCAGTGTTCACTGTAGCTAACTGCAATTATACTTGCTCTGTGCATCAATACCCAATGTCAGTCCACAGCTCAGCTTCTAACGACAGCAAATGTCTATCCAGTTAAGTCACATGCCCTGTGTTTATTCTTCTCTTTATTTATTTAAGTACTAGTGGTTCTGTCTACAGGGATTATTGTGTTTGTTGAGCTTGGAGGGAAATTCCTCCTGTGTTTATTCTTTAGTTCCCAAAGCTATTTATTATTTTCTTTTGGATATCCATTAGATAGTCAAAGTGTTCTGAACTGGAGGTACAAACACATTTATGTTTCTTTTTGTCTCCCTTCCCTCCCTCCCTCCCTCTTTCTTTCCTTCTTTCTTTCTTTCTTTTCTTTCTTTCTCTCTCTTTCTCTCTCTCTCTCTCTTTCTTTCTTTTTTCAGGGTCCTATTCTGTCACCCAGGCTGGAGTGCAGTGACGTGATCATAGCTCACTGTAGCCAATCTCCCATGCACAAGCAAGCCTCCTGCCTCAGCCTCCTGAGTAGCTGGGACTACAGGCATGCGTCACCATGCTCAGCTAATTTTTAAATTTTTAGTAGAAAAGGTCTGGTCTTGAACTCCTGAGCTCAAGAAATCCTCCCACCTCAGCCTCCCAAAGTGTTGAGATTACATGCGCAAGCCACTGTGCCCTGCCATGTTTCTTAATATATGTACGTATGTATATGTAACATATAAATAATTACATACATGATACAGGAAGACACGGAAATAATTATATACATGATACAGGAAGACACAGAAAAAGAGAAACTGGTCTGATACCAGAAGTATCAACTCAGGAACAATTTTCTACTAGCTGAGCCTCAGAAGCAGCAAGTTTTCCAAAGTGAAGTGATGAATGGAGGCGCCAGCCCTCCTCCTCAGGTTAAGAAAGGCAAAGAGCCCTGCTTTTGGCTGTAAAAAGCCAGGTTCCCTAATCAGGTGAAGGCCTGAGGCAGGGACTCCTTAGGGCAGTGTAACTAGTAGCCAAGGCACAGGCTCCAAAGGGAGGTTGCCTGGGCTCAAGCCCAGCCCTGCCACTCACAGCTGGGTGTCCCGGGGTGAGCCGCTCAGCCCCTCGTTCAGCCTCAGTTCCACATCTGTAAATGGAAATCTAGTAGCTACCTCACAGGGCAGTTGTTGAAAATAAGCTAATGCTCCTAAAACCCTGAGAACAGTGCTCTGTGTATGACAAGTGTTCATAGATGTCACATTATTTATTTATTTTGAAAATTCTTCTTTTAGTCAAACTTATAAGTTTTCTGTGGCTCAAAATATTCTCAACCATGGTTTCTTTAGTGGCCATCTGCTCCCAGGGGGTGATATCATGGAAGCTGTTATGCTTAGGAATTTGTTTAAAAAGACGTCCTGCCCTGTGCCCCAGTACATTTCAACACCACCCAGCCACACAGCCGCCTTCTGGCCCAACACTCTTAAAGACACAGTGCTTAGGAAATGTCCTCATGCCTCTTTCCTGAGGCAGGTTTGCCACTGTTTCCCCAGGCCTGGCAGTCACAGATGGCAGTCACTGACCTGCTGTGATTTGAGAGATGGAGAGAAAACCTTCCACTCTTCTTACTCTCCCTAATAGCCTCAGTCTCTGCCTTCGGTTCCACCATTTCCCTTTGGCATAAGCTATGATTGTTGTCCAAGGCCCCTCCTAGATAGGCAAGGACTCAGGATACCAAGAGTGTGATCAGGGGATACAGATGAGATGTCTGGGTTGGATGCAGTAGTGGGGCATTTTCTAACTAACGGGGTGCAAGGGGTATCTGAGCATGCTCTCAAAATGTGTTATACCCTAAAAAATGTTTTTAAGGTAGTGTGTTGATATAACAGTTGTTAAGACCATGATGCTAGAGGCAAGATTGTGAGATCCATAGAGAAGGTAGTTGAAGGGTAGGGCCTTTTATTCACATATATGCTGCCTTCTCCACCAACTGATGTGATATCCTTTTATATTCATGACTCCAGTGAACCCACGCCTCTGAGGATTTACACCCTTGTATTTATACTCCTCTTGAGTCTGGGCTGGCCTGTGACTTTAATCAGTGCAATGCAGAAGTGGTTCAGTGCCAGTTCTAAGACTACAAAGAGAAATAAAAGTTCAACCTTCCAATATCCCAGCAGACGTCAGGCCCCAGCTGTGTCACCAGCTTCACGCCCATGAGTGACCACAACAAACCCAGCAGAACCAAGCAGCCCATCCCAGCCCTGGTTGCAGAATCATGAGTAAATAAAATGGTTGCTGTTCTAAGCCATCGTGCTTTGTAGTGGTTTCTTATATGGCAGTAGATGACTGAAACAACCAAAGCCACAGCCTCCGCCTCCCCCAGCCCCATTCCGCCACTCCTCCCCACTTGCTAACCTCACTGGAGCCCTGGGACTTGGGCAGCTGAAGATGCAGAAAAGATGCCAAATGAAAAAGCCACCCTCCTTGACAACAACCCAGCTGAGGGGAGCAGGCAGAGAGGGGCGGTTGAAGGAAGCACACTGCCTGGTGTTTGAAAGCGTATGAGGGGCTGCCCTGAGCGCATCTCCTTACATTCTTGTCTCAAGACCACCCAGCAGGCATGGCCCCTCCCGGTAACCTCGCACTCGCCTCCCGGACCCCTCCCCAGTCTCCAGACAAACCCACCTCTCCCTCTTGGACTCTCCATGGGTCCCTTCTCCCACCTGCCGCTGGGAACAGGAAGAATAAAGACCTGAACTCACTGTCTTGTTTTTTGTTGTTGTTGTTTGCTTGTTTTTTGAGATGGAGTCTCACTCTGATGCCAGGCTGGAGTGCAGTGGCGTGATCTCAGCTCACTGCAACCTCCGCCTCCTGGGTTCAAGCGATTTTCCTGCCTCAACCTCCCAAGTAGCTGGGACTACAGGAACGTGCCACCATGCCCAGCTAATTTTTGTATTTTTAGTAGACACGGGGTTTCACCATGTTGGCCAGGATGGTCTGGATCTCTTGACCTCGTGATCCACCCGCCTCGGCCTCCCAAAGTGCTGGGATTATAGGCGTGAGCCACTGCGCCCGGATTTTTTTTTTTTTTTTTAAAGACAGAGTTTGCTCTTGTTTCCCAGGCTGGAGTGCAATGGCATGATTTCAGCTCACTGCTACCTCCGCCTCCCGGGTTCAAGTGATTCTCCTGTCTCAGCCACCCAAGTAGCTGAGATTACAGGCGCCCGCCACCACGCCCGGCTATTTCTGTATTTTTAGTAGAGATGGGGTTTCACCATGTCGGCCAGGCTGGTCTTGAACTCCTGACCTCAGGTGATCCGCCAGCTTCAGCCTCCCAAAGTGCTGGGATTACAGGCATGAGCCACCACGCCAGGCTCACTGTCCTGTTTCCATCGGACCAAGGGACTCCCAGGAGGGGAACTGAGGCTAAATGAGGCCAGTCACTGTGTGGGGGCAGGTGGAAGCTGCTCAGAGAGGAGGAGGTGGAGGGGACAGACCAGCACTCCCAGGGGACCCTGGGAAAGGCGTAGCTTTTGGGCACTTCCCGCAGACTGTGGGCAAAGTCATACTTAGCACAAGCTTTAAATACTCTCCCCACACACAGACACAAACACTGTCATTCCTGGACTTGGCCCACCCGCCGGTAACATTCGACATCCTGCTCAGACACGTGAGGCTGGCGGGGAGGGGACAGAATGGGTGCATGCTGGGCATGTGGGAGTGAGTCCGGATTCTAAACAGACCTCAGAAGTGACTACACAGACATCCTTTGCTAACATGTTCTAAAGAAAGGTGACCTCAAGGATAGAGGAGGAGAGGGGGAGGAATGAATGCTTCGCTGTCCTCGCACCCACCAGCCTGATTAGCTCCCACTCATCCCTCCTACCTCAGCTGCCATGCCACCTCTTCTGGGAAGCCCTCCCTAACCACCTCCCCCCATCCTACGACAGGCAAAGTTAGGTGTTCCTCCTCTGTGCCAGCCCAGTACCTGGTCTTCCCTTCAGAGTGACGCTCATCATATTTACTTTGTGTTTATTTTTCCAGCTTCCACTCATCCCCAGAGGCAGGAACTGTTCCTGCCTTGCTCCTCACAGGGTCCACATCACCTAGGCTGGCGTCCAGCACATAGTTGGTTGTCAATTCATATCTGTAGGATTAACAAATGGGTCTGTTATATCCATTTTACTGATGGTGAAATGAAGGACCAGAGAGAGTAAGTGGCCTTTCCAAGGCTGCACAGCAAGCTTGTGGAAGAAACCACCAAGAAACCAGCTCTTGAGACTTCCAGCGTTTGTTCCAGGTCCTCTGCAAGGGAAACCCCTGTTCCCTGCTCTCTCTTTTTCCCCTACTCACAGGCAGCAGGTATGTGCACAGACAGGCCTGGAGCTGGGCTGGAGTAGGAGTCCCCTGTAAGGCTCCACCTCTGCCTCTCCAGCTCCTTGGCCGGAACCCACTTCTGCTCCGACTCTTGCTGTCCACTAAGTCTGTGCCCCACCTCACTCAGCCCACCGCAGCCCCACTGCTTGTGGAGAGGTGAGTCTCACCTCTCTGAGCCTGCTCCCTTCCCCAGCCATAAGACGAGTCAGCCTAGGAGATCCTGAGGCTCCTTCAGCCGGGAGGGCCTGTGATGCCCTGTGAAGACGGAAGAGGCTGGGGCCAGCTCCATGCTGCCTGCAGCGTGGCTCAAAGCAGAAGCCTTCATCAAGCATCAGAAAGGCCCATAAATCTCATTTTTTCCCAAATGTTCTACAATTTGACTTCAATGTCACATACTTTTAAAACTTCCCCGTGTGTGGGGAGAGGGTAGGGAGTCATAGTTTTCAGTTTTTCAAAACAAGCAAATCCAGATGATCTTACTGCATAGTCAGGTTTGGGCCACACTTTAAAGTTGACATGGATCTTCCATTTCATACCACACCTTAGCTGCTCTGTGCAGCCTTCCTGTGAGGACAGCAGGGCACGGCTTAGAATCAGCCCATTTCACAGTCAAGGAAAATGATGTCCAGAGAGTAGGTGGCAGGGCCTGGGACTTATACTCAGAGGCCCTGTCTCAAATTATGTCTGCTTCCTGCTCTCCACAGAGTGATTTGAGTTGAAAGGAGAAGAAAGAAAGAAAGAAAAAGAAAGAAGAAAGAAAGAAAGAAAAAGAAAGAAGAAAGAAAGAAGAAAGAAGAAAGAAAGATAAAGAAAGAAAAAGAAAGAAAGAAAAAGAAAAGGAAAGAAAGAAATTAAGGAAGGAGTGGGAAGGAAGGAAGGAAGGAAAGGAGAGGGAAGGGAAGGGAAGGGAGGGAAGGAGGAAAGGAAGGAAGGAAGGAAGGACGGAGAGAGAAGGAAGAAAAGAAAGAAGAAAAAAAGGTTGCATATAATAACTTGATTGGTAGACCTGCCAGAGGAGCCTGCTTAGCCGTGGCAGGAGGCTAAGTCATTTTGTGGGAAGCCCTTTCTCTAGGGGATGGGGTGAGAGATGACAAGAATAATAAAACTCTGAGACAAAGCCAGCAGCATGCTGAGTGACTCAAAGGATTAGGGCAGCCCAGGGAGTAGGCCCCTGGGTCTCAGCGTGCAGGATTCATCCCCACATACACGTGAGAGCCGTGTGTTTGGCAGAGACACCACAGTCCTAGCCATGGGGCACCCAGAGATGGACTAGAGCCAGCCCTGGCCCCAGTGGCTTTCCATCCCCTAGGAGAGTCAGATGACTGCAATGCAAGGTGGAAAGTGACTGCATAGGCAGGGCACGAGCTTGCCCCTGACAAGAGGGGCAAACTAGGGGAAACCTTGCAAAAATGGAGTTGCAGGTGGAGTGTGGACAGGGATTCCAGGTCTCCAACTTGTCACGGAGTTTGTGCCCACCAGAGGGCGCTGCCTTAGACACTCCTGTTCCTTTCTCCGCCCGCCCATTGCTCCCTTTCTCCCTACCCTGTGCGGGGATTGTCGCTCTATACACAGGCCGGGGGTTAGAGGGGTCCCCACAAGAGGAAAGCGGAGGGCAAGCTCAGACGCAGAAGTCTGATGAGCAGCGGTTTTCAGCAGCCACCAAGGACTCCATCACTTTCACATCTTCCCCTCCGATAAAAGAACTTTCAACTTGGTGTTTTATAGAATTTAAAAAATAATGTTTATTCAGCAGGCTGGGCCTGGTGGCTCACGCCTGTAATCCCAGAACTTCCGGAGGCTGAGATGAGAGAATTGCTTTAGTCCAGGAGTTCGAGACCAGCCCGGGCAACATAGTGAGACCCTGTCTCTAAAATAAATAAATATTTTTTAAAAAATAAAATAAAATTCAATAAATAGTTTAGAGGGTTTCCTGTGTCCAGACCCAGGGACAAGTACTGGGGAAACAGCCATGACCACAGACCACCTTGGTCCCTGCTGTCATGGAGGCGGCCATCTATGGGGAGGGCCAGCAGTAAACGGGTGGCTGGCATCTAAGTAAGTGAGGAGATGGTGAATGCTATGAAGAGGGCAAATTGGAGCACAGTAGAGGTGAGGGGGGTGCCAGCGGAGGTAACGCGGCTGGGCGCTACTCTCACGTTTGAGCTGAGACTTGAAAGAAGGGAGGAAGCCAACCCTGTGGAGACTTGAGGAACCTTTTCCAAGAGAGGAAATCTCGGTGCAAAGACCTCAAGGAGTGAGTGAGCCTGGCATGCTCAGGCAGGATGCAAGGCTGGCTGGGGCTTGATGGGAGAATTGAGGGCAGCGAGGCTGGCTGGATAGGCCACTGTCAGTGCTGCGGATTTTACTCCAGTCACAGCAGGAAGCCAGTTAGAGGCCTTTAGGCAGAGGTGACACAGGCTCTGGGGACACTTTACAAAGATTGCCCTGGCTGTGAGTGCCAGAGCAGAAGCAGAGAGATCCATTAGGAAGTCCTTGCCGTAAACCAGGAGGGAGATGAGAGTGACTTGATGGTAGCAATGGAGATAGGAAGAAATGTAGGAATTTGGGTCTATTTTGAAATAAAAATAAAACTTGCCGGTGAGATGACAGGTTATTCAGTGCCAGGCGCTGAGATGTACACTTTGTGTGTATTGACTTATTCATTCTCACTATATATAAAGCTGTTTTACAGAAGAGAAAATGGAAGCTCAGAGAGGTTAAGTAATTTGCCCAAGGTCCCACAGCCGATAAGTGACAGATTCTACATTTTAAAAACAAGTCTGTCTGATTCCAGAGCCCACAAACAGACTGCTCAATGCAGAGAATGGAAAACAAAAGATTAGCCATACAGAATCAGAAACGGAATCCCAGAGTGCTAGTCCAACAACTTTGATGCAGGCTTCAGCCCAGACCAGAGACTTGTCTCAACTGATTGGTTGTTCTCTTGGCCAAGGCCAGCTGCCCTGGGATCCAAAAGCTCATCAGAGAAAGCTCCCAAGAGCCCAAGTCTGCATTCTTCCCCTTCTTGGGTAACCCACTTATGGTCACCCAGCCAGTTTAAATCCTGGGTCCTCTGACCTTCCTGTCCAGGCCTCTTCCCTGCCCTCACAGAGCCCGCTCAGCACAGGGTAAAACCAAGAACATCACGTGGCCACCTCTCATGTCAGATGAGAGCATGGCATATTCCCCTCATGAGTCCTTAGCTTTTTAACACGGACCTCAGTGCTTTAACCAAAAGTATTTGATTTTGCATCCAGGTGCTGTGGCTCACGCCTATAATCCCAGCACTTTGGGAGACCAAGGCCAGTGGATCACTTGAGATTGGGAATTCAAGAGCAGCCTGGCCAACATGGGGAAACCCCATCTCTACTAAAAGAACAACAACAACAACAAAAAAAATCGCAAGCCTGTAATCCCAGCTATTTGGGAGACTGAGGCAGGAGAATTGCTTGAACCCAGGAGGCAAAGAGAGGTTGCAGTGAGCTGAGATCACACCACTGCACTCCAGCCTGGGCGACAGAGGGAGACTCCATCTCAAAATATATATATATATTGGCCGGGCGCGGTGGCTCGCGCCTGTAATCCCAGCACTTTGGGAGGCTGAGGCGGGCGGATCACAAGGTCAGGAGATCAAGACCATCCTGGCTAACACGGTGAAACCCCGTCTCTACTAAAAATACAAAAAATTAGCCAGGTGTGGTGGCGGGCACGTGTAGTCCCAGCTACTCGGGAGGCTGAGGCAGAAGAATGGCGTGAACCCAGGAGGCGGAGCTTGCAGTGAGCTGAGATCGCGCCACTGCACTCCAACCTGGGCAACAGAACGAGACTCCGTCTCAAAACAAAAGAAAAATATTGATTATGTATGTGGAGGCACCCAGGCATAAAGATAGGTCAGCAGGGAAGGTATTTTGCTCCTCAAATTGGGGTGGCAGAGAGCTGGGGTACCTCGAATTCAATCACTCCTACCATGTTCAAGCTGCATCACAGAAGCATGGGGACATGAACACTGTTTACAACCCATTTCTAACAAGCTCAGAGCCTGCTGAAAGAGTTACCAAGGTAATCAGCTAGAGCCCCTGTCACAGGGCCTGGCACCCTGAGGGGCTCCTTCCTCCACTCCCTGAGGCTGGGGTTCAGGGATCACATCCCAGGACATGATCCCGTGTCAGTTTTGACTGGTCAGTACTGGTGTGATGCTAGTATGTCAATCCTTTGGCTTTCTCTGCCCGCTACATATTAGGTCTAATCCGTCCAAAGTTAGGATTGGGTCATTATTTCATTGGCACTCAGCAGGGGGCACTGATAAAACGATTTAATTCAAAGTGTTGCCAGAAATTATGGAGGAAAAGAAACTAAAAGCAACAATCATAAAATGAGTCATTCCTGTCTACTATCTGAATGACATGTAATGTTTCAAAGCAACTGGATGTCCCAGATATGTTTGATCTTCACAAAAACCTAGTGAGGAAGTTGCATTGTTAGCACTGTCCACTCCCTGTACAAATGAGGACAGAGAGGAAAGGAGAACCCTGTCCCTGCTCCTTGGCCTGGTGACAGCGGGTCACTGGGAAGACACCAGGAAGGAGGCCAGGAGGCAGGAGTGTTACTGGTAGAGGGTGTGCAGGTTCTTGGCGTCTTGAACAAAGAATTGGACAAAATGCACAAAGACAGCAAAGAAAAAGAATGAAGCAACAAAAGCAGAGATTTATTGAAAACAAAAGTACACACCCCACAGGGTGGGAGTGGCCCAAGCATAGGGGTTCAAGAGCCCCATTACAGAATTTCCTGGGGTCTAAATACCCTCTAGAGGTTTCCATTGGATACTCGGTATATGCCCTATGTAAATGGAGAGGATATTCCCTGTCATAGCTGAAATGTTTCCATTTGATTCACTTCTAGGAAGTCCAGCATGAATCGGCCTTAGGTTCCCTGCCTCCGGACCATATTCTCCTGCTTCATTTCCCCCCGAGAGATGGGACCCCATAAATCTTTATAGAAGGCAGAGGAACGGATGGTCTTTCTTCTTTAACTACTTTATGCTGGCTTAGGGCATAGTCCCTACCTATTGGGGATCATGGAACGCTAGCCCTGCTCTGTTTAGTGGAGGGAGGGTAGTTCCTTGATGGCCTGGGGTGGTCTCTTCACTTGGAACTGGCTGGAATCCATGTTGCATGATCATCTGAAGCTTGATGGGCTCCAAGTAAGAGGAAATGAATTTGGTTAAAAGATTTAATGGGAACTTCAGTGGCTGGGTACCTATGCAGGAATGTTTGTTATAGAGATTTGCAGGAGAAAAACAAAATGTGGTCTGTGATCTGTTCTAGGATCTATGTGTTTCCTTAAAGTCTTAACATTAGCAACTCCATTTTGGTTTGGTTTGGTCTGTTGGGGCCTAGTGCATGAGCTCAGTCCAAAACAATGGCCTCCCATAATTTTGTTTAAAAAAATTACCCCTTTTTGGTCACGTTCTCACTTAGGCCAGGAGTTCGAGACCAGCCTGGCCAACATGGTGAAACCCCATCTCTACTAAAAATACAAAAATTAGCTGGGTGTGGTGGCACATGCCCGTAATCTCAGCTACTCAGGAGGCTGAGGCAGGAGAATCCCTTGATTCTGGGAGGCAGAGGTTGCAGTCAGCTGAGATCATGCCACTGCACTCCAATCTGGGAGGCAGAGAAAGACTCTCAAAAAATAAAAATAAAAAAAGAAAATAACAATTGAAAGAAATTCCTTTGTAAAATGTTTAAATGGCCCATCCCGTGACCAAATGTACCTGAAGCTTTGATTGTTTTCCCAGAAATATGGGACCAAACATTGGTTATAAACTATGTTAGCAATGTATAAGTCACCACACCAATATATTCAATTTGGATCATTTTATCTTTTCCATGATGAGTCGTGGAATGCAGAACTTTTAATAATAAAAGCTTGAAGGACTTAAGAAGGACAAGGTGGTCATCCTGGTTCTCCATGAGTCCATGCTTAGTTAACATTAGACTTATATCCTCTTGAATACCAGTTGTTTCTTCAAATTACGTGAATAGCACTGGTAACTGATGGGTTATCATAGGTAATTTGACTTAGACCATGGAGTTCATTCAAATTGTATATCTAAACAATTTCAGTATCAGCTGGTTTAACATGAAAATCTGACAAAATATTTTCTTAGTATTTAATTAATTTTTTGTTCTACTTGGGTTAGTAGCTTTATACAAGGAAATTTGGTTATTTCTGTGGTTTACAATCAGTTAACATAATAACCATAATTATGATTGATAGCATATACTCAGACATATTAGAATTTTGGAAATCTCATACAATTTTGGAACATATATTAACATTTCACACACAGAATTTTTTATAAGATTTATTTTTTAAAAACCTTCCACAACTTATTCAAACCTTTAGCTTTATCTTAACTTAAAACAATTCTTTAACACTTGGCAAAAAAAAAAAATCCACATTCCCATGCCTTCTTATAATCTTTTACCAAGAACACATTTTACTCTTCTTACACACCTTGCATGTAAAACAGTTTCTTCAGTAGTCTTGATTACATGTTACAATGTTAACACTTTGCAACTTTACTTTTAGTGAAAACCTAGGTAAGTTTAGGTTTTTTTTTTTTCTGAGACAATGTCTCGCTCTGTCACCCAGGTTGGAGTGCAGTGGCCCGATCTCGGCTCACTGCAAGCTCGGACTCCCGGGTTCACGCCATTCTCCTGCTTCAGCCTCCTAAGTAGCTGGGACTACAGGTGCCCGCAACTATGCCCAGCTAATGTTTTGTATTTTTAGTAGAGACGAGGTTTCACTGTGTTAGCCAGGATGGTCTCGATCTCCTGACCTCGTGATCCACCTGCCTCGGCCTTCCAAAGTGCTGGGAGTACAGGCGTGAGCCACTGCACCCAACCAAATTTAGGATTTTAATTATGTACAAGGTGTGGAGCCTAGGACCCACACAGAAGTGCAGATAAAGTCTGACTTCTTCCAGTGTCTAACTCCGCATGTCCCAGGTCTTACCTAGCTGTAAAGCAGGCAGGTTGTACAATTAAGAGTCATGGTGTCATTTTATGAAGCATTTAGGTGGCCTAATCACCTTTAAATTGTACATTTCTTGCATAAATTCTCTTTCATAAATTCTTTCATGACATACACAGACCATGTATGACACGCTTGGACTTTCTGATTTGTCCTAAACATGCCTCTTTTTTTTTTTAAATTTTATTTTATTATTATTATTATTATACTTTAGGTTTTATGGTACATGTGCACAATGTGCAGGTAAGTTACATATGTATACATGTGCCATGCTGGTGCGCTGCACCCACTAACTCGTCATCTAGCATTAGGTATATCTCCCAATGCTATCCCTCCCCCCTCCCCCCACCCCACAACAGTCCCCGAAGTGTGATGTTCCCCTTCCTGTGTCCATGTGCTCTCATTGTTCAATTCCCACCTATGAGTGAGAATATATGGTGTTTGGTTTTTTGTTCTTGCGATAGTTTACTGAGAATGATGATTTCCAATTTCATCCATGTCCCTACAAAGGACATGAACTCATCATTTTTTATGGCTGCATAGTATTCCATGGTGTATATGTGCCACATTTTCTTAATCCAGTCTATCATTGTTGGACATTTGGGTTGGTTCCAAGTCTTTGCTATTGTGAATAATGCCGCAATAAACATACGTGTGCATGTGTCTTTATAGCGGCATGATTTATAATCCTTTGGGTATATACTCAGTAATGGGATGGCTGGGTCGAATGGAATTTCTAGTTCTAGATCCCTGAGGAACCGCCACACTGACTTCCACAAGGGTTGAACTAGTTTACAGTCCCACCAACAGTGTAAAAGTGTTCCTATTTCTCCACATCCTCTCTAGCACCTGTTGTTTCCTGACTTTTTAATGATTGCCATTCTAACTGGTGTGAGATGGTATCTCATTGTGGTTTTGATTTGCATTTCTCTGATGGCCAGTGATGATGAGCATTTTTTCATGTGTTTTTTGGCTGCATAAATGTCTTCTTTTGAGAAGTGTCTGTTCATGTCCTTCGCCCAGTTTTTGATGGGGTTGTTTGTTTTTTTCTTGTAAATTTGTTGGAGTTCATTGTAGATTCTGGATATTAGCCCTTTGTCAGATGAGTAGGTTGCGAAAATTTTCTCCCATTTTGTAGGTTGCCTGTTCACTCTGATGGTAGTTTCTTTTGCTGTGCAGAAGCTCTTTAGTTTAATTAGATCCCATTTGTCAATTTTGGCTTTTGTTGCCATTGCTTTTGGTGTTTTAGACATGAAGTCCTTGCCCATGCCTATGTCCTGAATGGTAATGCCTAGGTTTTCTTCTAGGGTGTTTATGGTTTTAGGTCTAACATTTAAGTCTTTAATCCATCTTGAATTGATTTTTGTATAAGGTGTAAGGAAGGGATCCAGTTTCAGCTTTCTACATATGGCTAGCCAGTTTTCCCAGCACCATTTATTAAACAGGGAATCCTTTCCCCATTTCTTGTTTTTCTCAGGTTTGTCAAAGATCAGATAGTTGTAGATATGTGGCATTATTTCTGAGGGCTCTGTTCTGTTCCATTGATCTATATCTCTGTTTTGGTACCAGTACCATGCTGTTTTGGTTACTGTAGCTTTGTAGTATACTTTGAAGTCAGGTAGTGTGATGCCTCCAGCTTTGTTCTTTTGGCTTAGGATTGACTTGGCGATGCAGGCTCTTTTTTGGTTCCATATGAACTTGAAAGTAGTTTTTTCCAATTCTGTGAAGAAAGTCATTGGTAGCTTGATGGGGATGGCATTGAATCTATAAATTACCTTGGGCAGTATGGCCATTTTCACGATATTGATTCTTCCTACCCATGAACATGGAATGTTCTTCCATTTGTTTGTATCCTCTTTTATTTCCTTGAGCAGTGGTTTGTAGTTCTCCTTGAAGAGGTCCTTCACATCCCTTGTAAGTTGGATTCCTAGGTATTTTATTCTCTTTGAAGCAATTGTGAATGGGAGTTCACTCATGATTTGGCTCTCTGTTTGTCTGTTATTGATGTATAAGAATGCTTGTGATTTTTGCACATTGATTTTGTATCCTGAGACTTTGCTGAAGTTGCTTATCAGCTTAAGGAGATTTTGGGCTGAGACGATGGGGTTTTCTAGATATACAATCATGTCATCTGCAAACAGGGACAATTTGACTTCCTCTTTTCCTAATTGAATACCCTTTATTTCCTTCTCCTGCCTGATTGCCCTGGCCAGAACTTCCAACACTATGTTGACTAGAAGTGGTGAGAGAGGGCATCCCTGTCTTGTGCCAGTTTTCAAAGGGAATGCTTCCAGTTTTTGCCCATTCAGTATGATATTGGCTGTGGGTTTGTCATAGATAGCTCTTATTATTTTGAGATATGTCCCATCAATACCTAATTTATTGAGAGTTTTTAGCATGAAGGGTTGTTGAATTTTGTCAAAGGCCTTTTCTGCATCTATTGAGATAATCATGTGGTTTTTGTCTTTGGTTCTGTTTGTATGCTGGATTACATTTATTGATTTGCATATGTTGAACCAGCCTTGCATCCCAGGGATGAAGCCCACTTGATCATGGTGGATGAGCTTTTTGCTGTGCTGCTGGATTCTGTTTGCCAGTATTTTATTCGGGATTTTTGCATCAATGTTCATCAGGGATATTGGTCTAAAATTCTCTTTTTTTGTTGTGTCTCTGCCAGGCTTTGGTATCAGGATGATGCTGGCCTCATAAAATGAGTTAGGGAGGATTCCCTCTTTTTCTATTGATTGGAATAGTTTCAGAAGGAATGGTACCAGTTCCTCCTTGTACCTCTGGTAGAATTCGGCTGTGAACCCATCTGGTCCTGGACTTTTTTTGGTTGGTAAGCTATTGATTATTGCCACAATTTCAGCTCCTGTTATTGGTCTATTCAGAGATTCAACTTCTTCCTGGTTTAGTCTTGGGAGGGTGTATGTGTTGAGGAATTTATCCATTTCTTCTAGATTTTCTAGTTTATTTGTGTAGAGGTGTTTGTAGTATTCTCTGATGGTAGTTTGTATTTCTGTGGGATCGGTGGTGATATCCCCTTTATCATTTTTTATTGCATCTATTTGATTCTTCTCTCTTTTTTTCTTTATTAATCTTGCTAGCGGTCTATCAATTTTGTTGATCCTTTCAAAAAACCAGCTCCTGGATTCATTAATTTTTTGAAGGGTTTTTTGTGTCTCTATTTCCTTCAGTTCTGCTCTGATTTTAGTTATTTCTTGCCTTCTGCTAGCTTTTGAATGTGTTTGCTCTTGCTTTTCTAGTTCTTTTAATTGTGATGTTAGGGTGTCAATTTTGGATCTTTCCTGCTTTCTCTTGTGGGCATTTAGTGCTATAAATTTCCCTCTACACACTGCTTTGAATGCATCCCAGAGATTCTGGTATGTTGTGTCTTGGTTCTCATTGGTTTCAAAGAACATCTTTATTTCTGCCTTCATTTCGTTATGTAGCCAGTAGTCATTCGGGAGCAGGTTGTTCAGTTTCCATGTAGTTGAGCGGTTTTGAGTGAGATTCTTAATCCTGAGTTCTAGCTTGATTGCACTGTGATCTGAGAGATAGTTTGTTATAATTTCTATTCTTTTACATTTATTGAGGAGAGCTTTACTTCAAAGTATGTGGTCAATTTTTGAATAGGTGTGGTGTGGTGCTGAAAAAAATGTATATTCTGTTGATTTGGGGTGGAGAGTTCTGTAGATGTCTATTAGGTCCACTTGGTGCAGAGCTGAGTTCAATTCCTGGGTATCCTTGTTGACTTTCTGTCTCGTTGATCTGTCCAATGTTGACAGTGGGGTGTTAAAGTCTCCCATTATTAATGTGTGGGAGTCTAAGTCTCTTTGTAGGTCACTCAGGACTTGCTTTATGAATCTGGGTGCTCCTGTATTGGGTGCATATATATTTAAGACAGTTAGCTCTTCTTGTTGAATTAATCCCTTTACCATTATGTAATGGCCTTCTTTGTCTCTTTTGATCTTTGGTGGTTTAAAGTCTGTTTTATCAGAGACTAGGATTGCAACCCCTGCCTTTTTTTGTTTTCCATTTGCTTGGTAGATCTTCCTCCATCCTTTTATTTCGAGCCTATGTGTGTCTCTGCACGTGAGATGGGTTTCCTGAATACAGCACACTGATGGGTCTTGAGTCTTTATCCAATTTGCCAGTCTGTGTCTTTTAATTGGAGCATTTAGTCCATTTACATTTAAAGTTAATATTGTTATGTGTGAATTTGATCCTGTCATTATGATGTTAGCTGGTTATTTTGCTCGTTAGTTGATGCAGTCTCTTCCTAGTCTCGATGGTCTTTACATTTTGGCATGATTTTGCAGTGGCTGGTACCGGTTGTGCCTTTCCATGTTTAGCTCTTCCTTCAGGAGCTCTTTTAGGGCAGGCCTGGTGGTGACAAAATCTCTCAGCATTTGCTTGTCTGTAAAGTATTTTATTTCTCCTTCACTTATGAAGCTTAGTTTGGCTGGATATGAAATTCTGGGTTGAAAATTCTTTTCTTTAAGAATGTTGAATATTGGCCCCCACTCTCCTCTGGCTTGTAGGGTTTCTGTCGAGAGATCCGCTGTTAGTCTGATGGGCTTCCCTTTGATGGTAACCTGACCTTTCTCTCTGGCTGCCCTTAACATTTTTTCCTTCATTTCAACTTTGGTGAATCTGACAATTATGTGTCTTGGAGTTGCTCTTCTCGAGGAGTATCTTTGTGGCGTTCTCTGTATTTCCTGAATCTGAATGTTGGCCTGCCTTGCTAGATTGGGGAAGTTCTCCTGGATAATATCCTGCAGAGTGTTTGCCAACTTGTTTCCATTCTCCCCATCACTTTCAGGTACACCAATCAGACATAGATTTGGTCTTTTCACATAGTCCCACATTTCTTGGAGGCTTTGCTCATTTCTTTTTATTCTTTTTTCTCTAAACTTCCCTTCTCGCTTCATTTCATTCATTTCATCTTCCAGGGCTGATACCCTTTCTTCCATTTGATCGCATCGGCTCCTAAGGCTTCTGCATTCTTCACGTAGTTCTCGAGCCTTGGTTTTCGGCTCCATCAGCTCCTTTAAGCACTTCTCTGTATTGGTTATTCTAGTTATACATTCTTCTAAATTTTTTTCAAAGTTTTCAACTTCTTTGCCTTTGGTTTGAATATCCTCCCATAGCTCGGAATAATTTGATCGTCTGAAGCCTTCTTCTCTCAGCTCGTCAAAGTCATTCTCCGTCCAGCTTTGTTCCATTGCTGGTGAGGAACTGCGTTCCTTTGGAGGAGGAGAGGTACTCTGCTTTTTAGAGTTTCCAGTGTTTCTGCTCTGTTTTTTCCCCATCTTTGTGGTTTTATCTACTTTTGGTCTTTGATGATGGTGATGTACAGATGGATTTTTGGTGTGGATGTCCTTTCTGTTAGTTTTCCTTCTTACAGACAGGACCCTCAGCTGCAGGCCTGTTGGAGTACCTGGCCGGCCGTGTGAGGTGTCAGTCTGCCCCTGCTGGGGGGTGCCTCCCAGTTAGGCTGCTCGGGGGTCAGGGGTCAGGGACCCACTTGAGGAGGCAGTCTGCCCGTTCTCAGATCTCCAGCTGCGTGCTGGGAGAACCACTGCTCTCCTCAAAGCTGTCAGACAGGGACATTTAAGTCTGCAGAGGTTACTGCTGTCTTTTTGTTTGTCTGTGCCCTGCCCCCAGAGGTGGAGCCTACAGAGGCTCCACCCAGTTCAAGCTTCCAGGCTGCTTTGTTTACCTAAGCTAGCCTGGGCAATGGCGGGCACCCCTCCCCCAGCCTCGCTGCCAACTTGCTGTTTGATCTCAGGCTGCTGTGCTAGCAATCAGCGAGACTCCGTGGGCATAGGACCCTCTGAGCCAGGTGCGGGCTATAATCTCCTGGGGCACCGTTTCCTAAGCCCGTCGGAAAAGCACAGTATTCGGGTGGGAGTGGCCTGATTTTCCAGGTGCCATCTGTCACCCCTGGAAAGGGAACTCCCTGACCCCTTGTGCTTCCCGAGTGAGGCAATGCCTCGCCCCTGCTTCGGCTGGCGCACGGTGCACTCACCCACTGACCTGCGCCTACTGTCTGGCACTCCCTAGTTAGATGAACATGGTACCTCAGATGGAAATGCAAAAATCACCCGTCTTCTGCGTCGCTCACGCTGGGAGCTGTAGACTGGAGCTCTTCCTATTCGGCCATCTTGGCTCCTCCTCCAACATGCCTCTTTTAAACAACAAATTATTTTACTTTAGGACAAAAATTTACCATATAAGATCCTTTCGTATGTAAAATTTCTTTTCTTTATAACCTCCTTTGCATAGTTAGGGGGCATGGCTAATTTCACACATCCCCAGACCTTATCTAGAATCTAATGCTCCAAAATAAATTGAACAATTGTTAAAAGTCAAAGAAGCAGTTTATGACCTAAAGTATTTAGCAAACCTAATATCCGACCTGCATAATTTAAGCCAAATGTTTACATTTTTGAAGATATTTTTATTTTACCAATAATCTTTAAAACTGTCTATGTTCCCAAAGATTACTGAAGTCACATGAACTAAATAAAAGGCATTGGATGGCTGGGTGCAGTGGCTTATGCCTGTAATCCCAGCACTTTGGGAGGCTGAGGCAAGTGGATCACCTGAGGTCAGGAGCTCGAGACCAGCCTGACCAATATGGTGAAACCTCATCTCTACTAAAAATACAAAATTATCTGGGCGTGGTGGCTCATGCCTGTGGTCCCAGCTACTCAAGAGGCTGAGACAGGAGAATCACTTGCACCTGAGAGGCAGAGAGAAGTTGCAGTGACTGGGATCATGCCACTGCACTCCAGCCTGGGCGACAGAGAGAGATTCCATCTCAAAAATAAAATAAAATTTTTAAAAAGGCATTATACTTTCTACTTTTCAGACAAAATATTTAAACTCTTATATCAGGGGAACCCGCCCTCAGTATTTCAACATAGGTTCTTTCTATTTTCCCTAAGTGTCAGCTGGTCTGAGAAATAAAGAGAAAGAGTACAAAGAAGAATTTTACAGCTGGGCCACTGGGGGTGACATCACATATCTGTAGGACCAAGATGCCCACCTGAGCTGCAAAACCAGCAAGTTTTTAATAGGGATTTCAAAAGGGGAGGGGGCGTAAGAACAGGGAGTAGGTCACAAAAATCACATGTTTCAAAGGGCAAAAAGGAGAACAAAGATCACATGCTTCTGAGGAAACAGGGCAAGGACAAAATCAGGAACTCCTGATAAGAGTCTATGTTTGGCTGTGCACATATTGTCTTCATAAACAACTTAAACAACAGAAAACAGAGTTCGAGAGCAGAGAACCGGCCTGACCTCAAATTTACCAGGGCAGGGTTTTTTCCCCACCCTAATAAGCCTGAGGGTACTGCAGGAGACCAGGGCGTATTTGAGTCCTTATCTCAATTATATAAGACAGACACTCCCAGAGTGGCCGTTTATAGACCTCCCCCCAGGAATGCAATACTCTTCCTAGAGTATTAGTATCAATATTCCTTGCTAGGAAAAGAATTTAGTGATATCTCACCTACTTGCACGTCCGTTTATAGGCTCTCTGCAAGAAGAAAAATATGGCTCTTTTTGCCTGACCCCACAGGCAGTCAGACCTTATGGTTGTCTTCCCTTGTTTCCTAAAGTCGCTGTTATTCTATTCGTTTTCAAGGTGCACTAATTTCATATTGTTCAAACATACGTTTTACAATCAATTTGTACAGTTAATGCAGTCATCACAGTGGACCTGAAGTGACGTACATTCTCAGCTTATGAAGATAACGGGATTAAGAGACTAAAGTAAGACAGGCGTAAGAAATTATAAGAGTATTATTAGGGAAGTGAGACATGTCCTTGAAATCTTCACAATTTATGTTCCTCTGCCACGGCTCCAGCTGGTCCCTCCGTTCAGGGTCCCTGACTTCCCACAACACTCTTATGATTATTAAACCAATCAATTAAAGTTCTTTTATATTACACACACAACACATATA
Organism: Pongo abelii; assembly: GCF_028885655.2. Classification (NCBI taxonomy): domain Eukaryota; kingdom Metazoa; phylum Chordata; class Mammalia; order Primates; family Hominidae; genus Pongo; species Pongo abelii. Next base: position 78,871,865 of record NC_071994.2, read on the forward strand.
AATACACAGACAGGCAGAAGATAAAGGACTCATTCCCTAAGCCAGGAACTGAAACCTAAACCTGGGCCGCCATTGTGAAAAGAGAAAGCATGGCCACATGGTTACAAGGTCAACCTCCCAAGGACAAGACTGACCAGTTTGCTGGGCAGCCTTGAATAACGAGCCTATAGGTTCCTAGGCACGCATTTTATTCTAAGGTACACCTCTTTATAACAGAACAGTATAGAAAGTCACATAAAGCATACTGGATTCACTACAGTTTAAGACCAGCCTCAGAATTCTTTTTTTGTATTAATCAAAACTTTGCAGAGGAGATAAACAGTGACTTTTACCATTTATTTAACCAGTTTGCACAGCGAGACAGAGGCCGGAGTCTGACTGGTAAGAAATTCTTACCCTTTTGCCGGCATGTCAGGCTTCTGAGTTCTTTCTCCCTGAGTGGCCCTAGCAGCCCTGCTTAACTGTATGCAGACAAACACATTGCTGTGAATTAAGAATATTCACAAATAGTTTACAAATTTTGGAAAAATTAGGCAGAGACAGAAATATGACTCAAATTCTCTTTACGAAAGTATGCCAAACACACTTAACATATCAGGAAGCTTAACTCCAAAAAGCTAGTTTAAGATTAAAAAGCTGGTGCATTCCATTAATTCCTGAAAGCCTGACAAAGGTAGCCTAGGAATTTCAGCTAAATGGAACCAATGATGACTTGCTAGAAACACATAAGAAACAAAATAACTATCCACAGAATCAAATAAAACCCTTCCACTAGAAACTAAAAAAAATTCATGGTGTTATATATGCATGCATACACAAGCAAAGCCCAGAGGGGAATAAACAGCAAACAAATGAAAATTAGAAGCAAAAACAAATAAACAGGAAACCAACCCTGAAGTTTTCCCATTCAATCTACCCTGGAGGCTATGGTGTTACCCAGGGTCCCCAAAAACCCACATGATGAATATTTTATTCCTGATACACAATTCAATATCCTTAAGTTCACCAATATCATCATATATCCTGTGCAATCAAGAAATTCACTGTAGGCACATGACCAATAAGTACTCCAGTGTCAGCACTATCCATGCAAAACAGTAAACATAGTGTGAAGCAATGCAAGCATGGATGTGAAATTTTGCTCCACACTAAATCCAGCTTCATGCTTAACTATATTTAAAAAAGAATTGCCAAACTCTGAATGCATTTCTTTACAATATTCATTTTATTTTAATCAAGACTAAGAGCTTTAACCATAAAAATGTTAATTAGCCAAATGTCTCCAATTCTGTATCAGGATTTAAAGAACATTTTATTATCTAAACATTTCCATGTCTTTCTCCCCTACTTACTAGTTCTTTACTACATTGTTTCATAAATAACCTTTCAAATCTGTAATTTGAACCAACTTTTAGATAACTTCTGAATTAGACAAAATTATTCTTTTCTCACTAATAACATAACCCTTTCTGGCACATTTTGTATAGAGAATTATGTGTTAACTAGAATTCTTATCTTTAGTAACCTAAAACTTTAGTGAGACCCTAAAAAGCAAGAAATCCTGAACCACCAGCTATGGGCATTTATAGACAAGAACAATTCCACAATTTTAGAAACATATTCCCCTATATCATAACCCTTTCTCAATTGGAAATGACTCATATATTCAATGACCATCAAAAATAATCTTAAGATTTTAATTTACGCAAAAAGTTTACCTAAAACATTTATCCCATGTACACGCACTCAATTCCTTCATTTTAAAACAGTTTATCTAGATTACTTCTGTAAGCTGAGATATTGGACACTATCATTTGAAGTTAGTTATTTCCTTGTTAACCATGTTTTTATTCACCAGTGAACATCAGATGCTCACCTAAACCTAAGTAAGAACCTCAAAGTTAAATACATACGTATTTTTGCCAACAACTCAAAAGATTTAGCTAACATTAAGTTACTCTTATTTGTCAAAAAAAGGCACACAAACCAAGATCATTTTGTTTATAGTTTTATATATACAAACTGGGTTTATATATACAGGCTGGGTTTACAGTTTTATAACCTTCTATGCTAAACCCTGACATCTCAAAATATCTAGCAGAGACAAATATAAAATCCAGACAAAAATGTATGCTGACAATTCTGAAGGCATTTCTATTTTTGTTTTACCAATTATTTTAAAGGCAGCTTGTTTTGTGAAGTTAAACTTAAGTCACGTGAACTTAAAAATTACTTGGACTTATTTGCTTAATTTATTAGCGCTCTTTTACTTATAAGCCAATCTGGTAGACACAACATATAACAATAAATTACATACAAACAAACACATCTAAACATGTATACACACACATGAATGAAGATCTAATAGCTTAGAATCCTAGCCATGAGATAGCAATACAAACTCACTGGTTTTACTTTGCCCCAATAGGTAATCCAACGAAGGCTGTGAACCAAAATTTCAGGTAAAGAAGTTTCCCTGGCAGTTTGATTTTTAAAGCCAAACCTCCGCAGACTCCAAAGAATATTGGGGCCAAACAGCACCAAAGGAGAGCATCACAGATTAACCAGGCCCCCTGCTTAGAACAGCAGCACAAAAGCCTGGCCACATGCAACGCCACCCCACTTTCCCAATCAACAGCAAACTTCAGATTCCAAACAACATTGGGGCCAAACGGTATTGCAACTGTGAGAGAAAATTCGTAGGAGGTCCTAGCACTGGGCCTCAGCACTTCTGCCAAGGGCGTCCCCCTTGGAGAGGTTGAGGACCGGAGGATCTCCCGGAGCGTCCCCCTTTGGGGTCCAATCTTAGAGTGTCAGACGTCTCTGACCTTAGGTGGGCACTGGTGTCACTTGCAAGTTTTCCCACCAGAGGCGATGGCCCACTGTGAGCTTTCCTTTTGTCCCAGGATGAAGGCCTCGACTTCTAGCATCCTTATAATTTGATAAGGCCAAGCTTTCCCATGTTTCCTGTTCCATGAGCTTTAATGATAGGAACTGGAGGCTGGGTGGGTTTCTCTGCCCTTAGCCAGTGGAGTAGGGAAGGGAAGAATTTCGCATAAGAAAAGAAGGTTTAAGTCACCTGAAACTCACGTGAGTTTGCCTGAGCTGCACCAAATGTAGGGATCAGGGACCACAACTGGAAAAGATAAAAAATTGTCCTTCAGAGTGGCTCTGGCCAGAAGCCTGCAGTTGCCTCTGTGTTTAGGCACTGCCCACAAAGTGTCCCAAGTTGGAAAGGAAAAGAGAGAGCGAGAGAGAGAGAGAGAGACTCACTTGTATAGAGCAGAAAAGAAAGGGGAAAGGAGAAAAATAAATCCCAAACTTTGGGCTTAGCTCTTGGCTGGTTCACCAAAATATGTTACCAGTTAAAGGTGTACAGGTTCTTGGCGTCTTGAACAAAGAATTGGACAAAACACACAAACAAGGCAAGGAAAGAATGAAGCAACAAATGCAGAGATTTATTGAAAATGAAAGTACACCCCATAGGGGTGTCGACCAAAGGGGCTCAAGAGCCCCATTACAGAGTATTCTGGGTTGAAATATACTCTAGAGGTTTCCATTGGTTACTTGGTGTATGCCCTATGTAAATGGAGAGGATATTTCCTGCAGCTGAAGTGTTTCCATTTGATTTAGTTCTAGGAAGTCCAGTGTGGATCGGCCTTAGGTTCTCTGCCTTTTGCCTCAGAAGAACAGAGGAGCATCAGGGACTGAAAATACCCCTGTGGCTGCCCCCATGCTGGCCCTTAGCAATCAAAGAAATACAGATTTAAATACTAAGGATTTTGTTTTGTTTTATGTCTAGGAGGAGGTCCCTAGCTTGGAGGAGAACAGGCTGTTTTATACCCAGCTCGAGACACAGCATTGGCACAAACCTTGCTGAGGAGCAATTTGGCAATATGTTCCCTATGCCCTAAAAATTGCCTCAGTAATTTCACTTCTGTAATACTCTTCTTAGGAAACAATCATAGATAAGTAAAAGATTTAGCTACAATAATACTTATTTTGCTACTTATAATAGCAAAAATATTGAAGACATTCTAAAGATTCATCAATAGCATGGCTGTTTAAGTAACTTATGTCTCAGGACAGAATATTGGCAACCATTAAAAATTCAGCTGCATGGCCAGGTGAGGTGGCTCACACCTGTAATCCCAGCACTTCGGGAGGTGGAGGCAGGAGGATTGCTTGAGCCTAGGAGTCAGAGACCAACCTGGGCAATACAGTGAGACTCATCTCAAAAAAAGAAGAAGAAAAAGAAAAAAAAAATTAAGCTGCACATAGGCAAAAATTTTTTTAAAAACTTTGATTCCTATCTCACATCTTATATAAAAATTAACTCAAAATGGATCACAGACCTAAATGTAAAACAAAATGTTACAATTTTTAGGAAAAAACAGGAGAAAATCTCTAAGATCAAGGACTAGGCAAAGGGATTTTCAGACTTCAGATCAAAAGCAGACTCCACAAATGAAAAAAATTGATAAACTGGACCTCATCAAAATTTAAAAGTTTGTTTTATAAAAGAACCTGTGAAAAAGATGAAAAATTAAAGTACAGGCTAGGCTAAAATAGTTGCAAACCACACATCCAACAAAGAACCTATATGTAGTATGTATAAAGAATTCTCAAAACTCAGCAGTAAAAAGAACAAAATCTCAATCAGAATATGGGCAAAAAAACATGAACAGACATTTCACCAAATAAAATATACAAAAGGCAAATAAGCACATTAAAAGATGTTCCACATAATTGGCCATCAGTGAAATGCGAATTAAAACCACAATGATATAACACTACATACCTACCATAGTGGCTAAAATAAAAAATAGTGACAACACCAAATGCTGGCAAGAATGTGGAGAAAGTGGATCACTTGTGCATAGCTGGTGGGAATGCAAAAGGACATAGCCATTCTGGAAAACAGTCTTTTAATTTGTTATAAAACTAAACAATACACTCATCATACAACCCAGCAATCACACTCTTAGGCATTCATCCCAGAGAAATGAAGACATATTCACATGAAACCTGGACACAAACCTTCATAATAATCATCTGTAGTAGTCAAAAAGGGGAACAACGCTGATGCTCTCCAACAGGTGAAAGGTATAGAAACCATAGTATATCCATACTATAAAATCCTGCATAGCAATATAAAGGAACACATTATTGACACTTGTAAAGGTTTCAAAGGAATTATGAAAGATATCCAATCCCAAAATGTTATTTATTATATGATTCTAATAATATATAATATATTAACACTAATATTATATAATATTATATATTAATGTTATATGTTATATATTAATCGTATATAATATTATTGATAATCAATATAATAATATTGCAATAATGTTAAGATTATGTAGAATATATAATATTCTTGGAATCATATAGCATGTAACAAAAAATAGTATGTATGTAATCAAACGAATACACACTTTAGTGTATTTCTTGCATTATAGTGTAATCAAAGAAATACACTATACTATCTTTATACACTATAAGAATGGTATGTAACATTCCAATCATACATACTATATAATTTCAAGAATATATAATATTCTTTAATTTTTTTTTTTACTCAGGGTCTTGTTCTGTCACTCAGGCTGGAGTACAGTGGCGCGATCTCCGCTCACTGCAGCCTCCACCCCTCCCCCCATATCTGCTGATATGACTAGTCCTGCCTGGACACTGCAGGGACACACGACACCCATCCCCCTTTCAGGAGAAGGAGGTGGGAGGGAGACATAGGAGGCATCTCAGTGCCAAGCCTCCTTAGCGTGCACACACACACAGAGGAGCCTGCGTGTATTCATCCACACACCTCACTGCCCAGGAACGACTTCCAGGGTTCCCAAATCCCTCATATCCCACCAGGAATTTCAGCTCTGCTCTTGTAGCCCTAAGGGAAATGAGTCAGTGGGAGGAGCTGAGGAAAACAAAGAGAGGAAGGAAGGAGGCAGTTCCGGGTTTCCCACAGGAGTTCTGAGGTGACTTTATGAGAGTCACTTTTCCTCTTGAAACCTCAGCTTCCTCATTTGCCAATCAGGGTGTGGGTCCCTATCCTAAACCACACTGGGGCCACCATGAGAATCCAGTAAGATCAGGAATAGAAAAGAGTTTAGAAAAATCAGGGACCTGGGTCAGATAGCAGAGGGTGGTACAGGGGCTATTGCTGTATAAAGTGGTCTGAGATCTTCCTTCCTTCCCTTCTCATTCATTCATTCATTCATTCATGCCTTCTCTCTTGGCCAAGCCCTTAACCAGGCAGTAGAGATGGAGAGATGAATCAGCCAGGGTATTACCCTCAGGAGTATCCGTGGTGGTAGTGATGTGGGGTGGGGAAGGGAGAAATGGAATCAACTCAGTCTGCAGAACACAAGGAAGGCTTCATGGAGGAAGTGACCTGGGGCTGGGATTTGAAGAAGTAATAAGAGTTTGCCCTGATGCACAAGATGGGGAAGGGCGTAGCAGACTTACAAAGCAAAGGCATAGACATGAAAAAGCACCTCCCCCTCTCAGTGCATGACAGATTCCAGGAAGAGCTTTCTAAAGATACGCGCAAAGAGGGAGAAAGACTTCTAGGAAAAGAAGGGCATGTGAAGGGGCCAGCTTTGTTTGGAATGCTCTGGCAAGTCAGCATTATGTGGTGAATGGAGGGGCTGGAATACAAGGCCTTTTGGGTTTTCTTAGGTCTAAGCTCTGAGTTAACCCTGATTAGAAAGAAAACATAAGGTTTCTATGCCTCTGCACCCAAGAAGCAATGCCACATCTGAGGACTAAAGAAAAATCTCGAGCTAGGCACAGTGGCACACACCTGTAATCCCAGCACTTTGGCAAGCTGCAGTGGGAGCATTGCTTGAGCCCAGGAGTTCGAGACTAGCCTGGGCAACATAAGGAGACTCTGTCTCTAACAAAAAGAAAAAAAAAATTCGCCAGGTGTGGTGGCACATGCCTGTAGTCCCAGCTACTCAGGAGGCTAAGGTGTAAGGATTGCTTGAGCCTGGGAGGTTGAGGCTGCAGTGAACCATGATGGCACCACTGCACTCCAGCCTGGGTGACAGAACGATGCCCTGTCTCAAAAAAAAAAAAAAAAAAAAAAAGGAAAAGAAAAGAAAAGAAAAATATTGAGCCAGGGTCACGCTATTACCAAACTCATAAGTGAGGTTTGCATGCTCTGGCAGGCAACCTCAAACACCCACAGCCTCTCTTGCCAGGGGCCTGAGGGCATTTGTCTTCCCATAATTAAGTCTTAGCATCCCATTCTGAGTTTTTCCAGGGAGGGCCTGGGCCCCAGGCCTTCAGCCTGAGTAAAAACCTGTTAAAGCATGTGTGGGCTGGGTGTGGGCTATGTGGAAGGGCCAAGATGAAATGGCCAGCCCCTGCACTCCCAGCAGAAGAGGCAGCCCAGCCAGCATCCTGACCTCTGAGGACTCCCAACTAGCACCCAGTGATACAGAGGTCTTTTCTCCTTCTGATGCCTATAATCAATTTCTCCCTAATTCCCCTGGGATCTGCCCCCTGAAAACACAGGTCCAGTCATCCCCGTTAAGCACTGGTCTCCTCCTCTGCCAAGACTGGGAGCTTTTGGCTTCTTTCTCTGCCCTCAAGGACAGTAGCTGAGTAAACTGAATATTATCCTGGTTCAAGCTGACTCAGAATGGAGAGGAAGAGGAATTTGGAGGGTAATCTCTAGGAGCCCAGGCCTTTGTGATGGTCTAGAGATAGTGGCTGAGGTCTGAGCTGGGCTGAGGACCTGGATAGGAAGAGAGAGCACAAGACTCTGTGACTGATTGAATATGGGGGTGAGAGATAGGGAGGGGTGCAGACCAAAAGTAAAATTCTAAGCCCCCCAACTGACTGAATGGACCCCCATCTTGGCCAAGGGGATCTCCCAAAAACCTGAAAAACTAGTACAGGCCATGACAGGAAGAGGAAGTCCAACATGTCTCCTTATAACCACTTCCTTTGGAGTTTAGGCACAGCTGACCAATGTCTATATTAAAACAGAGATCATAAGACTGACAAAACAGACTATTTGTAGCAATAAGATACCAAATTCCAACCTAGCTCTAGTATAGCATCACATGATGGATAGCAGGCCCTGAAAGAAATCTAAGTATTTTAGCCCAAAATATATCTCTTTGACATATCCTGAAATGACCCTGCGAAGCTGGTCTCTTGCTGGGGAAATGTGCATTCTGTAGATAATCTCCTTCCCTTAAGTGGGTCTTTTCCAGGGAGTCTAACACCCTTTAAGTTTCCATAAGAGACATTTACCATCTACTGCTTACTTAGAGGCTTTGTCTATATAACAAGAACATAGCAAGAACCTTGGCTTCCAGTCCCCTTATCTCAACGCACACCTCTCTTTCTGCTGACTCAATTCTTTAGGAAAAGATCAACTCTTTCAACCAATTGCCAATCAGGAAATCTTTAAATCCACCTATGACCTGTAACCCCCCAGCTTAGAGATGTCCTACCTTTCTGGGCTGAATCAATGTATACCTTACAAGTATCAATTTATGTCTTTGTAACTTCTGTCTCCCTAAAATGTGTAATATAAAACTAAGCTGTAACCCAACCACCTTAGGCACGTGTTCTCAGGACTTCCTGAGGCTGTGTCATGGGTCATGGTCCTTAACCTAGGCAAAATAAACCTCTCAGTTGATTGAGACCTGTCTCAGATACGTTTTGATTTTCAGGGGTCAGGGTGAACTCCAGAATTCTGGCTTGGCTGACATGTAGGCTGTAGAAACACAGAAGAATAAATCAGGGAAGAGGGATATAAAATAAGTCAGGAAATAAGCAGGAAATGCCCATCATCTCTTTTAAAAATTCACCTTTTGCATAGTAGAAAAAGAATTATAAATAAAGTGCCAATAGAAGGCTGGGCTTGGTGGCTCACACCTTTAATCCCAGCACTTTGAGAGGCCAAGGTGGGCCTCTCACTTGAGGTCAGGAGCTCAAGACCAGCCTGGCCAACATGGTGAAACCCTGTCTCTTCTAAAGATACAAAAATTAGCCAGGTGTGGTGGCACGTGACTGTAGTCCCACCTACTTGGGAAGCTGAGGCATGAGAATCACTTGAACCTGGGAGGCAGAGGTTGCAGTGAGCCGAGATCATGCCACTGCACTCCAGCCTGGGTGACAGAGGAAGATCCTGTCTCAAAAAAAAAAAGAGTCAGTAGAGAGATAAGTATACTGTTAGATCCATACTAGGCAATGCTATGAAATATAAGATATGGAGAAATAGTCATAATAAGTTATGTTTTGAAAGTGAGTCATAAAGGATGGCAGAATAATCCTACATTTGTAAAGATGTATATGTCTATATATGAATTTTAAAAAACTGAAATAATAAAGACCAAAATGTTAAAAGGAATCACTGGGGATTTTTACCATCACCTTTGTGTATTTTCCTCATTCTTTGCTAAAAAGTAACAACAATCGTTACTTATCTATGTCCTCTGTGAGGAAGAAGATATGGAGTCTGAGCTGACAGTCACAATGACAAAGGGTCTGAAGGTCCTCCTGCCCCCAGTGTGTCCCCATCCCGCATGTTCTGTCATGTCAGGAAGCTGCCCCTTGGGCCCGAGCAGCAGCTGAATATCCCTGTCTCTAGATTCTGAGAGGCACAGTCTCACTTGATTCTTGGGTTTTGGTTCAGACAAGACAGAGGCCAGCAAAAGATTGCATCAGGACCTCTGGCCTAGGATGGCCCAGGGAGCTCACTGCTGCTACAGTGAGGGCAACCTGCCAAGGCCAAGAGTCTGTAAGAAGAAAAGGACAAAGTGAAGGTGATGTTGAGCTGGCCCAGGAGCACATGGCAGATGTTCAGTAAAAACCTATTGAATGACTGAGTTAATTAATGAAGGGGGGAGATCAACTTAAAATCTTTTGCATATATTGGGAATTATTGTTTCAAACAATGAGTGAATTCAACAGAATTATAAGGAAATTCAATTCAACATTAAATGGCAGTCATAGAATATCAGCTGCCCCAGATCAGCTCAGATCCTAGTAAGATCCAGTGACAAGAGATAGCTCTGGCCCTTCAAGGTCCAGCTGAATTCTCTCTGTCCCCATGGCAGGGTCCAGTCTATGGTGGCAGCTTGGTTACATTTCATTAAAGTGAAGAGAAGGGGATAGAACCAGGGCCCTCACTCGCTGTGTCTTGTCTCTCCCCTGAGCTCCTATTTACATTTCCCTACAGAAGTCCTATGTACATGGGGTATCCTTGGCCACAATTGAAACTCGCAAAAAGGCCCAGACCTCTTCCCAGTGAGAGTGTCGTTAATGCACTCTAATTCCAGAATGACAGCCCACTGGTATTTTTTTTCTTCCTTTCCTGAAAACCTATTAATGTAGGAGCATCTAGGGGATTTCAAAGTCGGTTATGAGCTCGACAGCTTCTCCAGCTGCTCTGCCTAGGGAACTCTTGGGCATTCAGTGGGATTTAATGGGCTTATGGGAGCCTTCCAAGAAACTCCATGCTAGACTAACTCCCATTTAATCACTCTGACATCTCCTGAGCAGATGTCATTGCTATTTTCTGTCACTTACCCTTCATCCTGCCTTGCTCTGGCCCAGTCGCTGTGGTTTCTGCTCTCCAGCATTGGCGGAGGTCTAAGAATCCAACCCTGAGTCATGGATTCACGGAAGGTCAGAGCTGGAGTGGCCTTACAAGAGCAGTGGGTCCAATCCCCTCATGTGCAAATTCATTTCTTTTCATCCATCATTACTGTGCTGCTTCTCTGTGCCAGACTCTGTGCCAGACTGTAGGGGCACAGATGGCACCCCTCAATCTCCCCAACAGCCCTTGAAGAATTTGCTCACAGTCAAGTAGTAGAGACAGATTGAAACTTACTAAATTCACTCAGTAGGGCGAGGCTTTGTTGGAGGGCTGTATAAAGTCCAGGAGCAGGCAGCCTGGGACAGAGGAGGAAATGGCCAGTTCGACTTGGTGAGGTGGAAGAAGGCACCATAGAGAAACAAACATTTCCAGCAAACACAGAGTGACCTAACGGTAAGGAGTGTGGGCTCTGGAGTCAGACTGACTGAGTCTGAATTCACCCCTAACCAGCTGTGAGACCCTGGTTGAGTTCTCCATCCTCTCTCAACTCAGCCTCCTCATCTGTAAAAGTCACAGACACCTGTGAGCAGGACTGTCACATGCAGTCTGTGGCAAGGGGCTCCTTCTCAGGAGGTGCCCTTCACCACCGAGAGTTTCTTATGACAATTCTCCAGTGGATGAAAGTGAGGTGCTTGTTTTCTCAAATGTTAGGACAATGTGCGTCTGCTGGAAGTGTCTTGAAGAAGGGTGCATTTTTCTAATTTGCACGGAGGCATCAAGTGGGCTACAGGTGGCCCAGTACTCATGTTTCTTTACCTCTTTCTCCTTTCAAAAGTGAAACTTCTTTCACCAGGCTGGGGTCGGAGGAGGTTCAGTCTTTCTGCTTCTCCTGCACCGTCCCCCCGGAAGCACTCCCTGCTGTCCAAGGCCGCTGCCTACTGGCTCTAGCTCTCTCCTAGGGACCTGGGCTGCGGGCCCTTCTCCGCAGAATCCCTGGAGGAGGCAGGAGGGAGCAGGGCTCCTTTCCTTACCGCTCCATCCCTTTGGTTCCCTCTGAGATGACACAGCCAGCTGGGCAGGGGATGAACCTTTCTTCACAGGGTATTGGTACGATCATAAGAGGAGCTACAATGTCCAAGAGGAAGATGAAAGCTCATACTCTCCTGACATTTCCCAGGTACAGAAGGGAGCAGTCCCCTCAGGGCATGCCCCGGTTTCCACCCTCCCTTCCTCACCCTGACAATCACAGCTCTCTTCCCCCAAGAGAGGGAGCCTTGGCCGGGCACAGTGGCTCACGCCTGTAATCCCAGCACTTTGGGAGGCCGAGACAGGAGGATCACCTGAGGTTGGGAGTTCGAGACCAGCCTGACCAACATGGAGAAACTCTGTCTCTACTAAAAGTACAAAATTAGCTGGGCGTGTTGGCGCATGCCTGTAATTCTAGCTACTGTGGAGGCTGAGGCAGGTGAATTGCTTGAACCCAGGAGGTGGAGGTTGCTGTAAGCCAAGATCATGCCATTGCACTCCAGCTTGGGCAACAAGAGCAAAACTCTGTCTCAGAAAAGAGAGGGAGCCTCCTTTTCTCGAGCCCGTCCTCTGGCCTCTACTCCAGTCCCACTGAAAACCAGTTCCTACATAGGGTGAGGGTCTCACTGGACCCATTTCCCCCAGCACATTTCTCTGAGCAATGCCCTGCTCCTCAGCTGGTGGGCTCATCAGGGCTGTCACACGGTGCCCCAACTCTGTTTGGGGTGTGTGGGGTGTGAGGTGTTTGTATGTGGATGGTGTGTGGTGTGGTGTGTGTTTGTGGTTTGTGAGGTGTGTGTGTGTGCTGTGGTGTGGGAGGGCTGTGAGGTGTGGTCATGTGTATGGTGTGGTGTGGTGTGGGGGTTTGTGGTCCTGTGTATGGTGTGGTGTGTGTGAGGGGTGTGGTATGTGTATAAGTGTGGTGTATGTGTGTATGATGGTGTGTGTGAGTGTGGTGTATGTGTGTATGATGGTGTGTGTGTGGGTGTGGTGTATGTGTATTGTTTGGTGTAAGTGTGGTGTGTGTGTGGAGTGGTGGTGTGTGTGAGGGTGTGATTATGTGTATGGTGTGGTGTGTGTAGTGTATGTGTGTGGTATGTGTGTGGTGTGTGAGAGGTGGGCGTGTGTGTATGGTGTGGTATGGGGAGTTGTGGTCCTGTGTATAATGTGGTGTGTGTGAGTGTGGTGTATGTGTGTGTGGTGTGGTGTGGTGTGTGTGAGGGATGTGGTTATGTGTATGGTGTGGCATGTGTGTGAGTGTGGTGTATGTGTGTGGTGGTGTATGTGTAAGTGTGGTATATGTATTGGGTGATGTGTGTATAAGTGTAGTGTATATGTGTGTAGTGTGTGTGGTGCGGTGTGGGGTGTGAGAGTGGTGTATGTGTGTGTTGTGTGTGAGTAAGTTTGGTGTGTGCATATGGTGTGATATGTGTGTGACTGTGGTGTATGTGTGTGTGGTGTGTGTGTGTGTTGGGAGGGCTGTAGGCAGGTAGGGGAAGGAAGGTGTGTTTTTCACATTACAGATCAAAATGATAAAAGTGTTTATCTCTGGGTGGTGGAGTTATAGCTGGTTTTTTTTTGCCTTATCTCTTTTTTTCTACTAGGAACATGTATGACTTATGTAATAAATCTTAAAAAGGAATTCACTGTATTCCACTGTCATCCATCTTGAGTCTCTCAGTCCCATCAAATCCCATGAACACTCAGTATCCTAGCCTGATGTGTTGTGGGAGAGGACTCACGGGCAATTTCCAGAAATGGAGCTGTTTGGAGGAACTGTCTAGAGACACCGGCCCCACCCTACTCTGGCATCCAGGCCTTGCCCAGATGGCCTCGTAGGGCCTTGGCAGGGCCTGAGCATCTGATTTGCAGGTTTCCAGGCAGCTTTGGAGCTGGATCCTGGCCAAGGTAGGGGAACAGGTAGAGGGCCCAGCTCTGGAGACAGGCCTGCTGAGAGCCAGGATGGCACCAGAGAAGTTCCCCTCACCACCCCAGAGAGCTGCCACAGCTCCTCACCTCCAACACTCGCATGTCCTCCTTGTGTTGTTTCTTGAAATTGGGATGTATCTGGTATTGTCAGTTACTGAGGTGAAGTTTCTTGTATTTCCAAAAGCCTCTTGTTAAATCTGCAAGTTACACACAGAATGGAGCACAGCGACTGGCCCATGGTATTTGTCACTAATAAATATTTGTTAATAAATAAATACAATATGAAAATGAAAAACATAGTATCTACCTTTCTGTAAGAGCAACGTGCCTCCTACCCTCACCCCAAAGTAAGTGATGCATCTCCCTTGGGCTTGGTTAGTTTGGCACCGTCCCCCTGAGCACAGTTGTCCCTGGGTGGGTTGACACCCAGGGACTTCTTGGGAACCATAAGAAGTGCAAAGCTAATAAGGAGCCCTGGGGACCTTGCAGAGATACTGTGACCTGTGAGCTCTGCCTTGGGGCCAGGCATTCTCCCTCATTTCTTTATACACCAGCCCTCCCCAAGCATTTCCCCAGAAGCAGGAGCAAGTTCCTAGTACAAAGTTGATGCTCAGTGCTGGGTTCTAGTCATGACCTTCTCCTCCCAACTATGGCATATGGAGATTCCTGCCCAGAGCAAAGCTTTTCCTTCAGGGAACACCCATGCCCACAGCAGGTGAGGGATTAAAGTGAGCAGCTAAGGTGAAGGTGAAGCCAGATGTTAACATAAAGCACCAGCCACCTCCTGCGCCTTACTCAAGGGCAAAGGAAGGGCAATATTTAAAGGAATATTAGATTGAAATCTTACAAGTGTAAAAAAAATTCAATCTATGTTAAATGTATTTTATTTTATTTATTTATTTTTATTATTATACTTTAAGTTCCAGGGCACATGTGCACAGCGTGCAGGTTTGTTACATATGTATACATGTGCCATGTTGGTGTGCTGCACCCATTAACTCGTCATTTAACATTAGGTATATCTCCTAATGCTATCCGTCCCCCCTCCCCCCACCCCACAACAGGACCCGGTGTGTGATGTTCCCCTTCCTGTGTCCAAGTGTTCTCATTGTTCAATTCCCACCTATGAGTGAGAACATGCAGTGTTTGGTTTTTTGTCCTTGCGATAGTTTGCTGAGAATGATGGTTTCCAGCTTCATCCATGTCCCTACAAAGGACATGAACTCATCATTTTTTATGGCTGCATAGTATTCCATGGTGTATATGTGCCACATTTTCTTAATCCAGTCTATCATTGATGGACATTTGGGTTGGTTCCAAGTCTTTGCTATTGTGAATAGTGCTGCAGTAAACATACGTGTGCTTGTGTCTTTATAGCAGCATGATTTATAATCCTTTGGGTATATACTCAGTAATGGGATGGCTGGGTCAAATGGTATTTCTAGTTCTAGATCCTTGAGGAATCGCCACATTGTCTTCCACAATGGTTGAACGAGTTTACAGTCTCACTGACAGTGTAAAAGTGTTCCTATTTCTCCATATCCTCTCTAGCACCTGTTGTTTCCTGACTTTTTAATGATCGCCATTCTAACTGGTGTGAGATGGCATCTCATTGTGGTTTTGATTTGCATTTCTCTGACGGCCAGTGATGATGAGCATTTTTTCATGTATCTGTTGGCTGCATAAATGTCTTCTTTTGAGAAGTGTCTGTTCATATCCTTCGCCCACTTTTTGATGGGGTTGTTTGTTTTTTTCTTGTAAATTTGTTTGAGTTCTTTGTAGACTCTGGATATTAGCCCTTTGTCAGATGAGTAGATTGCAAAAATTTTCTCCCATTCTGTAGATTGCCTGCTCATTCCGATGGTCGTTTCTTTTGCTGTGCAGAAGCTCTTTAGTTTAATTAGATCCCATTTGTCAATTTTGGCTTTTGTTGCCATTGCTTTTGGTGCTTTAGACATGAAGTCCTTGCCCATGCCTATGTCCTGAATGGTATTGCCTAGGTTTTCTTCTAGGATTTTTATGGTTTTAGGTCTAACATTTAAGTCTTCAACCCATCTTAAATTAATTTTTGTATAAGGTGTAAGGAAGGGATCCAGTTTCAGCTTTCTACATATGGCTAGCCAGTTTTCCCAGCACCATTTATTAAATAGGGAATCCTTTCCCCATTTCTTGTTTTTCTCAGGTTTGTCAAAGATCAGATGGTTGTAGATGTGTGGTATTATTTCTGAGGGCTCTGTTCTGTTCCATTGGTTTATATCTCTGTTTTGGTACCAGTACCATGCTGTTTTGGTTACTGTAGCCTTGTAGTATACTTTGAAGTCAGGTAGCATGATGCCTCCAGCTTTGGTCTTTTGGCTTAGGATTGTCTTGGCAATGTGGGCTCTCTTTTGGTTCCATATGAACTTTAAAGTTTTTTCCAATTCTGTGAAGAAAGTCATTGGTAGCTTGATGGGGATGGCATTGAATCTATAAATTACCTTGGGCAGTATGGCCATTTTCATGATATTGATTCTTCCTATCCATGAGCATGGAATATTCTTCCATTTGCTTGTGTCCTCTTTTATTTCGTTGAGCAGTGGTTTGTAGTTCTCCTTGAAGAGGTCCTTCACATCCCTTGTAAGTTGGATTCTTAGGTATTTTACTCTTTTTGAAGCAATTGTGAATGGGAGTTCACTCATGATTTGGCTCTCTGTTTGTCTGTTATTGGTGTATAAGAATGCTTGTGATTTTTGCACATTGATTTTGTATCCTGAGACTTTGCTGAAGTTGCTTACCAGCTTAAGGAGATTTTGGGCTGAGACAATGGGGTTTTCTAGATATACAATCATGTCATCTGCAAACAGGGATAATTTGACTTCCTCTTTTCCTAATTGAATACCCTTTATTTCTTTCTCTTGCCTGATTGCCCTGGCCAGAACTTCCAACACTATGTTAAATCAGAGTGGTGAGAGAGGGCATCCCTGTCTTGTGCCAGTTTTCAAAGGGAATGCTTCCAGTTTTTGCCCATTCAGTATGATATTGGCTGTGGGTTTGTCATAAATAGCTCTTATTATTTTGAGATACATTCCATCAATACCTAATTTATTGAGAGTTTTTAGCATGAAGGGCTGTTGAGTTTTGTCAAAGGCCTTTTCTGCATCTATTGAGATAATCATGTGGTTTTTGTCTTTGGTTCTGTTTATATGCTGGATTACGTTTATTGATTTGCATATGTTGAACCAGCCTTGCATCCCAGGGATGAAGCCCACTTGATCATGGTGGATAAGCTTTTTGATGTGCTGCTGGATTTGGTTTGCCAGTATTTTATTCGGGATTTTTGCATCAATGTTCATCAGGGATATTGGTCTAAAATTCTCTTTTTTTGTTGTGTCTCTGCCAGGCTTTGGTATCAGGATGATGCTGGCCTCATAAAATGAGTTAGGGAGGATTCCCTCTTTTTCTATTGATTGGAATAGTTTCAGAAGGAATGGTACCAGCTCCTCCTTGTACCTCTGGTAGAATTTGGCTGTGAATCCATCTGGTCCTGGACTTTTTTTGGTTGGCAAGCTATTAATTGTTGCCTCAATTTCAGAGCCTGTTATTGGTCTATTCAGAGATTCAACTTCTTCCTGGTTTAGTCTTGGGAGGGTGTATGTGTCCCTGTACCTCAGTTGGAAATGGAGAAATCACCCGTCTTCTGCATTGCTCACGCTGGAAGTTGTAGACTGAAGCTGTTCCTATTCCGCCATCTTGGAACCACCCCCTAAATGTATTTTATTTTTGTGCAGACAGGGTCTCACTATGTTGCCGAGGCTGGTCTCCAACCCCTGGGCTCAAGTGATCCTCCCTCCTTGGCCTCTGAAAGTGCTGGGATTACAGGTGTGAGCCATCTCACCCAGCTGACAATTCATTCTAGATGTTGGGTATTCACTATAACAAAATTAACCACTTTGAATGATTGTCCTTCTGCGTCAGAAGCAAGTAACTGAGTGTCCAAAGGCGTGTGGCAATGAGCTCCGTGGTCTCTAAGGGGTTCTGTTGGTGGACTGGGCACCTCTGCCCCCATTCTCTAGCTGCTGTTATCCCCTCACTACCACTTCCATCAAGTGCAGGTGGACAGGAAAGACAAGAAGCAGATAAGGCCTAATTTGACTGCTGCAGGCAGAGCTTGGCACTGGGGCCCTCTTCAAGATCGCTATGTGGTTATTGGCATTTGCCTTGCATGAAGGTCCCTGGGCCCCCACAGCCCTTCCCTGTCACTGGAGTTCTCCCACCTATGGTCCCTTGACTTGGCTTTGGCTTCTCTGGCTGGGTGCTCTGCCTCATCCCTCAGCCCAGCTCTTATCTGTTCCTTCTGAGGGGTCATCTTCCCTTCTAGGAGTCCTCTTGAACTGTGTTGTGACCATTTTAATTCTGCTCCCTGCCATGGAGATCCATCTGGGCCGTGGAAATCCCCAGGCATCCTTGCCCAGCCAGACTCTAGGCCATTCCCAAAGTACCCCATCTCGTGACCAGCCCCTATACCCGCTAAATGTCAAGGCACGCAGGCTACGTTCTCTGGATGGTTCACTGGGAGCCCACCTCAGTTGGCCTAGGTAAAAAAGAAGCTCCCCTTCTCCCCTCCTCATGTGGGGGTCAGGACAAGGCACGGGCAGGCAGAGCAGTGAACAATACAGTCCACTTCCCAATGAAAAGCCTCACCACTCCCTTCTTAATCCACCCAATCCTCAGCCTTCTTTTTTTTTTTTTTTTTTTTTTTTTAGAGCAAGTCTCACTCTATAGCCCAGGCTGGAGTACAGTGGCGCCATCTTGCCATCTTGGCTCGCTGCAAGCTCCACCTCCCAGGCTCAAGTGATTCTCATGCCTTAGCCTCCCAAGTAGCTGGGATTACAGGCATGTTGGCCAGGTTGGTCTCGAACTCCTGACCTCAGGTGATCCACTGCCTTAGCCTCCCAAAGTGCTGGGATTACAGCCCAGCCCAAATTCTCAGCCTTCTCCCTTCCCAGTGGGGCTTTAGTCTCCGAGGTTAACCTGTGGAGGTTGTCTTGCTTTTGGTCTCTGGTGCCAATGCAGACACTCTGAGCCAAACATAAAATTGTTTCAGCCCTCATCTCCCCCTTAGATTCACATGGAGTTGGTCTGATGTGGCTTCAGACCCTGGCCCTTTGCTTAACAAGTCTCATGTCCTTCAGCAAGCTGCTGAACTTCTGTTGGGCTCAGATTCCTCACCTGCAAGTTGGGTTTCAAAATCCTGTTTCACAGAGTCTGGGAGAAGTTTGGAGAGAGAATATTGCAGAGCATTTGGCACGGTGCCTGGCTTATATAAATGCTCACCAAATAGGACTCATTACTCTTATGGTCCTGCTGAGATGTCGGCTTGCTGCTCTTGGCCAGGGAGACATTCAGGTTTTCAAGGGCTTTTCTGCAGTGTGATAACCTCATCCATTATGCTAGGAGTTGCTATTTGGTTCCCTGAGGTGTGGTGGGGAAAGACCACAGGTGTTATCTTCATTCAGGGCCAGGTTTCCATCCTGCCCTGTTGCTTCTCTCTGAGATCCGCGTTCCTCTCCTGAAAAGACAGGATAACATCAAACTGCCTCAGAAATAAGCACTCCTTGGCCTCACCAGGCTGTTGTGAGAAGGAAATTAGGGGACATATGGCATATGTCTGGCACAAAGCTTGCAGCCTGGGGGCCCTCAGCAGTTGTTAATCCCTTCCCCTTGTCCCATGGAGTGCTGGGAATGGCATCTGCCTTCTACATGTCTTAATCTACAAAACTGTTGTAACAGTTGAAGGAATGAGTGTGCAGGTATGTGTGCTGTAAAGGGTGATGCACTGTGAAGGGAAAGTGGGCTCTGATCATTGGCAGGAAAAAAGGAGAGGCCAGAGGTTCTGTGAAAACTTCCTGAAGAAGCAGCCCATCCCCAAGGAAGATTCCTAAGTCTGATCTCCCAAAATGTGTGTTTCTTTTGTGGGAATAGCTCCCACCCAATTGGTAAAGAGAGCCACGGTGTCCATATTATATGGAAGTCATGTTGGTTCACATGCAATATTTTCCAGCAAGTTCATGTTTTGAAGCAATCAGAAGCAAACTTTCTCTTAATAAAGAAGGAAGTATGAAGACCTTATAAAAACATTGAAAATCCTGCAAAAGCACTTTTCACTGGTGGAAGAAGCTGCTGATTTAGTGTCTTTAAGAACCCAGTATCAGCTGGGCATGGTGGCTCACGCCTGTAATCTCAGCACTTTGGGAGACCGAAGCAGGAGGATCGCTTGAGCCCGGGAGTTTGTGACCAGCCTGGGCAACATAGTGAGACCCCGTCTCTACAAAAAGGTTTTTTTTAATTGAAAAAAAAAAAAGAACACACTACCCTTTCCACTATGTTAGGCTCTTTGGGGAAGTGAAGAGTACAGATGAAGACGCTGTGGAGAGACTTCCTCTTGTATTTAAGAAAAAAAAAGTTTAGTTTTTTAAGAAATCTAAACTTTAGATCATATTTTTCACTTTGATGAATCCAATTTCCATTACAAATGTATGCCATAAAGGTCCCACATCTGGGAGAAAGTACAAAAACCAAACATTTAAAGCTGCCAGGATGAAGTGACTATGATGCTGGGTGCAAATGCTGGTGATTTAACCCTGAGGCTGTTTTACTAGAATTGGTGCTGTTTTTGTTAGAGCTGTGCTTACAAAGACCATGCGTTTTAAATGATCTGCTCCAAACTTTGTTGTTGTTGTTGTTAAGCCCTATAATTTTTACATCATAGCATTTTGCAAAAGGATTTTGTTTTGCTTTGTTTTGTTTTGTTTTCAGGATGATATATATGGTGTTGAGACAAAAATGCATCCATCAGGAGCCCCTGGGCAAATCTGAATTTCCCAAATTTCTAAGATGCAAGACTAAAGTACTTTGGGGCTAGTTCATTTCTCCGCAACCACAAGTTTTCCATTGAAAGCCATGTTACCAGGAGAAGAAAATACTTTTTACATAGAAAATATGAAATTAACATGTCCCCTCCTCCAGAAAGTGCTCACTGCAGGTTTCTACCAGACTGGGTTGGAGGATCCTTCAGCTTTCTGCATTTGTGTCTGTCTTGGCTCAGCCCACTTTGTATCATGTGGTCTTTGCCCCATGTCCATGTCTGTTCCTACTCCCTTGATATGGCTTGATATTTTGTCCCTTCCAAATCTCATGTCGAAACAAGACCTGCAATGTTCAAGGTGGTCCCAGTGGGAGGTGTTTTGCTCATGGAGGTGGATCCCTCATGAATGGCTTGGTGCCATCCCCACAGTAATAAGTTCACACGAGATCTGGCTGCTAAAAAGAGTCTGGTGACTTCCTCCTCTCTCTCTTTTTAATTTTTTTGAAACAGGGTGTCCCTCTGTCACCCAGGCGAGAGTGCAGTAGCATGAACATGGCCCACTGCAGCCTTGAACTCCCAGGCTTACTTCCTAAGTAACTGGAACCATGGGCACATGCCACCACACTAGGCTAATTTTTTTTTCCTTCTTTTTTTTTGGGGGGTAGAGATGGAGTCTCACTGTGTTTCCCAGGCTGGTCTTGAATGCTTAGGCTCAAGCAATCCACCTGCTTTGGCCTCCCAAAGTGCCAGGATTACAGGCATGAGCCACTGTGCCCAGCCCTCCTCTCTGTCTTGTCCCTCTCTTGCCATGGGGCACACAGGCTGCCCTTTGCCTTCTGCCATGATTGTAAGCTTCCTGAGGTCTCACCAGGAGCAGATGATGCCATGCTTCCTGTACATCCCCCGGAACCATAGGCCAAATAAACCTCTTTTCTTTATAAATTACCCGGTCTCAGGTATTTCTTTACAGGAACACAAATGGACTAACACATCCTTGTCGACCTAAGGAAAGAGGCTGAGGCAAAATTTATGTAGAGAGTTTATTCAGGCCAAGGCTCAGGACAGTTGCCCAGGACACACTTCCAAGTTGCCTTGGGGAGTTCTCTGTTCCATCTTTGTTATAAGCAGGCTTTAAAGGCACAAGGGGACAAGAAACAGGCTGATACAAAGTTGCTTGACAAGGGCTAGTGCGGCTCATGCCTGTAATCTCAGCACTTTGGGAGGCCAGGAGGGCAGATCACTTGAGATCAGAAGTTTGAGATCAGTCTGACCGACATGGCAAAACTCTGTCTTTACTAAAAATACAAAATTTGCCGGGCATGATAGTGTGCACTGGTAATCAAGCTACTCGGGAGGCTGAGGCAGGAGGATCACTAGAGCCTGGGAGGCAAAGGTTGTAGTGAGCTGAGATCTCCAGCCTGGGTGACAGAACAAGACTCTTACTCAAAAAACCAAACAAAACAAAACAGAACAAAAAACAGCAAAACAAAGTTGCTTGACAGGGATTCTCACTGGTTTATAGAAATAACATTGATTAGTGATTGGCTCTAACTGTTGAACTATAGGGTACGAGTTATGGTGTCCAGTGTATGGCATTTTATGGCTACTTGGCATCAGTGAGTCTAGAGCCCATGTAGCAAGTGGCTTCGAGAGCTAAGTATTTAGCTCAAGGGGGTGGTGAAATGTAACTGCTGTCATATGGTGCCACATTTCAGTGCCTCGCTGGGCCTGATAATTAAACGGGGCTCACATCCTCTGATAAAAAGTTTGTTTGTTTTCTTTTTCCCCTCAGCCTAGGTTCACTGGTCTTTAGGAGTCCAGGGCCCAGCACAAGGCCAGGCACTGTGGTGGCTTCAGGAAGCCTTGTGGATTGAACAGAATGATCCATCATCAGGCTGGAGGCTGGTGGCTATAATGGTGTGCCTGCCTGCACTTCCAGCCCATGAGAATTTATTTCAGAGACAGTTTACCATTGTAGGCCAGTTAGTAAGCCAGTGTGTAAACACTTGCTATAAAGCTTGTGAAATATTTCAGCTTTGTTTACTAGCTCTGGCACAGGCTTCCTTACAGCCTAAAAATCCCCCTGAGCCTTGGGAGCTGTGTGGACGTATGTGAAACCTAGGACAGGACTCAGAATGCTGCATGTGAACAATGGAAAAAACCAAAGCAGCCGCATTCAGGGGGCATCAAAAAGCACTGGGATACTTAAGTTCTGCTCTAAGCTGCACTCTGCCATTCACACGCTGTGTAGCCTAGAGAGTCATTTTGCCAGTCTGGGCTATAACTTCCTCATCTACAGAATAAGGCCTGTTACGGACAAATGTCTGTGTCCCCCAAAATTAATATGTTGAAATTCTTTTTTTAATATATTTTTAAGATAAAACATTTTTACTTAAAAACTTTTGTAGAGACAAGGTCTTGCCATATTGCCCACCCATATGTTGAATCTCTAACCTCGAAGGTGATAGCATTAGAAGATGGGAACTTCGGGAGGTGATTAGGCCATGAGAGTGGAGTGCCCCCCATCAATGGGGGATTAGTGCCCTTATGAAAGGGATGCCAGAGAGCTTTCTTGCCCTCTTTCCTCCATGTGAGGATACAAGGAGGAGAAGGCAGTTTGTAATCCAGAATGGGGCCCTCACCAGAACCTGACCATGCTAGCAGCCTGATCTTGGACTTCCAACCTAAAAATTAGTGAGAAATAAATTTCTACGGCTTATAAGCCACCAGTCTATGGTATTTTTTCTAAAAAAAAAATAGCAGCCAGAACTAAAACAAGGGCCTTGGAGTAGATTTCACCATTTGTTCAACAAACGTATTTGTCTTCAGGTTCTTATGATACACTGGCTCCCCTTGGTAGGGAAATGATGAAAGACAGAGCTGTCCTTGGGAGGTCACAGCCTGGAAAATGAAACAGGCTCACACTCACATAGTCCCTTGATGGAGAGAAGAGGAATTAACATTTAATAAGCACCAAGTGCATACCAGGCAATTTATACCCAGTATCTAATTAAATACCTCATGTAAGGTAGACATTATTATCTCCATTTTATAGCTGTAAAAACTGAGGTTCAAGAGGCTAAGTGACCTATTTGCTCTCATGAAGCTAGCAAATAGCAGAGCTGGCATTTAAGTCCAAGTTCGTCTGGTTCTGAAGGCTGAAATGGTTCCTACCCAACCTGAACAGTTTGTAACTCCATGATTTAAAAAAAAAAAATTAAAAAGATTAAGTCAGGAGAACACATGACCATTTCCTCCCTTAGATCTGAGCTTTTAATAATTTAAATTTTCTTTCTTTATTTAAAGACAGGGTCTTCCTCTGTTGCCCAGGCTGTAGTGCAGTGGCACAATCATGGCCCACAGAAGGCTTGACCTCCAGGGCTCAAGCGATCCTCCTACCTCATCTTCCCCAGTAGCTGGGACCACAGGCGAATGCCACCACACCTGGCTAATCTTTTAACTTTATGTAGAGACAGTAAAGATATAAACAATTAAATATGATGATTTCAGTTTATTATAAGTTCTAGGAGAAATATAAGCTAGAAGTGATTGAGGGGTCTGTGTAGGTTAAGGTAGTCAGAAATGGCCTCCATGAGGAGGTGAAATTTGAGCAGAGATGAAAAGATTGAGAAGGACCTTGCTGTGCAATAATGTAGGAAAAGTGCTTCCCAGGCTTCAGGAACAGCAGGTGCAAAGACCCTGAGGCAGGAACGAGCTTGACTATTTGAGGGACAGAAAGGAGACTAGTGGGGCTGGAGCAGATTAAAAACATGGAAAGTGGCAGTTAACGTGGCAGGTAAGAGGGAGGTGGGATC